>NW_006408682.1:3067837-3083229 GCF_000296735.1 Chrysochloris asiatica
TTCTTTTGTTATTGGTCTGTTCAGGTTTTCTACTTCACTGTGTGTAAGTTTAGGTAGGTCGTGTTTATCTAAAAATGTATCCATCTCTTGTAAGTTTTCAAATTTGTTGGAATATAACTCTTCATAGTATTCTGTGATGTTGGAAGCTATACCACCAGTGTTTTGAATACCAGCAGGTTCACCCATGGTGGCCTGGTTTCAGTGGAGCTTCCAGACTCAGACAGACTAGGAAGAAGGAGAGGCTAATGGTTAGTCATTGAAAACCTTATGAATACCAGTGGAATGTTGTCATATAGAGCACCAGAAGATGAAAACATCATGAATATCAACAGAATATTATCAGATATAGTGCCGGAAGCATTATATTATCAGATATAGTGTTGGAAGTCACTCAAAATGTGACTAGGGAAAAGCTACCACTTCAGGGATGACCATGATAACATGAATGGAGTAAAGCTTTGGGAACTTCATTTGCTGATGGGGCATGCCTTAAAATGAGGAAAATCAGATGCAAGCATCCATTAATAATAAGAACATGGAATGTATGAAGCATGAATCCAGGAAAATTAGAAGTTGTCAAAAAGAAATGGAATGCATAAAGATAATACCCATACACCTAGGTATCAGTGAGCTGAAATGACTGTGACGGGCCATTGTAAATCAGACAATCATTATGTTTTTTACTATGCAAGAGGAATGATGTCTAATTCAATGTCAAAAAACACATTTTAAAATCTATGTTGAAGCGCAATGCTATCTGTGATAGGATAATAGCTGCACATCTACAAGGAAGACCAGTTAATACCATTATTATTCAAATTTACACTTATCACAACCATTAAGGCCAGTGATAAGACTGAAGAATTCTACCAAGGTTTTCAGACTGAAATTGATCAAACATGCAATGAAGATGCATTGATAATTACTGGTGATTAGAATGCAAAGATTGAAAACAAAGGGGAAGTGATCAGTAGTTGGAAATTATGGCATTGGTGATAGAAATGATGCTGGACATCACATGATAAAATTTGCAAGGTGAGTGACTTACTCATTGCAAATACCTTTTCTAAACAACAAAAAAGGCAAATACACACATTATCTGCGCCAGAAGGAATACACAAAAACCAAATTGACTACATCTATGGGAAGAGATAATGGAAAAGCTCAATATCATTAAGCAAAAACAAAGTCAGGTGCCTACTGTAGAAGAGACCATTAATTGATCAAATGTAAGTTCAGGTTGAAGCTAGAGAAAATTAAAATAACTTCGCAAGAGTCAAATAAAACCCACCTAAATATACTGACTACCTCAAGAAAAGAGTGACGCTTTAAGCACTAATGACCAAAGACCAGAAAAGACCAAAGACTAATGACCAAAGACCAAAAAAGTTGAGGGACAGGAAGAAAGAAAAGGGTCATTAAAAAGGCAGGAAAGAAAGAAAAGGCAAAAATGTATGTCAAAGGAGACTCTGAAACTTGCTCTCCAATATAGAGATGCTAAAGCAAATGGAAGCAATGAGGAAGTAAAAGAGTTGAACAGAAAACTTTGAAGGGAAGCTCAAGAAGACAAAGTAAAGTATTATAATAAAATGTACAAAGACCTGGAACTAGAAAACCAAAAGGAACAAACACACTCAGTATTTCTCAAGTTGAAAGAATAAAGAAAAAATTCAAGCCTTGACTTGGCAATACTAAAGGATTCTATGGGCAAAATATTGAATGATACAAGAAGCATCAAAAATATGGAAGATATACCACGAGTCACTGTGCCAAATAGAAATGGTGGATGTTCAACCATTTCAAGATGTAGCACATGATCAAGAACCAATAGTACTGAAGGAAGATGCTCAAGCTCCACTGAAAGCATTGGCAAAAAAAAACAAGGCTGTTGGGACTGATAAAATACAAATTGGAATCTTTCAACAAGTTGATAAAGCACTGGAAGGACTCACTCCAAACTTTTTGGAAGACAGCTACTTGGCCAATGGATTGAAAGAGATCCCTATTTGTGCCCATTCCAAAAAGAGGTGACCCAATGGAATACAGAAATAATCCAACAATATCATGCAAGCACAATTTTGAAGGTAATTTAAAAATGACTACAATAGTACATCAACAGGTGACTGTAAGAAATTCAAGCTGGATACAAAAGAAGATATGGAATAAGGAATATAATTGCTGGTCAGGTGGCTCTTGGTTGAAAGCAGAGAATACCAGAAAGATGTCTACTTGTGCTTTAATGACTATATAAAGGTTTTCAACTACGTGGAACATGAAAAACTTTGGATAACACTGAAGAATAGGTATTCTGGGACAATTAATTGTTCTCATGAGGAACCTGTACATAGATCAAGAGGAAGTCATTAAAACAGAACAAGGAGTAACTGAATGGTTTTAAATCAGGGTGCTGTACCTGGGTTGTATTCTTGCATCATACTTATTCAATCTGTAAAACTGGATTATATGAAGAATGTTGCATCAAGATTGGAGGAAGACTCTTTAACATCCTGTCATATGCAGATGATACAACCTACCTTGCTGAAAGCGAAGAGGACTTAAATTACTTACTGATGAAGATCAAACCATAGGCTTCAGTATGGATTGAATCTCAAATAAAGAACACAAAAATCCTCACAACTGGACCAATAAATAGCATCATGACAAATAGAAAGTTGTGAAAGGCTTCATTTTGCTTTGACCCACAATCAACACTCATAGAAGTAGCAGTCAATAATTCAAACCATGTATTGCATTAGCAAATCTGTTGCACAAGACCTCTTTAAAGTGTTCAAGAGCAAAGAAATCAGTTTGAGGACTAGCATGTACCTGACCCACACCATGGTATTTTCAATAGCCTCATATGCATATGAAAAATGGACAATGAATAAGGAAGACCATAGTAGAAGAACTTACGTATTTGCATTAAGGTGTTGGAAAAGAATATTAAAAGTACCATGGTCTGCCAGAAGAACAAACCAACCTGTGCTGGAAGAAGTACAGCCAGAATGTTCCTTAGGAGCCAGGATGGCAAGATTTTTCTCTTATACTTCACACATTTTATTAATAAGAACCAATCCCTCAAGAAGGACCTTAAAGTTGGTAAAGTGGAGGTTCAGCGAAAAAGAGGAAGACACACAATGATAGATCGGCACAACAATGGGCAGCAGCAATGGATTTAAGCATTACAATTGCGAAGGCAGGTGGTGCAGGACCAGGGAGTGGTTTCTTTTTGTGTGCATAGGATCAATATGAGTTGGAACAGACTCAATGGCACATAACAACCAACAAAAACAACAACAAAATGCAAAATTTGGAAACAAAAAGGAAAAATCAGTAGTTGGAAACTATGACCTTGATGACAGAAGTGATGCTGGAGATGCAAGCATAGATTTTGAATGATCAATAATATATTCACTGAAAACATGTTTTTTCAAAAACATAAACAGTAACCAGATGCAATGCATAGAAATAAAAACTAATGTATCTGTGGATACAGTCCTGATGTGGGGCTGTGTGTTAATGTGCTAGACTGCAAGATCAGCGGTTCAAGCTCACCAGCCGCTCCACAGAAACCCTGTACAGGGTAGTTATGGGTCGGAACTCACTCAATGGAACTAACAGCAACAACATATTTGTTGTAAGAGACAGTGAAGAAATTCAATATAATCAGCCAAAACAAGAACAGGGACCAACTGTGGAATAGACCTTCAATTTCCATTGAAGCTGAAGAAATCAAAGTAAGTCCACGAGGGCCAAACTATGACCCTGAACATATCCCACCTAAATTCATAGGCCTTCTCAAGAATCGATTTGAAGCACTGAGTATTAATGCCTTAAAACCAGAAGAATTGTGGAATAACATCAACAGCATCATACGGGAAGAAAGCAAAAGGTCATGAAAAAGGAAGGGAAAAATTAAGGACCAAAGCAGATGTCAGAAGAGATTGGACCTTGCTCTCCAGTGTAGAGAAGTTAGAGCAACTGAAAGAAATGATGAAGTAAAAGAGCTGAGCTGAAAATTTCATAGGGCACCTCAAGAATACAAAGTAAAATATTAAAATGAAATGTACAAAGACCTGGTATTAGAAAACCAAATGGGAAGAACATGCTCAGCATTTCTCAAACTCAGAGAACTGAAGGACAAATTCAAGCCTCAAGTTACAACACTGAAGGAATCTATAGTAACTTGTGTGGCTCTGTAGAACACGCACTAGACTCCTAACTAAAAGGTTAGTGGTTCAAACCCACCAGTCACTCCTCAAAAACCATATCCAGGGTTGTCATGAAGTGGAACCAACTCAACAGAACTTTAAACAGTGGGCAAAATATTGATGCATGCCAGAAGCATCAGAACAACATGGCAGGAATACACAGTCACTGTACCCAAAAGAACTGGTCAACATTCAACCATTTCAAGATGTTGTAGTTGTTAAGTACCATGGAGTCGGTTCTGACTCATAGTGACCCTGCACAGGGTTTCCGAGGCAACAAATCTTTACAGGAGCAGAAAGCCTAATCTTTCTCCCGTGGAACACCTGGTAGTTTCGAACTGCTGACCTTCAGGGTAGCAGCCCAATGATTAATTGATGGTGTTCGATGAAGAATTCCAAATTGTACTAAAGGCCCTGGCAAAAAAAAAAGGCCCCAGGAATTAATGAGCTTGTTTTCATTTTCTTCAGCTTTAACCTAAACTTGTTGTTGTTGTTAAGTGCCATGGAGTCGATTCCAACTCATAGTGACCCTGCACAGGGTTTCCGAGGCTGTAAATCTTTACGGGAGAAGAAAGTCTCATCTTTCTCCTACGGAATGGCTGGTAGTTTCAAAGCGCCAACCTTGAGGTTAGCAGCCCAATTCGTAAAAGCTTACATATAAGCAAATTATGCTTTGTTGCACAGTTGGACCCTGTCCTTGTTTTGGATGAAATATCAACCAGTTCTTTTTAGTACAGTGATTGTGTATTCCTTCCATTTTATTTTCATGCTTTCTGCATTTTTCTTTTCCTACCATCCACTCCTTGAGAGATAGATGAGAATTCCTGCTCCTGCAAATATTTAAAAGCTTCAGACACCCATGCAGGGTGTCTATGAGTTGAAACTGACTCAACAGCACTTGGTCACCACCACCAATATTGTAAGTCAGGCTTCCTTCACCATTTTCAATTTTTCTAATCATTACTGTTGTTGTTAAGTGCCATTGATTCAGTTCTGACTCACTGTGGTCCTGTATAGGGTTTCCAAGCAGCCAGTGAGTTTGAACCTCCAACCTCAAGGTTTAATTCAGCCTTGTGGTAGAGTGCTTATCCTAGAGCGCCACAGCAGGGCAAAAATACATTTATCTTTTAAAGGAACATTTGTTTTGTCAAGTAAAATGTCAATTTGTCAATAAACATCTTGACAAAACATTAAAAAAAAATTATGCTTTGTCAAGATATTTATCTTTTAAGTAACATTTATGTTTTGTCCAACTTAGCGGGTTCAAATTAAATATTAACAAGAAAAATTTCCAAATAACGTACATAATTCAATTCTTTCCCAAGAAACTTATGGAATACAGTCAGCCTTTTTCAGTCATTGTAACAATGGATCCATAACTTAGAGATTGATTGACTTCCCAGACTACAGGCCTAGATTGAAATCCTGTTTTGTTGCAGTCAAGATGATTCCAGCTCATGGTAACCCAAGGTACAATGGAAAGAAACGTTGCCAGGTCCCAAACTATCTTCATAATTGTTGTTCTTATTGTTGTTAAGTGCCATAGTGTTGGTTCCAACCCATAGCAACCCTGTATAGGGTTTCCTAAGAGCAGCTGGTGAGCTTGAACCGCCGCTCTTGCAGTTCAAATGGCTTTGCAGTCTGGCGCATTAACACACAGCATCACACCAGGATTCCACAATTGTTAGTATGCTCAAATTCATTGTTCTGACCACTGTTCATTCTGAGGGCTTCTAATTTAGGGGGCTCATCTATATCAAGCTATGTTCTCCTGTGAGTCATAAAGCCTTTTTTTCTAGGCTGTATTAGTCTGGAAGCTCCACTGAAACTTTTCCACCACGTGTAACCCTATGGCTATTTGAAATACCCATGACATAGTCTCCAGTATTATAGCAACATACTCCTACAAGCTACCACAATATGACAAACTGACAGGCAAGTGGTGGAGATTGAAATGTATTTTACTTAATTCTTCCCACTTTATTTTCCCTCAATCAGGCACAGCTAACTTCCTTCCTACGGGTTTGGATTTGAAAGTTTGGGGCTTAGGGGCTTGACTTTAAACCCCTTCACAACACCGTATTGTCTTTCTGAATCATTTGACCTTATTAATGGTATTCCATTTTATCCTTTACATTCTAATGCATTTCTTTCATAAGGTTTATCACCTGATTTAAGTAGACTTGATTAAATAATCTTTTCTTTTACTTTTTTTTCCCCTTATTCCCAAGAGCCACAACTCTTAATAATAATGATAAAACGATACTCTCTGATTTCTACATATGTCTCTGGAATTTATAAGGCTCTTTTGTTAAAGCACTAAAGTCATGCTCTTAACAACAAACATCTTGAGAATTCATCTTACACCCTGGTGATGTGGTGACTGTATTCCGAGGAGTTAGTGTCGAAACAATGCTACCTTGTATAGGGTTTCTGAGGCTATAAATCTTTATGGTAACAGAAACCCTTATCTTTCTCCCATGGAACGGAAGGTAGTTTAGAACTGCTGTCCTTGAGGTTAACAGCCTGAATCATAACCACTATGCTACCAGAGCTCCCTTCTTACACTCTAGCTCCTTATTTAAAATTGAATCCATCTTTGACTAGTCCTGGTCTATTTCAACTGGCTCTAATTTTTCCATATTACATAGCTTTTCCAACATGTTATATTGAACATTGTATTTTGTTATCTTCTCCCTAAACTATAAACTCTATGAAGTCAGGGTTAGTTGCTATTTTCTTTGCTGTTCTATTCCTGCACCTGGAACACTACTTAGCAGTCAGAAGGCACTCAAAATCTACATGATGACTGAATTAGGAATATCAGCAGGACTAGGTACATAATGTTCACAACATAGTGTAAAAAAGGAAAATACAATGCTCCTTGTTCATAAATTGTTAAGAATTTCAAGTTATCAACAGTGGAAAACTAAACCAAGTACAAGGTCCCCGTGTGACTGTATAAGCGATAAAACTATAAACTCAGGACCAAACACTGTTTCATTCTGGTGTACATAAGGCCACTATGAGTCAGTACCGACTTGATGGTACCAAACAACACCTCATGGAGTCCTGGTGTGGCATTGTGGGTTAATGTGCTAGATTGTAAAGTCATAGTGGCCTTATGTACACCAGAATTCCCTTCACTTCTCTAACGTTCAGCTTCCTCATAGTTAGATACAGTAGATCTAACCTGCAAGACTGGATGATGATTCTTTATGCTAGTGCCTATAAAGTCCTTAGCATGAAGATTCTAATAGTTAATGAGCACTTAATAAATGGCTGTAAATTACCCAAGTAATTCATGCCATCAGTAACCTCATACATGTTGTTGTTTTTGCACAAAGTTCCTTTCTCCTAGGTTTTCAACTACCGAATGCGTTTTCAAATACCTGCATTGGTGAACAAGATAGAACATGGATTTTCTTCTGCAAATACTTAACTGTGCACTTAGAGAACATGGCCTTCGTAATGAAATATTCCTGAACTCTTCCAAGAACTTAATCTGGCAGGGTTTTATGTTCCTCATCTTTTTATATCTAGTACATACCACAGTGGAATTCCAAGGTGACTTCAACAATTAACACACCCAACTGCTCTCCAAAAAACTATAGTCTCATGTCTACCCCGATGCATCTCGCAAGAAAGGCCTGGCAATCTATTTCTGAAGAGTCGGTCATTGAAAACCTTATGAAGCACATGGAGTTACCATGAGTTACAATGGACTGTTCAGGAACTTGTGCTGTTTATCACAGTGCCTGGCAACAAACAAATAGATATTTGGTTAATGCACCAAGAAAAGCTCACTAAGGAACACTGTAATCTCTGAAGAAGAACAGAGCATTTCAAATTCAGAAATCCCTTTCATCCACTGTGATTCCCTGGAGGGACTCACAGGCATCAGTAAAAGTGCTAGGGACTTTCAATAGTAATGTCTTACTTGAGAATTGTTGGGTCTAAAATTGTTATCAAAAGCCGATGTTAAAGAGTCATTAGCTCATGCTCAGAGCATCTTTATTTTCACAGTAGGAACTCCTACCAAGCAAATGAGAAGAATGGCAGCAGCTACGGAAAATTTATCACACATCATGTCATGGGAAAGTATCACACAAACAACCTCAACAGAAATTACAGGGATATATCAACTGTAAGAGGCTATATAGGGAATCACACGCTATATTAATTCTCCATGCAAAAATTAGTCGTAAATTTTTGAAAATATGTTCTAACTGAATGTATATTTGAAAAGGTAAATGTTATCTTATACCATATTCATCACTTGGTTAGGTAATGTTGCATAAGTAAGCCAATGAGACAAAAACAATTCCTATTGATATTTTGCTCTGCTGTTAAGCATGGAGCTTACTAAGATATCTTTCTATTAAAACAATGTCTTCTAATGCCTTAAAGTAATATTAATCATGTTAATTATAGACTTCATCATTAAGGACCATTATAGACTCAATCAATAAAGACTTTTGAACCCAGCCATAAAGATGTGCAACAGTATGCATGAAATATAGCAGCAGCAGCAACAATTCCCCATGGTAGGAAAGCGAGAAAGGTTTTGCATCATGAAGGGCGAGTCTGGGTAACTGAGAGGTCACCACTTGATGAGCGGAGTTAGAGTCAAGACAAAAAATAAAGTCAGGAAAGTTACTGCTGCTGGGGAAACAAACAGAAAGCTTAACTCGTAGTTTGGGAAATCCCCCAATATTTTCAGGCTCAGTTAGGACAGAAAGCAGATTTTCAGTTATCCATACGACCAATAACTTTCAGGAAAAATCATGTTCACACATGGGTTCAAGAATCTACCCTTCTGTTTCTCAAATATTTATCAGCCTTATGTCTGACTGGACTGCAAGATCAGTTTGAGCTGCAAGGTCGGCAGTTCAAACCCACCAGCTGCTCTTTAGATGATGAGTCAGAACCTACTCAAAGGCATTTAACAATAATAACAATGGTGTCTGAACAAGGAATTATAGAACAGAGAGGAAGTATAGGTAGGTACTGGAAAGGAAGTTTGTATTTTATGAGGTGTATGACTTAGACATGGATGAAACTGTTTGAAGCATCACTATGGGTGGTGCAAATGATTTTCTAACCTAAAGATTGACAGTTTGATCCCACTCAGCAGTTTCACTGTAAGAAAAGTCTGGAAAACTGCTTCTGTAAAAATTACAGCTGAGACAATCTTTGGGAATACTTCTATTCTGGAACACATGGGATCCCCATGGCTCAGGGCCAACCCGATGACAACTAACAACAACATGGGATGCAAGAAAATATGAGGAAGCTTCTTAGCTTCCTGAAATACCATTATACATTCTTCATGTTCTGCTCTAACCTCTCCCATCTCCAGGCAGGGTCAACTGAAAAATGTTGCAGCAGGAGAAACATAAAGGGAATTTCAGAAGCCATACAGAAGGCAAAACAACAACTTCAGAAGGAGCATGGCACAAAGATATACCAGGAAAGAGGAAAATTCGTCCACATCAAGCTCAACCAGTTTCATGATTAGAAATAAGTCATGAAATATATACATCAGTTCCTTTACACATAAAATGGACAAGAAGCTTCTTAGCTTTTCTCACATGATGAACATAATATTTAACTAAAGTTTTCTGGCAAATGCAAGGGATTGTCAAATTAGGTTTTTCTTTTGAAAATAAGTATTTTCATAAAGCACAAGGGAAAAGATCTACTTTAGCAGATTCAAGAACACTGCCTTAAATAAATTACAAATATTAAATAAATGAAGACTTTTCTTTAAAATGTTTTCCTAAACAAAATGGAAATAAACACACATAAACAATTCAGTTCACAAATAGAGTTAAGCAAGATTTGAGAAAAAAAAAAATCAAAGACTCAGAATCATATAATGTAGGGAAATTTTTGGCAAGCAGAAGAAAATGTGGAAGTACTTTTTCTCTCTTACAACCCAGCCCTAGGCTAGACATGAAAATCCAGTAATGATAAATTAGACTAACCCAATAAGTGGGTGTATGTACACCTGACATTTGTATCAATAGGATCTACACTAGACACAAATTATCCAGACTGCATTTCTCCAGAGACTAGTTAGAAAAAAAAGATCAAAGTCCATTTGAAGTGAAAGAATTATAAATTTTAAATTAAGAGAAAGGACAACAGTTTAAACTGATTAGTTCCTGTTGCCCACAATGATAAACCCTTCAAAGTCTTCATTCCTCTTTCTTCTAAAATCAACAACTAGGACAACAAAAGAGAAGGTAGTAAGCGGTGTGTTTTTTCCCCCTTTAAAGGAGGGAGAGGACATCTAGTAGGAATTTAGAAGACAGTAATGTTTTTCTAGACCTGAAAGAATCCAAATTACTCATTTTATACCCATGATCAATTTAGTCAACTTTCCCTATGTAAGGGATTTCCACAATTTGCCACCTCATCTACAAAATGATTTCGCTCAATAAGCAATTATAATCCAAAATATAAGTAAATTTATCTCAATTGTCCCACATTTCCTAGCACTCTTCAAAGTTCTTCCTTTAACCATAGCAATACCTTAATAGAGTCCAGAGCAATGTGTCTCCATAGTTAGTTGGGGAAGATGAACGTTCTAAACCATCACCCATCTATCATTTTGTAGCATTGTGGTGGTTGGTGGTTATGTGCCATGGAGTTGGTACCGACTCATAGAGACACAGTACAGGGTTTCCAAGGCTGTAAATCTTTACAGAAAACCTAATCTTTCTCCCATAGAACTGCTGGTAGTTTCAAACTACTGACTGTGAGATTAGCAACCCCACTCACAACCACTATGTTGTCAAAGCTCCTTGTTATACCAGTATTTCAAATACCATCATGGTCACAGATGGTGAAGAGGATTCAATGGAAATTACAGACTAAGATAGACTAGAAAGAAAGACCTAGAGATCTACTTCTTGAAAATCAGCCAATAAAAACCCTATCGATCAAAATTGAAGATTATTATGTAGTACTGGGAGGTAGCACTCGTAGGTTGGAAGCCACCAAAATACACATTGGCAACAACAGTGAACCAAACATGCTTTGGTCATGAAGATGGTACAGGACTGGAAATTATTTCAGTGAAAAAGTATCTCATGAGTAAACACAAAGGGAACTAAAAAGCAAACAAAGAGAAGAGCCAAAGAGAACTCTTGTTAATGATGATAGATTTCAGGAATGGTTACATCCATGCTCTGGGTTTGCCTCTTTTCTTCAGGTTCTCACTCTTCAGTCCCAATCTACCTCATCTCCTCAATCCTTCTCTGACTCCTGTACCTACCAAAATTCTTGAGGTCTTTCTTCTTGTCAAGAGGAGATGGCCAAAAGAATAATGCTTAAACACATTTATTTTATTATATTGGCCAAAAGTAGATGGAAATTTCTATGTAATCTAAAGCTAAACTGGGAATTTAGGTCTTCTCTGTGTATCACTATGAGTTAGTAATAACTCGATGGCACCTAACAACAACAACAGCTAATGTTTCAATTCTTTCCTACTTTCATGTGACACCATGGGATAAAGCACTGGATGGCAAGGTCAGTTTGAGCTACAAGGTCGACAGTTCAAGCTCACCAGCTTCTCCTTGGTAACCTTACACAGTGTGGCTATGAGTCAGAACCGACTCAATGGCACTTAACAACAAGACAATGAAATGACTATGCTGCTATTAACCATTGTTGGTCTTTTTGCTCTGTCTACAGTCTTCAAATTGTCCATCACATTGCAGTAATACATACAAAGTTGTGTGCTATAACAATTTGGTTTTATCTCACTTATTCTATTACTTGTTGATGCTATTTGTTAGGTGCCTTTGAAACGGTATCAACTCACAGTGACCTTATGCACAGCAGAATGAAACACTGCCTGGTCCTGGGCCAATCTCACTATTGTAGCCAAGTTTGAGCCCATTGATGCTGCCACTTTGCCAATCCATCTCACTCAGGGTCTTGCCCTTTTTCTCTGACCCCCCACCCTACCAAACATGATATCCTTCTCCAGAGACTGGTCCCTCCTGACAATATGTCCAAAGTATGAGAGATGATGTTTGGCCATCCTGGCCTCCAAGGAGTACTCTGGCTGCACTTCTTCCAAAACAGATCTAATGGTTCTTTGGGTAGCCCATGGTACTTTCAATATTCTTCTCCAAAACCATGACTCAAAAGCATCAATTCTTCTACAGTCTTCCTTATTTATTGTCCAGCTTTCGCATGTACATGAGGTTATCGAAAATACCATGGCTTGGGTCAGGTGCACCTTAGTCTTCAAGCTGACATCTTTGTTCTTCAACACTTTAAAAAGGTCTCGTGCAGTAGATTTTCCTAATATAATACATCATTTGATTTCTTGACTGCTGCTTCCATGAGTGTTGATAGTTGCTCCAAGAAGAATCAAGTCCTGACAACTTCAATTTTTTGGCTTATAATTTATTCTAAGTAGCCCTTTAGTGGTTCCTTCCCCCTGCCATTCTCCTACAATGTTTTTCTCACTTCCCTTTCCTCTTTGTTTTCGGGATGTCCCACTTAGATTGCAACTGTGCTTTAATGTCTCACACTCCCTTACCAGAACTTCTATAGTTTCTCAAGCAATACTGTTCAACACTTACTATATACTGCTTTGTATTTTATTCTGATTATCTAGTAAGTCTAGCTATTGTCTACCAATGTGGCATTTACAATTGTAGCAATACTTTTGTTCATGTTGCTTTGATCTGCCTCTTTTGTAACAGGAAGATCCTGAATATTATCATGTGTTCCATATCATATTGATAAAAGTCATACCTCTCAGGAGTTCTTTGTGAAAAAATAAAACGTATATTTTTATATTCAAGCACTTGATTAAGAATATCTGTTGTATTGCTTTACCATCTCGTTTTCATTCATTTACTTATTTATACATTGTTGTTGTTGTTAAGTGCCATTGAGTTGGTTCCGACCCATAGCGACCCTGTACAGGGTTTCCAAGGCTGTAAATCTTTACGGGAGTAGAAAGCCTCATCTTTCTCCCGCGGAGCGGCTGGTAGTTTCGAACCGCTGTCCTTAAGGTTCACAGCCCGATTCGTAACCACTATGCTACCAGAGCATTAGCAAACACTTAATAAACACCTACGTAGAAAGTACTTTTTAAAGTCACTTTCTTTTTCCTCTGAAAACATGTAAATATTATGAAAATCATTTTGTCTGATATAAGTAGAGTTATAAAAACACGTAGGTGCAAATGACAGAGAAGTGACTACAAATGAGTGACCGTGAGTGTGTAGGGTTGTTTATGGAATCGTTTTGCCTCTTTAAACATCACACATTCTGAGTTACAGCGTGTTGGTTAAGTCTGTGTGGCTGCCTGGCATGGCTGGTGTCTACAGCTAAAGGTCTCACAACAATGTATTGACAAAACATGCTCAATTAGATTGATTTCCTGTGTTTGGCATCTTATTTCCCCATTGGTGTCTGCCTTTTGATGTCTAGAAAAGTGCCACTTGTTAACTAAGCTACCCTATTTAAAAGAAATTCCCTCTGATTTGGAGCAATGCATGGCCAGACTTGTCTTCCCTTCTTTAGTTCCATTTAGATGGACTGGTCTCTGAATGGTCATAGACTTCAAGGGACTTGAGAGCAGAAGAGAAGAGAAAGAAGAAAGCCTGTGACCATCCCTTGTTTGCTCTTAAATTCTACTTGGATTTTTGGGGGTCTTTTTTTTTTTTTTTCCATTAGTACCTTTCTTTTCTATCTTTCTCTCACCAAGCAGCTCATGGATTATTTGAAACAGGAGTTGAGTTTTTAAAAAGTAATCTCACTTAATGCTTGCAGGAACAGTTAGAATTGAGCCCTTAGGGAATGGAGTCAGGAAGCTTAGATTCCGGGCATCATTGTGTCATAGATTAACAACAATACAATAGGTAAGGCACATGCTATCATTACATATTACGTATGATAGAGCTTCAAAGAGTCCTTGGAAACAATAGGATTATTAAACAATGCAACAGGTCCAGAAACTTTTTGAAGTTCCATATATTCTACCAACTTAATGTTCTTTCTCTTCAAAAGAAAGAAAGGCAGGCAACTGAGGTGATTTACAGGTAAACACACAAAAGGGAAAAACAGCAAACAAAAGTAAATAAAGTGAAGGGAAAAAATACAGAAACATGAAAAAAAAAAAAAAAAAAAAAAGCACATAGAGTATATACACATTGGGCACCATATGGAATGTTAAATCCAGTACTAAGATATGCAGTGACCAACATAAGCAACTTCATTATATTTCATTTAATTTATCTATCTTAGTGAACATTGGAACCTAAATTAGACCATCAATTGCTCATATGCAAATTCAAGCTAAAGCTGAGGAAAATGAAAATGAGTCCACAAGAGCCAAAATATAACCAATATGTTGTTGTTGTTGTTGTTGTTAGGTGCCATCGAGTTGGTGCCAACTTATACCAAACCTATGTACAACAGAACAAAACACTTCCCGGTCCTGGGCCAACCTCACAATTTTTGCCACACTTGAGCCCATTGATGCTGCCACTTTGCCAATCCATCTCACTGTGGGTCTTCCTCTTTTACTATGAACCTCCACCTTAACAAATATGATATCATTCTCCAGCGACCGGTCCCTCCTGCCAATATGTCTGAAGTATGAGAGACAAAGTTATCCTGGCCTCCAAGGAGCACTCTGGCTGCACTTCTTCCAACACAGATCTGCTGGTTCTTTTGATGGCAGCCTATGGCACTTTCAATATTCTCCTCCAACACCATAACTCAAAAGCATCAATTCTATTATGGTCTTCCTTATTCATTGTCCAGCTTTTGCATGCATAGAGGTTATTGAAAATACTATGGCTTGGGTCAGGCACACCTTAGTCTTCAAGCTGACATCTTTGCTCTTCAACACTTTTAAAAGGTCTTATGCAACAGATTTGCCTAATGCAATATGTCATTTGATCTCTTGACAGCTGCTTCCATGAGTGTTGATAGTTGATCCAAGAAGAATGAAGTCCTTGACAACATCAATCTTTTCTCCACTGGTAAGAATGTGTTTATTGGTCCCGTGGTAAGGATTTTTGTTGTCTTTACACTGAGGTGCAATCCATATCAAAGGCTGTGCTCTTTGATCTTCATCAGTAAATAGTTTTAAGTCTTCTTCACTTTCAGCAAGCAAGGTTGTATCATCTGCATATC
>NW_006408682.1:3084079-3106404 GCF_000296735.1 Chrysochloris asiatica
GTAGGGGATAGAGACATCATAGTTCAGATGATAGGGAAGGGAATACACAAGAAGAAGGAGGAGAATGGAAGAACAAGGTAGATAAGGGAACACTGAGGCAGGTTTGCATGGACTAAATGAGAAAGAGGTAAATAGTGATGTGTGTTCAACCTTGGAACAACAGGGCTCTGTGATACAGGGATTAAGGCATAGTCTGAATGGGTAAAAGAGGGGAAATAATGCTAAGATGCTTGACTGTCTTATGAATATTGGTTTCCCATACCTACTATTGTAAAATAGAAACTTGGGTGGGATAGAAAGGAATATTAGGAAGAAAGCTTGTAAGCCCATCTTCAGCCTATAACTGATTAGAGTACCTGAAAGGGGTTCTAGAACTTGCCCAGTGAAATAGGCTTACTGAGGAGCCTGTGTAGGGTTATAGGACCTTGGGTGGAAGACTGAACCCCATCCAGAACCTTCTGAGGTGGGATATTCCCAATTGAAAGGACACTTTGTAGGGTATAGGACCTTAGGTGGAAGCCTGAACTCCATCTAAAACCTTCTGAGGTGGGACATTCTCACTTGAAAGGACAAGCAGACCAGCCTGGAACAACTAGAGTAACAGAAGCTACTTCTCGAAAGAAAGACCAACAGGAAAAATCCAAAAATCAAAAATAACAGTCTGATTAGCTAATACAAGAACAAGCAATCAAGGCAAGCAATCAAGTTCCTTCAGAACAAACCCCCTCTAAGACACTCTAAGAGAATACATGAGCAGGCATAAACTTGCTGGCAACCACATTGGTCTGCTGGTGAGTGGAAAGGGGGAAAGGCAGCAATGAAGAAATGAGCGAGTTCCGCCACGTTCAATAGACTACCATGAGAGAGATAAGAATAAGGGCTGATTGGTCCAAAGTGTGGTAAGACCTGGGGACACCTGAGCCCATGGACAAGAACATAGCCACAGAGGGCTAGAGCTGAAAGCAAAGCATCCAGCTGATATGAAGTGAGGGAAGATTCACAAGAATGCCCAAACTTGTAGATAATATCCATTCAACCTAGCTTCAATGGCTTGATGATCAGAACTCGACTACAGGAAGATTAAAAAAACAAAACAAAACAGTTTTTGATAAAGGAAGCAAGTATAAATTGCTACAATTTGATAAACTTGACCTATACTCATGTTGATAGTAGCTCAAAATACCAACTGAGAGGGAAGGAGTCTTCATATCAAGTATCAATCCTGTCCCCTATATATACAGGGATAATAGGAATAGGCAACTTAGACATTGGCTACCTAAAACAGGAAATGGGGGAGGGGGGGACTATAAAGGCATGAAGTGACTGGCTTACAAGTTTTCAAGAGGGAGTTTAGTTTCAGAGTGTGTGGGGGAAGGTAGAATCCCCACTAAATTGTTTTCATCTTGTCTAGATGGGTCTGGTGAAAAGACATGGATATAAGATTCTTATGAGTCGATAGTGAGTAATTGCTATCATGACTAATCGCGACTGTAATAACAGTAAAGGTAGAAGTTCTGTAACAAAAAAAGGGGAGTAGTTACTCTTACAGTCCAGAAACAGAGGATTCTAGGACCATCAAAGGAGAAGAGCACAAGCAGAATGTGAGACACTATCCAGAGAAACAGCAACACCAGAGATGGAGGCAGATATGAGGACATGGAGAAATAGAGCAGCTGAGTTCTCTAGACTCATGGAAAGAAAAAGGCTGTGTGCTTGATGCCAAGAGGCAGACTTGCAGAATGTGCCCTTCGGTTGTTTAAACGATTAAATATTTGTAAGTGTTTTTGTGTACAATCAAAACAAAACAGAGGAAATAAAAGCAAATACTGTTGAATGATGATGCCTGGAAGAGATTGTAATCATTGCAATGAAATGATGAGTGTAAAACTGATGTTCTCTCATGTAAACTATCACTCAATTCACAACAAAAACTTTAAAAAAAAAAAAAAAAAAAAAAAAAAAAAAAAAAAAACAAATAGTAGAAGGGGGGGGGGGGCGGCATGGAAGAAGAAGATAGAAGGAATGAAGGAATACACAGAGACACTGTACCAAAAAGAAATGGTAGATGTTCAGCCATTTCAAGAGGTAGCATATGATACTGAAAGCAGAAGTCCAAGGTGCATTGAAGGCATTGGTAAAGAACATGGCACTGGGAATTGATGCAATACAAATGGAAATCTTTCAACAAACTGATGCAGTGCTGGAGGCACTCACTCATCTATGCCAAGAAATGTGGAAGACAAGTACCTGACCAACTGACTGGAAGAGATCCATATTTGTACCCCTTCCAAAAAGAAGTGACCCAGCAGAATGTGGACATCATTGGATAATATCACTGATAGCCCATGCAAGTAAAGTTTTACTAAAGAAGATACAAAAATGGCTCCCAACATACATTGACAGAACTTCCAGAGGTTCAAGCCAATTTCAGAAAAGGACATGGATCAAGAGATATCACTGCTGACATCTGATGGATCTTGGCTGACAGCAGACAATACCAGAAAGATGTTTATCTGTGCTTTATTGACTACACAAAGGCTTTTGATTGTGTGGATCATGACAAGCTGTGGACAACATTGTGAAGTATGAGTATTCTGGAACACTTAATTGTGCTCACGAGGAACCTGTATGATAGACCAAGAAACAGTTATAAAACAGAACAAGGGAACACCGAATAGTTTAAAATTAGGAAAATTGTGCACTAAGGCTGTATTCTTTCACCATGCTTATTCAATTTGTATTCTAAGCAAATAATCTGAGAAACTGGACTATAAGAAGAAAAATGTGGCATCAGGATTTGAGGAAGACTCCTTAACAACCTTTGATATGTAGATGATACAACCTTGCTTGCTGAAAGTGAAGAAGACTTAAAATACTGATAAAAGTGAAAGACCACAGCCTTCAATATGGCTTGCATTTCAATGTAAAGAAAATAAAAATTCTTACCAGTGTACCATTTAACAATATCCATATAAATGGAAAAAAGTTTCCAGTTGTCAGCAATTTCATTTTTCTTGGATCAACTATCAACACTCATGGAAGTAGCAATCATTAGAAATCAAGCAACGCATTGCTTTAGGCAAATCTGCTGCACAAGACTTGTTTTTTAAGTGTTGAAGAGCAAAGATGTCAGCTTGAGGACTAAGGTTTGCCTTAGTGATATTTTCAATAACCTCATATGCATGCGAAAGTTAGACAGTGAATAAGAAAAACCATAGAAGAATTGATGCATTTGTGTTGGAGGAGAATATTAAAAGTACCATGGACTGCCAAAAGAACAAACAGATCTGTATTGGAAGAAGAGCAGCCAGAGTGCTTGTTGGAAGCCAGGATGACCAAACTTTATCTCTCATACTTTAGGCATTTTAGCAGGAGGGACCAGTCACTGAAGAAGGATATCATATTTGGTAAAATGGAAGGTCTGAGAAAAAACAAGATGGATTAGCACATAGCAGCAGCAATGGGCTCAGGTGTAGCAAGGATTGTGAGGTTGACCCAGGACCAGGCAGTGTTTTATTCTGTTGTTTATAGGGTCGCTATGAGTCAGCACCGACTTGATGGCATCTAACAACAACAACAAATAATTAAATGATCATGGGTGTAGAAGCTCTTACCCAAATGCCTAACATTGAATAAACACTCAAAAGTTAACTGAATCTGAAACTAAATATTTTGTGACCACCTGCTATATATAGAAAGGACATTTGGAAAATTAAGAATTGTATATAACTTTAAGGTGTTATGTTCCTATCTTATGTAATGTTTGAGCTTGAACTTCTAAGAGGGATTTCTTTCCTCCAATTATCACATCACCAACCATATCTAGAAAGCAAATATCAATACGATATTTACTTTCCTGTGAAGAATTCGAAATAAAAAATATTTACTTTCATAATCTATATATAACTAAGACAATTTTGTTCGAATGACCATCAAATGTCAAAATATTTTCACTAGGTAGCGTTCAACGAACTAACATATTTCTAACTAATATTTAATAAATTGGAATAAAGGTCAATTTTACTAGTAATTCTTATTTAATAAATAATTTGTAATTTGTTTTTAATACGTTTAAATAATTTTACCTTAAATTCACAAAAGACAACATACTTCTTTAGCAAAAGATATTTGTTAGTTAGTGAAATTGAGTTTAATTCTGAACTGTCTAAAGTCCCTGCAGATCATCATGTATAAACCAAATGACCACCTGGGAAACTGACGTAATTATTATTTCACTTATTTTACAGCTTCTTCTCTATCCCACCCACCAGACACAGCCATGTTTTATGAAATGCCTATATCAGGAGGGGCCACTGGTCTCGGCCTTTTATATTGCAGCTGCTGTTAGCAAGTGCTATCCTTTTGGTTCCAACTCATAGTGAACCTGTACAGGGTGTCTGAGAAGTGGCTGGTGAGTTTGAACCTCCCACCCTGCAGTTCAAACCAATCTTGAGGTCCAGAGCTTATCACACAGTGCCACACAGGGACTTCATATTGTAGCTGGGGAACATGAAACTCTTGTCCAGGTTGACACAATTAGGTTGTACTAAAACCTTCAGACTCCATGGCCCATGTTACATCCACCTCACACAAAACCTCCATTAGGAATTTTCAATATTTATGGGATTAGTAGGTTTTATAGTTTCCTCTGAAAATAGTGCCACTATTTATCTGTCAGTCTGTTGTACTGTGGTGGCTTGTGAGTTGCTGAGATTCTGGAAGCTTTGCCATCAGTATTTTAAACACCAGCAGAGTCACACACAGGGGACAGGTTTCAAATGAGTTTCCAGGTGAAGACAGACAAGGAAAAAGGATAGAACTACTTGCAAATATTTAGTCACTGAAAACATTATGAATAGCAGAGAAACACTGTCAAATATAGTGCCAGGAAATGAACCCCTCATGTTAGAAGGCACTTAAAATGTGACTGGGGAAGAGCAGCCTCCTCAACATAAAGCTGACCATGATGACGCGAATGGAGCAGAGCTTGTGGAAACAAAGCTCTCAGGACCTTCATTTTCTGATGGGGCACAACTCAAAATGAAGAGAAGCAGCTGTAAACATCCATTAATAATCGGAACATGGAATACATGACGTATGATTCCAAGAAAATTGGAAATCATCAAAAATGAAATGGTACGCATAAACATTGCTATCTTAGGCATTAGTGAGCTGAAATGGACTGGTATTGGACATTTTGAATACAAGGTTTACTATGCCAGGAATAACAAATTGAAAAGGAATGGTGTTGCATTCATCATCAAAAAGAACATATCCAGATCAGTCATGAGTTACAATGCTATCTATGATAGGATAATATCCACGTGCCTACAGGGAAACCCAGTTAATACCAGTATTATTCAAATTTACACAACCACCACTAAACCTAGTGAGCGTGAAATAAAACATTTCTACCAACTTTTTCAATCTGAAATTGATCTAACATGCAATCAAGATGTATTGATCTTTACTGGTGATTAGAATGCAAAGGTTGGAAACAAAGAGAAAGGATCAGTAGCTGGAAAATATGGTCTTGGTGAAAGAAATGATGCTGGAGATCACATGACAGAATTCTGCAAAACCAATGATTTGTTCATTTCAAATACCTTTTTGAGACAGCATAAAAGATGGTTATACACATGGACCTCACCAGTTAGGATACACAGAAATCAAATTGACTACATCTGTGAAAAGAGATGGTGGAAAAGCTCCATATCATCAGCCAAAACAAGGCAAGAGCAGACTGTGGAACACACCATCAATTACTCATATGCAAATTCAAACTGAAGCTGAAGAAAATGAAAACAAGCCCATGAGAGCCAAAATAGGACCTTGAATATATCCCACCTGAATTTATAGATCATCTAAAGAATAGATTTGATACATTAAACACCAAAGATCTAAGACCAGAAGAGCTGTGGGATGACATCAAGATCATAATACAGGAAGAAAGCGAAAGGTCATTAAAAAGAAGGACAAGATCAAAATGGACATCAGAAGAGACGCTGAAACTTGCTCTCCAGCATAGACATGCTAAAACAAATGGAAGAAATGAGGAGGTCCAAGAGCTGAAGAGAAAATTTCAAAGTTCAGCTCAAGAAAACAAAGTTAAATATTACAATGAAATGTGCAAAGACCTGGACTTACAAAGCAAAAGAGAAGAACACACTCAGCATTTCTCAAGCTGGGGAAACTGAAGGAAAAATTCAAGCCTTGACTTTTGTTATTGAAGGATTCTCTGGGAAAATTATTGAATGATGCAGAAACCATCAAAAGAAGATGGAAGGGATACACAGAGTCATTTTACCAAAATGAAATGGTTGATGTTCAGTAATTTCAAGAGGTAGCACATGATCAAGAGCCAATAATACTAAAGGAAGAAGTCCATGGTGCATTGAAGGAATTGGCAAAGAACAAGGCACCACGAATTAATGGAATAAAAATTCAAATTATTCAAGAAAATAAGGCAGCACTGGAGGCACTCACACATCTATGTCAAGAAATTTGAAAGACAACTATCTGGACAACTGATGGGAAAAGATCTGGATTTGTGCCCATTCCAAAGAGAGGTGACCCAAGGAATGCAGAAATCATTGGACAATATCTTTGATATCCCATGCAAGTAAAGTTTTACTAAAGGTAATAAAGAAATGGCTGTAAGCATACATTAACAGAGAACTTCCAGAGGATCAAGCTGGATTCAGAAGAGGCCACGGAACAAGGTATATCATTGCTGCTGTCCAATGGATGTTGGCTGAAAGCAGAGAATATCAGAAAGATGTTTATCTGTGCTTTACTGACTATGCAAAGGCTTTCGATTGTGTGGATTATAACAAGCTATGGACAACATTGCGATGTATGAGTATTCCAGAATACTTGTGCTCGTAAGGAATCTGTACCTGGACCAAGAAGCAGTTGTTCAAACAGAACATAGGAACACTGAATGTTTTAAAATTAAGAAAGGTGTGCCACAGGGTTGTATTCTTTCACCATATTATCCAACCTGTATGCTGAGCAAATAATACGAAAAGCTGGGTTCTATGAAGAAAAATGTGGTGTCATGATTGGAGAAAGACTCATTAACAACCTGTGATATGCAGATGATACAACCTTGCTTGCTGAAAGTGAAGAGGACTTAAAATATTTACTGATGAAGATCAAAGAGCACAGCCTTTGGTATTGATTAAATCTCAATGTAAAGAAAACAAAAATCCTCACCACTGGACCAATAAACAACATTCTTATCAATGGAGAAAAGATTGAAGTTGTCAAGGACTTCATTCTTCTTGAATTAATCATCAACACTCACGGAAGCAACAGTCTAGAAATCAGACGATATGTTGCATTAGGCAAATCTGTTGCACAAGACCTTTTTAAAGTGTTGAAGAGCAAAGATGGCAGCTTGAGGACTAAGGTGTGCCTGACACAATCCATTGTATTTTCAATAACCTCATATGCATGTGAAAGCTGGACAGTGAATAATGAAGACCATAGAAGAATTGATGCTTTAGTTATGGTGTTGGAGGAGAATATTGAAAGTGCCATGGGCTACCAAAAGAACCAACAGATCTGTGTTGGAAGAAGTGCAGCCAGAGTGCTCCTTGGAGGCTAGGATGGCCAAACTTCATCTATTATAGTTTAGACATATCTGGAGAAGGATATCATGTTTGGCAGGGTGGAGGGTCAGAGAAAAAGAGGAAGACCATGAGGGAAATGGATTGGCAAAGTGGCAGCATCAATGGGCTCAAGCATGGCAACAATTGTGAGGTTGGCCCAGGACCAGGAAGTGTATTGTTTTGTTGTACATAGGGTCACTATGAGTTGGTATCAACTAGATGGCACCTAACAGCAATGCAAAGTGTCCTGGTGTGGCACCATGGATAATGTGCTGGACCATAAATTCTGTTTAAACCGCAAGGTCAGCCATTCCAATTCACAAACCGCTCCTCAAAAACCCTATACAGGGTTTCTATGAGTTGTACCCAACTCAACAACACTTAATAACAACATGCAACGGGTCTCCCTATTCCAAGAGTAGGCAAGATTGAGGAACACATTTGATAGATGTTTTCGTTATTGGTAAGTGTTGCTTTAGCACTTCTTCTGGTTGTCACTGTTACTGATAAGTTCCATGGATTTGGTTCCTTCTCATAGTGACCCTCTATAGGGTTTCTGAGACTTTAAATCTTTGTGGGAGCAGAAAATCCCATCTTTTTCCCAAGGACCGACTGGTCGACTCCAACAGTGGACTTTGTGATACGCAATCCAGTTCTTATCATGTAGGTGGTTTTAAAGAATGGAAAATTGTTTTCTCACGTTCTTTCAACCCAAAGTGCAAATCAGGGTCTCTGACAAGTGCATTCCTTCCTTGCTGCAAGCCCAGGTGATCCCTAGTTCCATGTTGTACCTTACCTGGCACGTGCCTTCCTTCATGTATCTCTGTGTCTATTCTGGGCTTTTTATAACTCACAAGAGTTTAGCTTTGGATCCATCCTACCCCATTAACAACAAAAAAAAGACCAACTTTATTTCTAAACAAGATTATGCCCACAAGTACAAGGACCAAAAGAATTCAGCACTTATTTTGCAGATCATAATACAATCTATAACAATAGAGCATTTGAATTCAAAGAGAGAGACTTCATGAAGCAATTACAGGCTAAGTACACACACACACATACACACAATAATGGGTAGCTAGGATAGTCATTCAAAGATAAAGAACAGAAAGTTTGACATAACAGAATTTATTTATAGTATACCTGATCATGTGAACTCTAAGGAGACTTTGTTTCCCACATCTCATATTAGCCTTATTGTAGCTTTCTGTTCTTTGTGGTCTAAACTATACTGTATAAAAATTCTCTGTGTGTTTTTTTCACTTTCCTGAAATTTCATATATGCTGAAACTAGACAGCTGGGCATAGCTTTCTCAGACACTACAGAAAGTCAACTATTTCTCACTACATTATATAATTTTTCATATTTGAGAACAGACCACGGCTTCACAAAAATCTGAAAGAGATGATTGTAAAACCTAGTGAGGGTGCCTTTCCTGATGGCAAGTAAAAGACTGCTATGTAATCTTCTTTTCAACATGCTTCTAAGGAGGTCTTTAATGCTCTTGGGTAATGTCCTTGGCTCGCATTGTTCTCCTCTTGGCTGGACTGGAAATTGTGTGTGTTTAATAAGCATGAGATAGTAACAATCACACCAGATTGTTCATCTGTAATTTAAGAATCCTGGAAGAAATTAATACACAGTAGCTTATGTGTGACTTAGAGAGCTGAGCTTCTTTCAGAGTGTTGATGATAGAGGGAACATTTTTCATGCTCTGTCAGGATAGTATGTCATCAAGAAAGTTTGGACTCAAACCCTAAGATTGGCACTTATTAGTGATGTGAATTCAGGCAAACAGTTTAACGTCCCTGAGCATAGAAGAATCAAACTTTGGTGGTACAGTGCCAACCAAAACATCTGCCATTTGAGCACATCTGTAATTCCACAGGAGAGAGTTGTGACAGTCTGCTTCTGTAAAACAGACTGTCCTATAGGGCAGTCCTCCTCCTACCCTATAGGGTTACTATGAGTCAAAATCTATTCAACGGCAATGAGTGTGGGTTTGGAGGAGCACAACGGTCCTCATTTTTTAAAGAAAGATATTATATACTCACAGGATGCTTTTGAGTCTCTGGATCATAATAGACTCTAATAATACTAGTGGGTTTTTTCGATGATTCACGGCATCCAAACAATCCTTTAATACAGGAAAAATGATAAATATTACATGGACAAGTAATATTTTTTCAACTGGAGTCCTGATGTGGCACTGTAGGATAACCACTCTACTACAAAGTTGGTTTGAACTGAAAGGTTAGCAGTTCAAATCCACCAGCCTCTCCTTAGAAGCCATATACAGGAGTCACTATGAGTCAGAACAGACTCAATGGTGATTAACAACAACATTTTTCAACTCTTCTGTTTGGCAATTGGTAAAGAATCTTAGAAAATATTGAGAAAATCTTCAAAAGTAAAACAGTATTTTTATAATTAACAATTCTGCTGTTAATTAGTTATAGCATCTGAATCCGTTCTTCATTTTTGCAAAATAGAAAATTCATCAATTATTTAGTTAACCAGAAAATAGAAAGAGAACGTAAACCTTACCAATTTTTTATACATTTTTTTGGCTATTACTTTGGCATGATAGTCACATAACTTTTAACCCTATCCCCTAGTGATAAATAACAAAAACACAGATAATGTTGTTGTTGTTAGTGATCTCCAGTCAGTTCTGATACCCAGCAACCCTATGCACAACAGAACAAGACTGCCCAATCATAAGTCATCCTCACAACTGTTGATCCATTGGAGTCCATTGTTGCTGCCACTGTGCTAATCCACCTCACTGAGGGGTCTTCCTCTTTTCTGCTGACCCTCCACTTTACAAACCATTATGTCCTTCTCCAGGGACTGGTCTCATCTGTTAACATGTCCGAAGTATTAGAAGTCTTACAATTCTGAATTCTAAGGAAAATTCTGACTGTATTTCTACCAATACAGACTTGTTGGTTCTGGCAGTCCATGGTACTTTTAATATTCTTCTTCAACACCATAATTCAAATGAATAAATTTTTCTACAGTCTTCCTTACTCATTGTCTCAGTTTCACATACATATGAGACTACTGAAAATGCCATGGCTTTGGTCAGGTGAACCTTAGACCTGAAAATAATATCTTTGTTCCTGAACACTTAAAGAGGTCTTGTCAGTAGACATGCCAAATGCAATATGTCATTTGATTTCTTGATTGCTGCTTCCATGAGTGTTAATTATGAATCCAAGCAAAATGAAGCTTTGACAACTTCATTTATTTCTGATTTTATCATGATGTTGTTTATTGGTTAAATTGTGGAGATTTTTGTTTTCTTTACATTAAGTTGCAATCTATACTGAAAGCAATAGTCTTTGATCTTCATCTCTAAACATTTTAAGCCCCTTTGATTTCATCAAGTAAAGCTGTATCATCTGCATATAGAACATTGTTAATGAGTCATCTTTCAGTCCTGATGCCACCCTTTCTTCATATAGTCCAGTTTATCGGATTATTTACTCAACATACAGAATGAATAAATACAGTAAAAGGATACAACCCTGGCACACACTTTTCCTGATTTCAAACCATTCAGTATTCCTTTGTTCTAACAATTGTCTTTTTGTCTATGTACATGTTCCTCATGAGCACAATTAAACGTTCAGGAATGCCCATTCTTCACAATGTTCTCCATAGTTTGTCATAATCTACAGTTGAAGCCTTTGTGTAGTCAATAAAGTGCAAATAAACAGCTTTCTGGTATTCTCTGTTTCATCCAAGATACATCTGACATCAGTAATGATGTTGTCTTCTAAACCCAGTTTGAATTTCTAGCAGTTTCCAACCGATGTACTGTTGCAACAATTTTTTAATTATCTGCAGCAAAATTGTACTTGCATGTGATATTAACTATATTGTTAGATGATTTCTGCATTCCAGTGCGTCACCTTTCTATAGAATAGGCACAAATATGGATCTCTTCCAATTGGTTGAATACGTAGCTGTCTTCCAAATTTCTTGACATAGATGAGTAAGTGCCTCTAGTGGTCCATCAGTTTGTTAAAAGGTTTCCATTTGTATTCCATCAATTCCTGGCACCTTGTTTTTTGCCAATGCCTTCAGTCCAGCTTGGATTTCTTCCTTCAGTACCACTGATTCTTGACTATATGTTACCTCTTCAAGTGGTTGAACAACAACCATTTATTTTTTATTCCTTCTACTTTCTTTTAATGCTTTCTGCAGCAATGAATATTTTGGCCCTGGAGTCCTTCAATATTGCAAGTGGAGACTTGAATTTTTTCTTCAGTTCTTTCACCTTGAGAAATCCTGAGTGTGCTCTTCCTCTTTGGTTTTCAGATTCCAGGTCTTTGAACACTTCATTCTAATACTTTACTTTGTTTTCTTGAGATGCCTCTGAAATTTTCAGTTCAGATCTTTTACCTCCTCATTTATTCCATTCGCTGTAGCTTCTCTACACTTTAGAACAAGATTCAGAATTGTTTCAGAGAGACATTTTGGTGTTGTCTTTGTTGTCTATCTTTTAAATGATCTTTCTTTCATCTTATATGATATTCATGATATCATATCACAGTTCCTCTGGTCTTTGGTCACTAGGTCCTAATGCATCAAATCTGTTCTTGAGATAGTCTCTAAATATATTTATTATTATACTCAAGGTCATATTTTGGCTCTTGTGACCTTGTTTTAATTTTCATCACCTCCAGCCTGAACTTACTTACGATCCATTGATAATCATTCCACAGTCAACTCCTGGCCTTGTTTTGGCTGATGATATTGAACTTTTCCAGTGACTACTCCCACAAATGTAATTAATTTGATCCCTGTGTATTCCACCTCGTGAGGCCCATGTGTAAATCAACCCTTCATGTTGTTTAAAAGGGGAAAAAAGGGTATTTGCAATGAATAAGTCGTTTTCTTGCAAAATTTGATCATGTAATCTCCAACATCATTTTAATAACCAAAACTATGTTTTCCAACTATGGATTCTTTCTCTTTGTTTCCAACTTTCACAGTCCAATCACCAGTAATTATAAATGCATCATGATTACATGTTTGATCAATTTCACGCTAAAGAAGTGGGTATGATTCTTCAATTCCATCATGACTGCCTTTAGTGGTTGGTAGCTAAATTTGAATTAAAGTGCTATTAATTTGTCTTCCTTGTAGGAATATGGATCCTATCCTATCACACATAAAACTGTACTTCAAGATAGGTCTTGAGCTGTTCTTTTGACAATGAGTACAGTGCCATTGCTCTTCAGTTTGTTGTTCCTGAAATAGTAAACCATATGATTGATACAAAATGGCCAGTGCTAGTCCAGTTCAACTCACTTATACCTAGGATATCCATCTTGATGTACTCCATTTCATTTTTGACAACTTCCAATTTTCCTAGATTCACATTTCATACATTCTATGTTCTGAGTATTAATGGGAGTTTGCAGCTATTTCTCATTTTGAGTTCTGCCACATCTACAATTTTCACCAATGCAGTTTGGATATTTTCAGCTTGGATATATTTTCAGTGCAGCTTGGATACCATCCTTCAGTGCCATCTGTTCTTGATCACATGCTAGTTCTTGAAATAGTTGAACATGATAATTTGTTGTTGTTGTTGTTGTTTCACTGACTTTGTGTATATCTTCTGTAATAGTTAGGTTCTATGTCAACTTGATGGAGCTAGGATTCCCAGATGTTTGGCAGTGGATCATTAACTCTGTGATGATTGGCTCTGACTAAACAATCAATTGAAAGGATGTTTTCTTGGAGGTGTGGACTGCTCCCAATATAATGAACACGCTGGATACACGCACACTATTCTTCCAGTCTGGGCCTTGATCTCACATCTAGGTCTTCCTCCAGCCTCTGGTTCTTTGAACCTGGGCCTGTGGCCAGTTCTATTGTATGCTTTCCTGTTGCCCTGCCCACCAGGAGTGCCTTGAAAACCAGATGCCCAACAAAAGGCCCTGCATACCTGTTCCTGTCACCGCGGTTCATGTGCCCATGCTGCAGGTTCTGCAGCGCCCTGCCCAGACCTTAGGTCAACTTTCACCCTCCTGCCACACCTGTTCTGGCACTGAGGCCCAGCTCTGTGCCCCAACTTGGGATTCCTGCCTTCAGAAGCTGCCCGTTGATCTTGGTTCACCTGCTTTGCACTTGGAACTATTTTATCTCTATAAGCGTGAGTCATTTTCTTGACATAAACTTATATATGTGTGTATATATATATATATATGGAGCTCAGGTAGTGTAGTGGTTACAAATCGGACTGCAAACCACAAGGTCAGCAGTTCGGAACTACCAGCTGTTCCGCGGGAGAAAGATGAGCCTTTCTGCTCCCGTAAAGATTTACAGTCTTGGAAACCCTGTACAGGGTCGCTATTGGTAGGAACCGACTCGACGGCACATAACAACAACAACATATATATCTATATAGTTTTGTTTCTCTGTAGAACCCAGCTTCAAACACTTCCATCTTCTTTTGATGTTTTGTGTATCATTTAATGTTTTTCCCATAGAATCCTTAACTATTGTAAGTTGAGGCTTGAATTTTTTCTTCAGTAATTTTAGCTTGAGAAATGCTGAGCAGGTTCTTTCCTTTTGGTTTTCTAAATCCTGGTCTTTGCACATTTCATCAAAATGCTTGACTTTGTCTTTTCAAGCTGCCCTTTGAAATTTTCTGTTCAACTCTTTTATTTTCTCATTTCTTACTTCGCTTTAGCATTTCTACCCTGGAAAGCAAATTCCAGTCTCTTCTGACATATATTTTGGTCTTTTCTTTCTTTCATGTCATTTTAATGACTTTTTGCTTTCTTCCTGTATGATGTTCTTGATGTCATCCCACATTCTTTGTCTTCTATCATTAGTGTCTAATACATCAAATCTGTGCTCCAGATGATCTCAAAATTCAGGTAAGATGTGTTTAAGGTCATATTTTAGCTCTCATGACCTTGTTTTAATTTCATCACCTTCAGACTTAACTTTCATATAATGAATTGAAGGTCTTCTATTCTATAGTCTGCACCTGACTTTGTTTTGGCTGATGCTATGGAACCTTTCCACGGTCTCTTACAATAGAATTAAATTTGATTTGTGTGTATTCCATCTTGTTAGATCCATGTGCATAGTCACCTTTCATGTTGTTTTAAAAAGTTATTTTCATGGTTTGGGTGGCAGCAGACAGGCAGGAAAGGCTCCATGGGGGAGGGATTGAAAACCCACAGAAGCTGTGCTCATAGAACAATACCAGATCTCTGGATCTACCATAAAGTCCAGGACGTCAGTTTCCCACATGCTTAAGTGAAAAACTCACGATATAAAGAAAAATACTGTGAGTTAGGAATCTCTGGACTCCCTCTGTGGCCACCCGGCCTGGGCAAAATTCAGAGGGCGGGGCTACAGCCAGACTGGCACAGGGAACCATTGCTAAAATCAGTGCAGAGACATTTGCAAAAAAGGTGTGGGAGATTCTACAAATATTTTCCTCCTCTTCCCTGTCAGACATTCTTTGCCCAGCCCAATGCCTTCAGGTGGGTGGGTGTGCCCCCCCCCAAAAGAAGTCCAGCACTGACCCCACAGTTTTCCCATGGTACAGAGAGAAGGAGCTTGGTGGCTGCTTATAACATCAGCCACGGGGTCGCAGCCCTAAAATTGACTTCTGGAAGACACTTGGTGGCTGTTTGCCATAGAGTTGGTTCCAACTCATGGTGACTCTGGCCGGGGTTTCTGAGGCTGTGGGTCTTTGCGGGAGTGGAGTGCCTTGTCTTTCTCCCACAGAGCAGCTGGTGGTTTCAAGAAACTGACCTTGAGGTTCGCAGCCCAATTCATGACCAATGCACTACCAGGTCTCCTTGTGCAGGACCCTTACCCATGCCTATATAGCATGAAAAAAGCAAGCATGTCAGGCCTGACAGACAAACCATAGAACAATCTGTAAAATCTCAACATAAAAGGGCGCAACTACCTCTAAAATTACACTGTGCACACAAAGATACCAAACTGACCTTCAGAGACAAAAATAGTGGACAATCTTTCTCCCCTTAACTTCTCAGTATCTACCCGCACACCTCCACCATGGCGAATAGAGGAGGGGCCTGAGCCAGCAGACCCCACCCACCCACCCACTGCTGGAGGCTTCTACGGTGCACACACACTGCCTGTGGACACTCAACCACAGTTTTATTTTTGTTTCAAAGTGGTGGGTTTTGTCTCTGCTTTTATATTGCTTCTGGTTTTGATCACACATTTTTCCTGGAGGTGGGAGCTTTTTCTTCCTATAGTACCCAAGAAGAGACAGCAATCATGACCATATGGCCAAGCTACAAGCATACCCCATAATATTCCACCATTGAGACAAGAGCCAATAATAGCTGCTAAACATTATATGTAAAAAGGAAAGCCTATCTCCTGATCATATCCACAAGGAGAAACCCAGTAAGCATAATGACACAACAACAAAAATCCATTTAAGCATTTTAAAAAAATCAAGTAACTAATGGAAATGACAAACAAAAGATCTTAAACACAACAAACAATCTCAACACATGTCCAAAAACAGAAAAGAGTATCTGAGACAAATGTGCTAGAAATAGACAAAGGCTCCCCAGAAGAAGAAGAGCAGGTTTTGGATTTGCATGAGAAAGAATTCAGAAGAATGATATGGAAATAAATTCAAATGCTCCAAAAAGAGGCAGAGGAAAACAAGGAAGAAGTCAGAAAAGTATTACAAGAGCAATCAAACAAGATTGATATAGCAATGGAAATAATTCAAGACCTGCAAAAAAGAGGTCCAGATGATTAATAATAAAATGTCAGAAATGGACAATACACTGAAAGGGGAAAGGAGCAAAATAGAAGAGATGGAAGCCAGAACTAGCGAGCTAGAAGACAAATCTCTCAATACTGCTAAGATAGAAGAGCAAACTAAAAAAAAAAGGATTAAAAAATCTGAAGAGAATCTAAGATTCATTCTGGATAACAGGATGAGGAACAACTTAAGAATTATTGGCATTCTGGAACAGGAAGAATCAGAGTAGTCCACAGAGGAGATAGTTAAAGAGGCTTCTGGAAGAAAATTTCCCTAAAACCTTTAAATATGAGAAGATAAACATTCAAGAAGTTGAACGTACCCCTGGAAGGATAGACCCCAAAAGAAAGTCACCAAGATATATAATAATCAACCAATCCAAAATCAAAGACAAGGAGAGAATTCTGAAAGCAGCCAGGGAGAAGAAAAGTGTCACTTACAAAGGCAAGAAAATCAGATTAAGCTCTGACTATTCAGCACAAACCATGCAGGCAACAAAGCAACAGGGAAACATATACAAAACCCTTAAAGAAAAAAAACTGCCAACCAAGAGTCATCTATTGAGCAAAACTATCAATCAAATATGATGGTGTAATCAAAACATTCCATGATAAATAGAATCTAAGAGATTTTATCAAAACCAATCCAGCATATCAAAACATCCTAAAGTGAGTTCTTTGAACTGAAAACCAACAAGAACGGACAACAAACAGAGATTGACAGGCATGGCAACACTACCTGGAACTCAGTAGACAGATAGCAGAGTCCAGAACAAAACAAAACTACAACAATGAATTCAAAGGAACTGGGAGGTCAACTGAAGATAAAAATAACATCAACGTCAAAGAAGGGAAAAATGTAGGAACAGAGATCCAGGTGGTGAGGATGTCAGGTAGATTACAGGATACAATAGATTCTCTTAAATGGAGAGAAAAGTTAATAGAATATAAGGTAACCTCAAAGAAAATTAATACTTCATAACTTATCATGAAAAGAAACTCCCAAGCAGAACAAGTAAACATGAAAGTCAACAAGAAACTCACAAGAAATAGCACAAAATACACAGACTCAGCACAAGAAGGCATACAGAACAAAGCAACAAACAGCACTACCAAAAAACTAATAAAATGGGAGAAATTAATTCATACCAGTCCTAGTGTGGTGCTATGGGTTAATCCGCCAAACTGCAAAGCCGTTTGAACTGCAAGGTCGACGGTTCAAGCACACCAGCTACTCCTCGGAAACCCTATACAGGGTCACTATGGGTCAGCACTGATTCGATGGCACTTCAAAACAACAATAACAACAATCGATAATTACACTGAATGTCAATGGATTGAATGCACCAGTGAAGACACAAAGAGTGGCAGATTGGATAAGAAAACAAGACCTTTCAATATGCTGCCTGCAAGAAACACAACTTACATACAAAGACAAAAACAAAATAAAAGCTACAGGATGGAAAAAAATATACCAAGCTAACTGCAACATTAAGTTAGAAAGAGTGGTAATTCTAAACTCTGATAAACTTTAAGACAAAAACCAGCATAAGAGATAAAGAAGGACACTACCTTGTGATCAAAGAGTCAATTGGGCAAGACTGCATAATCATAATAAATATTTATGCTCCCCATGAAAAAGCACCAAGATATATGAGGCAAATCTTACTAGAATTGAAGAAAGAAATAGAAAAATATACAATTATAGTGGGAGATTTTAATACACCACTTTTGAAAAGGGACAGACAACCAAAAAGAAAATCTACAAAGTTACAGAGGAACTAAACAGCACAATCAACCAACTTGACCTCATAGACGTGTACAGAGCATTCAAACGAACAACAACACAATATACTTTCTTATCCAGTGCACATGGCACATTCCCCACAATTGACCATGTGTTAGGTCACAAAGCAAGCCTCCATAAGTTCACAAACATCAAAATACTACAGAACATCTTTTCAGACCATGTTACTATAAAACTAGAAATCAACAATAATAAGACTAAGGAAATGAAGTTGAATACATGGAAACTGAACAACACCTTGCTGAAAAGCGACTGAGTAAAATAAAATATTAAATGTGACTTCATAAAGTTCCCAGAAACAAATGAGAATGAAACACAACATACCAAAATCTTTGGGAAATGGCGAAAGTGGTGCTGAGAGGACAATTTATTGCAATAAATGCGCACATCCAAAAAAGAGGAAAGAACCAAAATTAACACATTAACACAGCATCTACAACAATTAGAAACTGACCAACAGAGGGAACCTACAATCACCAAAAGAAAAGAAATAATAAAGATCAGAGCAGAAATAAATGAGATGGAAAACAGAAAAAGTATAGAAAGAATCAACAGGACAAGAAGCTGGTTCTTTGAAAGGATTAATAAAATTGACAAACCATTAGCAAACCTAACCAAAGAAATGAGGGAGAAGACACAAATAACCCGTATTAGAAACCACAAGGGCGATATTACAACGGAACCAAATGAAATCAAAAGGATAATAACAGAATACTATCAGGAGTTGTGCTCCAACAAATTAAAAAACTTAGAAGAGATGGATGCATTTTTAGAAAAACACGACTGACCGAAACTTACACAGAGGGAAGTAGAAAACTTGAACAGAACCACAAAAAAAAAAAAAAAAAGAAATTGATCAGGTCATCAAAAACTCCCAACTAAAAGAAGTCTAGGCCCAGATGGCTTCCCGGGTGAGTTCTACCAAACATTCAGGGGAGGAGCTGTCACCAATTCTACTCAAATTATTCCAGAATATAGAAGAGGATGGAAAACTTCCTAATATTTTTATGAAGCTAGCATACCCTCATACCAAAACAAGGGAAGGACATTACTAAGAAAGAAAACTACAGCCCAATATCCCACATGAAAATAGACATAAAAATTCACAACAAAATCCTAGCAAACAGAATCTAGCAGCACTTCAAAAAATAATACATCACAAACAAGTAGGTTTCATAAAAGGGATGGTTCAACATTAGAAAAAAAATCAATGAAATCCATCACATAAATAAGAAAAATGAGAAGAACCACATGATCATATCAAGTCATACAGAAAAGGCATTTGACAAAATCCAACATCCATTCCTGATAAAAACACTCAACAAAGTAGGAATTGAAGGGAAATTACTCAACATAATCAAGAGCATTTACATAAAACCAACAGACTACATCACTCTCAACGGAGAGAAACTGAAAGCTTTCCCTCTGCGAACTGGAACCAGACAAGTCCTTTTCAATATATTTTTGGAAGTATTAGCCAGAGCTATACAGCAAGATAGGAAAATTAAAGGCATCCAAATTGGCAAAGAGGAAATAAAACTCTCTCTATTTGCAGATGATATGACCTTATACATAGAAAACCCCAAAGACCCACTAAAAAAAGCTACTAGATCTCATGGGAAGATTCAGCAAAGTGGCAGGGTCATATATACAAAAATCAGTTGGATTCGTCTATAGCAACAATGACAGCACTGAAAAAGACATTAGGAAAGAAATACCATTTACAATAGCCACCCAAAGGATGAAATATTTAGTGATAAACATAACCAGAAAACAAAGGATTTATACAAAGAAAATTACAAAACACTACTACAAGAAATCAAAAGAGACTTACAGAAATGGAAGAACATACCATGTTCCTGGATAGGAAGACTCGACATAATGAAAATGTCAATACTGCCCAAAGCAATTTACACATATAATGCAATCCCAATCCAGATACCAACACCCTTCTTCAAAAAGATGGAAAAGACAATTACAAACTTTATATGGAAAGGAAGGAGACCCAGGATAAGCAAAGCACTGCTTAAGAAGAAAAACAAGGTTAAAGGTCTCTCACTCCCTGATTTCAAAATTTACTACATAGCTACAGTGGTCAAAACAGCCTGGCACTGGTACAATGAAAGAAACATTGATCAATGGAACAGAATTAAGAATCCAGAAATTAACCCATCCATACAGCCAATTGATTTTCAACAAACCGTCTAGGTGTATTGCATGGGGAGGAGATAGTCTCTTTAACAGATGCTGCTGGCAGAACTGGAAAGCGATATGCAAAAGATTGAACAAGACCTTTACCTCACATCCTATACAAAAACCAACTCAGCATGGATTAAAGACCTAAATGTGAATTCCAAAATTATGAAAATCAGCAATGAAAAAATAAGGACAAATGTGAGGGCTGTAATACAGGGATTTCTTTTTGACTATGAATGCAACACCATTCCTCTTCAATTTGTCATTCCCTGCATACTAAATCATGTGGTAGTCAGATTCAAAATGGCCAATACCAGTCCATTTCAGCTCACTAATGCCTAAGATATCAGTGTTTATGTGTTCCATGTTATTTTTGACAACTTCCAATTTTCCCAGATTCATACTTCGTACATTCCATGTTCCGATTTTCAGCGGATGTTTACAGCAGTTTCTCTTCATTTTGAGTTGTACCCCATCAGCAAATGAAGGTCCTGCAGGCTTTTCTCCTGCAGGCTTTACTCCATTCGCGTCATCACGCTCAACTCTACTTTGAGGAGGCAGCTCTTCCCCAGTCGCATTTTGAGTGTCTTCCAATGTAAGGGTCTCATTTTCCGGTACTATATCTGACCGTCTTTCTCTGCTATTCCTAAGGTTTTCAGTGACTAAATATTCAGAAATAGTTTGTCACTCCTTCTTCCTAGTCTGTCTTTGTCTGGAAGCTCATCTGAAACCTGTCCATCATGGGTGATCCTGCTGATATTTAAAATACCAGTGGCATAACTTTCAGTATCAAAGCAACCCATAAGCCACCACATTACAACAAACTGACAGACAAGTGGTGGCCTTTTGGTTTTAAATGGAAACTGTCACTTTAAATTTATTGGAGATCTATGTGCACATGTAGGAGAACCCTCGAGGGGAAGGGCTGGGGTGTCCATTCACTCAGGCATCCCCTCTAGTCACCAGAATGAAGGTGCATAGACAGCAAGAGACCAATGAACAGATATTAAAATAAAAGAAAAGAACGTTCACACCTGTATCTCCGTAGTTTTTTCAGGCATTTGTGGCTATTCTGATCCTTTCCTTGCTTGGTCTCTCCGAAGATGGTGGCTCTGGGAGCAGCCGAGTGTAGGAAAATAGAAAGCAATGGATTTCTTGATTCTGCTAAAATTTCCCCTAGCTGTAAGCCTTCCAAGTATCTAAATATTCCTTTACATGTGGTTCAGACTTCTAGCATCATCCCCTGAGCCTGCTTGGTCTGGGATTCTCTGTTGTTGCTAATGGCGCTCCTTATTGCACATCTACCCAATCCGCCATCTTGTAGCTTGAAACTTGCTCTCCAATGTAGAGATGCTAAAGCAAATGGAAGAAATGAGGAGATACAAGAGCTGAACAGAAACTTTCAAAGATCAGCTAGAGAAGATAAAGCCAAATATTACAACAAAATGTGCAAAGATCTGGAATCAGAAAACCCAAAAGGAAAAACCCACTCAGCATTTCTCAAGCTGGGGGAACTGAAGAAAAAAATACAAGCCTTGACTTTCGTTATTGAAGGATTCACTAGGCAAATTATTGAATGATGCAGAAAGCATCGAGAGAAGATGGAAGGCATACACAGAGTCACTGTACCAAAAAGAAATGGTTAATGTTCAACTGTTTCAAGAGATAGAATATAGTCAACAGCCAATGATACTGAAGGAAGAAGTCCAAGGTGCATTGAAGGAAATGACAAAGAACAAGGCACCAGGAATTGATGGAATAAAAATTGAAATCTTTCAAGAAAGTGAGGTGGCACAGGAAGCACTCACTCATCTCTGCTAAGAAATTTGGAAGACAAGTATCTGGCTGACTGACTAGAAAAGATCTATTATCTGGGCCCATTCCAAAGAGAGGTGATCCAACA
>NW_006408682.1:3107583-3121773 GCF_000296735.1 Chrysochloris asiatica
CACCTAACAACCACAACAACAATACAGGGAGTACACAGACTACCAAATATTTTGAAAATTACACAAACAAAAGTAGACAAAATAGATGATTGGGACATACAAAAAATTAAAAACTTATGTGCATCAAAAGACTTCACCAAAAGAGTAAAAAGGGAACCCACAGAATGGGAAAAAATCCTTTGCAATGACACATCAGACAAGGGACTCTTTTCTAAAATGTATAGGAAACTACAACACCTCTACAAGACAAATAACCCAATTAAAAAATGGACACAGGACATGAACAGACACTTCACCAAGGAAGAGATTCAGGCAGCTAACAAACATATGAAGAAATGTTCATGATCACTAGCCATTAGAGAGATGCAAATCAAAACAACATGAGATATCATCTCACACCAGCAATGACAGCAAAGATAAAAAAAAATAGAGAACAATAAGTACTGGTGAGGATGTGGAGAGACTGGGATGCCCCTGAATTGCTGGTGGGATTGCAAAATGGTCTGGCCTCTCTGGAAAGCAATATGGTGCTTCCTCAGATGACTGGAAATAGAAATTCCTTTTGATCCAGAAATTCCTCTACTTGGTATTTACCCACAAGAAATACGAGCCACAACATGAGTAGATATATGCACACCAATGTTCACAGCAGCACTATTTACAATAGCAAAAAGATGGAGACATCCTAAGTGCCCATCAATTGAAGAATGGATAAACAAACTTTGGTACATACACACAATGGAATACTATGACACCCTGAAGAACAACAAGGAAGCTGTAAGCCACTCCATAACATGGATGAACCTTGAGGACATTATGCTGAGTGAAATTAGTCAGTCACAAAAGGAGAAATACTGCATAGGACCATGATTGTAAAAGAGTAAGAAAAAGAACCCACACTAAATGGGGAAACAAAAAAAAATTATATATGTATTTGCTGATCACCAGGATGTACGGGATGAGAGGAGAGGAAGGAGGGAGGAGAAGATAGAACACAGGGTAAGGAATAGACACAGGATAGTTTGGGGGGTGGCTATATGCAGAGAGGGGGGGGCAAATTGAAGAACAAGGCTGATGGGAGAACAGTTAGGCAGGTTCACATGGGCTAAGTGTGACAGAGTTAAATGATAATGTATGCACAACCTTGAAACAACAGGGCTCTGGGGTACAGGGATTGAGGCATGGTTTGAAGGGGTAAAAGTGGGGATAGTGTTAAGATGCTTGGCTCTCTTTTGAAACTTGGTTTCCCTTTCCTACCATTGTAAAATAGACACTTAAGGTGGGGAGAAAGGACTAGCCAGAATCATCACTACAGAAAGCTTGTAAGTCCATCTTCAGCCTATAACTAATTGGAATACCTTAAAGGGGGCTAGAAGTTGCCCAGTGAAAGAGGCTTCCTGTGGCGCCTTTATACTGCACAAGACCAGAACCCCATCCAGAACCGACTGAGGTAGCAAATTTCTACTGGAAGGACGAGTAGACCAGCCTTGAGTGGCTAGAAGAACAGAAGATACTTCATGAAAGAAAGACCCGCAGGAAAAATGTGAAACAATAATGGCAGTCTGATTGATTACTACAAGAACAAGTAAGGTGTTTGCCCGAAAGCCAGCAAGGCAAGTGGTTGGGATCCCTCAGAGCAAACCCCCTTCTAAGACTGAGACTCAAGGGGAATACATGAGCAGACATGTGGTCTGGATGGTGACCACGTTGGTCACTGATAAGAGGAACAGGGGTAAAAAACAGCAATGAAGTTGCGAGCTAAGCCCGATGACATTCAATAGACCCCCGTAAACCCAGTTGGAGACCTAGATGACCAGCTGTACAGCAAGACCTGGGGACTCCTTGGCCCAGAGGCCATGACATAGACTAGAGGACTAGGGTGGATAGTGAAGCATTCAGCTGATATGAAGTGAGGAGAGAGGCACAAGAACACCCATACTTGCAGATAGTACCCACTTGACCTGGCTTCTCTGGCTAGATGATCAGAACTTGGCAAGAAGAGGAAAGAAGAGAGAGAGAGAGAGAAAAAAAAAAAAAAAAGTAACCTCATACTTATGGTCATAGTAACTCAAAAAAGGGAACAAATCTTTACAGCAAGGATCATTCCCACCCCTTCGGTACACATGGTTGACAGGGATGGGCAACACAGACATTGGCTACCCAAAATAGGGGGGCCTATAAAGGCAAGAAGTGACTGGCTTACAAGCTTTCAAGAGGGAGCCTAGTTCCAGACAGGGCAGGGGAAGGTAGAATCTCCACTGTATGATTTCCAATCTGTTGGGACCGGGCTGGCGAAAGGAAATGGGGATAAGACTCTTGTGGTACAATAGTGAATAATTGCCATCAGGTCTGACTGTGAGGCTAGGAAATATAGAGGTAGATTTTTTTTGACAAAAGGAGGAGAGTGATTCATTTTGCAGCCCAGGAGCAGAGGTCCCTGGGACCTTCAAGTGAGAAGAATGGAGAGTGGGACCCTACCCAGAGAGGCAGTGATGCCAGGAATGGAGACAGAGAAGATGACGTAGACAGATGGAGCAGCTGGGGACACTTGACTCAGGGCAGGAGAAGGGCTGTGTGCTGGCCGCTGGGGTTGGGGGCACTCCCTTGTGGTATACCCTTTGGGGTTATATGATGATGCATGGAGGGGACTGTAATCATTACAATGAAATGAGATACGATAGGATGAGTGTAAAGCTGATATTCTCCCTTATAAACCTCACAATAAAAACTTTTTTAAAAAAGTTATTTTCAATGATTAAGTCATTGATCTTGCAAAATTCTATCATGCAATTTCCAGCATCATTTGTATTACCAAGGCCATATTTTCATCATCATAATTTATATCACCATGGTCATATTTCTAACTACTGATCCAATCCTTCCCCTTTGTTTCCAGCCTTTGCATTCCGATCACCAATAATTATTAATACATCTTGATTGCATGTTCGATCAATTTGAGACTGAAAAAGTTGATAGAATAACTCATTTTTATCATCACTTACGTTAGTGGTTGGTGAGTAAATCTGCATCATAATGGCATTAACTAGTCTTCCTTGTAGGCATACCAATATTATCCTATCACAGACAGTATTATATTTCATGACAGATTTTGAAATGTCCTTTTTGATGATGAATGGAATGCCATCCCTCGTGAATATGTTGTTCCTGGCATAGTAAACCATATGATTGTCTACTTCAGAATGGCCAATCCCAGTCCACTTCAGCTAATACCTAGGATGTGGTCTGTCATACTGTGGTGACGTATGTGTTGTTGCAATGCTGGAAGCTATGTCACCAATATTTTAAATACCAGAAGGAGCACTCATGGTGGACAGGTTTCAGAGGCGCTTCCAGACTAAGACAGACAAGGAGAAGGACAGACGGACTATTTCTGAATGTTTAGCCACTGGACAGCTTATGAATAAGAGTGAAATACTGTTAGATATTGTGCTAGAAGATGAGTCCCTCAGATTGGAAGACAGTCAGAATACTAGTGGGGAAGAGCTGCCTCCTCAAAGTAGAGTTGACCATAATGATGCAAATTGAATAAAGCATTCAGGACCTTCATTGGCTGATAGGGCACAATGCAAAATGAGGAGAAAAAGCTGTAAATATCTATCTGTAATCAACACCTGGAATGTATGAAATATGATCTAGGAAATTTGGAAGTTGTCAAAATAGAATGGAACACATAAAGATCCATATCCTAGGCATTAACAACCAAGAGTTGTTGAGAAATGAGAATGCAAGAATATAAATATTTTAAGTATATTTATATCTTCTTGTTGTTGTTAACTGCTGTCCAGTCAATTCTGACCCATAGCAACCCTGTATAGGGTTTCCGAGGAGCAGCTGGTGAGTTTAAACTGCCAACCTTGCAGTTCAAATGGCTTTCCAGGCTGGTGCATTAACCCACAGCACCATACCAGGGTTCCTTCCTATAAATTATTCAGAATTCAGTACATTGTATATCCTAAAAAATCTAAAAAATGACTTATTATTTCACATTTCACAATTTTCATTGACACACTCTGAACCAAGGAAATACTCACTTTCTGTAAGTATTAGATCTATTTAGCCCATTATTCTGAGTGAATATAATTTTTCCCCTAGGAAACTCAACTCTGTAAGATCTTCCCCCATTCCTAGGTAATTCACCTCATGAACTATTAGCAAATCTTCAGTATTAACCACATCAAACTCACAGAGAAAGTCCTCAGAATTAACCACATCAGAAACTTCATGTTCTGAAGTTGAAACTACTATGAAGAATGAATCAAAGATTTGGTCTGTAACGCTAATACATTACATATGGCAGAGCCTCAATAGAAAATTTGCCTATAGCTCCATGTTGTTTAAGCAAGAGGTACTTGGATTCTCCTGAAAGAAAAATTTAAATGAATGTACAAGACCAAATGGTGCTGCAAAAATTATCAGAAATTCTGTAGTCCAGTCCTTCATTTTGAGCAAAGAAAAAGTAAGATCTACAGATACTATGAGACATGACCATGTGAAGAGAGTTGATACTAGCAGTCCCATCTCCTGACTCATTGTTCTGTTCCCACTACTGCCATGTTTAAAACAAAATAGAAGTAGAATACCTAAAAGATGTTCTACAACTTGCCCAGTGAAATAGCCCTCTTGCAGAGCCTTTGCAGTGTATAGGACCTTAGGTGGAATCCTGAACCCCATCCAGAACCTTCTGAGGTGGGACATTACCACTAGAAATGACAAGAAGATCCTCCTGGAAAAGCTAGAGTGACAGATGATACATCTTCAAAGAAAGATCATTAGGAAAACCCAAAACAAAAATGGCAGCCTGATTGGCTACTACAAAAATAAGCAAGTTGTTCACTGGGAAGCCATCAATGCAAGCAATCAAGTCCCTTTAGGACAAACCCCACTCTAAGGCTGAAACTCAAAGAGAGCACATGAGCAGGCATGCAAGCTTGCTGGTGGCCACATTGGTCTTCTGGTGAATGGAAGAGGGGGAAATGCAGCAATAAAGAAATGGGCTGAGTTCAACCACGTTCCATAGACTCCCGTTGACATGGAGATGAGAAAGAGAAGAGAAAGGGCTGGTTGATCCAGAGTGTGGTGAAACCGGGGGACACCTGAGCCCATGGACAAAGACATAGCCATGGAAGGCTAGAGCTGAGAGTGAAGGATCCAGCTGATATGAAGTGAGGGGAGACGCACAAGAACACCCAAACTTGCAAATAGTATCCGTTTGACCTATTCTCGATGAATTGATGATCAGAACTCAACAAGAGGAAGATAAAAAAGAAAAAAAATTTTTGATAAAGGAAACAAGGGTAAAGTGTTATAAATTGATGAACTTGACCTATATTCATGGAGGTGTTGCTGTTGTTGTTAAGTGCCATCCAGTCAGTTCTGACCCATAGCAACCCTGTATAGGGTTTCAAAGGAGCAGCCAGTGAGCTTGAACTGCCGACCTTGCAGTTCAAACAGCTTTGCAGTTTAGCACATTAACTCACAGTGCCATACCAGGACTCTAAATACCAACAGAAAGGGAAGGAGTCTTCACATCAAGTTCAATGCTATCCCATCTGTATACAGGAAGAGATAGGGATGGGCAACTGAGACATTGGCTACCTAAAATAAGGGGATGATAAAGGCTTGAAGTGACTGGCTTACAAGGTTTCAAGAGGGAGTTTAGTTAAAGAGTATGTGGGGGAAGATAGAGTCCCTACTGAATAGTTATTATCTTGTCAGGATGGGTCTGATAAAAAGAGATGGGAATAAGATACTTATGATTCAATAGTGAGTAATTGTTATCATGACTAATTGCAAATGTCACAACAGTAAAAGTAGAAGTTTTGTAACAAAAATGGTGGAGTAGTTAATCTTACAGTCCAGAAACAGAGGACCCTAGGGCCATCAAGAGAGAAGAGCATAAGCAGAATGTGGAACCCTATGCAGAGACACCAAAGACTGAGGCAGAGATGGGGACATGGAGAGAGGGAGCAGCTAAGGACTCTAGATTCATGGAAAGAGAGGGACTAAGAGCTGGCGGCCAGGAAGCAGACTTGCAGAATGTGCTCTTTGCTGGTTTAAATTATTATACATGCCTGAGTGTTTAAAAAAAAGAAGAAGAAGAGCTAAAATGAATAGAGAGAAATACTGTTAACTGATGGTACATGGAGGGGATTATAGTCATTGTAATGAAACAAAGTATATGATTTGTTGAACGTAAAACTGATGATCTGCCCTGTAAACTTTCACTCAATTCACAATAAAAAATTTAAAATAAAATGAAATGGAAGTTCTTGACAATGCTGTTAATATTTTAAAAGCATGAACAGAGTATGGAATTGCTCAGATTATCAGGACTCTAAGTAAGGATCTCTGGGAAGCGTAGTGGTTACGAATCGGGCTGCGAACCTTAAGGTCAGCAGTTCGAAACTACCAGCTGTTCTGCGGGAGAAAGATGAGGCATTCTGCTCCCATTAAAGATTTTCAGCCTCGGAAACCCTGTACAGGGTCGCTATGAGTCGGAACCGACTCCACGGCACATAACAACAACAACAACAAGTATGGCGCAGACAATTATTGGTTACCTAACAGTCACTCCTACACTTATTCTTCAATTTAGTTCTGCTATTGTGTGGAGTCCTGGTGTGGTGCCATAGGATAAGCACTGGACCATTAGGTCAGTTTGAATCACAAGGTTAGCAGCTCAAAGTTACCAGCTGTTCTTTGGAAATCCTACTGGATTACTATGAATCAGAAATGAGTCAACAGCACATAACAACAGCAATAACATTGTGTGACCTTAAGGAGCCCTAGTAGTATAGTAGATTATGAGCTGATCTGCTAACCACAATATCAGTAGTTTGAATCTATCAGTCACTCAGAAGGAGAAAGATTTACAGCTTTGGAAACTCTAGGCAGGGTCACTATGAGTCAGAACTGACTAGGTAGCAGACATCTATCACCACCACCATAGTGTGGCCATGTGCTTCAGAGAAGACTGAGCCTTCAGTAAGCAGGTTATTCTACTCCCCGAGCCAGAGTCCAGGGCAGAAGTGGCTTTAAGTTGTAATTCAGACCCATGCAACATGAAATTTTTACTAGTTTTCCTGGAGACATTCTCCTACCTCTTAAAGTAGAACATTAAAAAGAGATGGACTTTCTTTCCTCCTTTTGGCTTTTGGGCAATATTATATGAAGACAAGACACTTTAAACTGCCACCAATCATCTTTTAATCATGAAGGAACAAGTCTGAGGGGGAAAAAGAACATGTTAAGAGTGTAAGAGTGAAAAGACAGGGCAAAAATCGTGGCACTTAATAATACTGCTGTTGTTGTTAAGTGCCGTCGAGTCAATTCCAACCATAGCAACCCTGTATAGGGTTTCTGAGGATCAGCTGGTGAGCTTGAACCACTGACTTGCAGTTCAAACAGCTTTGCAGTCTGGCGCATTAACCCACAGCACCACACCAGGAGCCGATAATAATATTGTAGAGTCACTAGATTAACTTCAATGGAAATGTTCTTCTGCTGTTTCTTTTAAGAAAGGATGTCACTTACTTGTCCAGTTATGTGAGTTGAGTTTTCTTTTGCTTGCATCTGAATATATTCTATTAAAGACTTTGTAGATACTCTGCAATACCAAGTGCCAAACAAGGCGTACCCAATTATGAAATTCAAAAATATGGTCATTATGACTATGACATAAACTGAGGTAGTATGGAATTGCTAAAATAAGAAAAAGTATGGTGTCATGATTAAGAAATTCTAAATTCTGGTCTTAATGTTGTTATTGTTATTAGTTGCTGCCAAATCAATTCCAACTCACGGCAAGCCCTTGTGTGCAGAGTAGGACTATTAAAAGGCTGTGACCTTTCCGAAGCTGAAGCTTAACTTCTGAGGTGCCTCTCAGTGAGTTCAAACTTCCACCTTTTTTTGCTGGTAGTCAGACATTCTTTATTGACCCTAGGGATGACTGCTGGGGTAAGCATTAGGCCACTAACAGAAAGGTCTGCAGTACAAACACACCACCTTCTATGCAAGAGAAAGATGAGACTGTTTGCTCCCATAACAATTACGTAGAGGGTCAACTTGAGTCTGAAATGACTTGATGGCAGTGGGTTAGGTTTAAAATGCAAAGGATACTCTCTCACTTCTTCCCAAATCTATTACATTGTAATTGTACTCAATATCAATAACTTTGGTTTCAATATAAAGAATCTGTGTATAACTCTGTCAAACACTTCAAAGCATTTCAAAATAAAACACCAAACTTTTCAAGCATAAATTGCTACAATTTGATGAACTGGACCTTTGCTTATGGATGTAATTGCTCAAAATTCCAACCAAAAGGGAAGGACTCTTCATATCAAGGGTCAAACTTGCCTCCTGATGGGTTGATAGAAATGGGCAATTTAGATACTGGCTATCAAAAATGGGGGGGGCCACTATAAAGACACAAAGTGGCTGGCTTACAAGGTTTCATGAGCATACTTAGTTTTTCAGAATCCCCATTGAATAGTTTTCCTCTTTTCCAGATGGTTCTGGTGAAAGTGGATTAGGAAAGATGGGAATAGGCTTTTACGATTCTACTGTGTATCACTGTTATCAGGACTAATTGTGATTGTCATTACTGTAAATGTAGAAGATGTGTAACTAAAAGAGGGGAGTAGTTCATCTTCCATTTCAGACACAGATAACACTAGGACCAGCAAGATGAAAGAACATGAGTGGATCGTGAGATCCTAACCAGAAAAGTGGTAACAGCAGAGAGAGTGGCAGAGGCGATTGCATAGAGATAGAGCAGTTGAAGACTCTAGGCCCATGGACTGAGAAAGACTGTGCCTGCGGACAGGAGGCTGGCTTAAAAAGTGTGCCCTTTGGACACTTAAACAAATATACATTTTCTGTTTTTTAAGTTGTTGTTAAGTGCCATCGAGTTGGTTCCAACCCATAGCAATCCTGTATAGGGTTTCCAAAGAGCAGCTGATGAGCTTGAACCATTGACCTTGCAGTTCAAATGGCTTTGCAGTCTGGCACACACAGAAAAATAGCAGTACATACTGTTGACTGATGGTACATAGAGGGGATTGTAATCATTGCAATGAAACTAAATATGATCTATTGAATGTAAAACTGATAATCTGGCCCATAAACTTCTGCACAATTCAGTATAAAAACTTTTTTTATTTTTTTTGAGAGCAGAATCATGGTTAGTAACATTTTAAAAAGGTGTTACATTTACTAAAATATAAGACTGGGTGTCAGTAGATAGCACATATTGCCTTGCTTTTTAGCCCAAAGGTGTCAGAACTTCATGAAGTTTTCTCTCATTTTACAACACCATTAGAGATTCATAGCTGAGGTGCAAAAGGAAAAGACTGCTACTTTTTTATTTATATGGAAGCAAAACTTGGAAATAAATAATAGAATGAGCTTTGGATACAACTCTCACTAGCTAACTAGTTTTGCTTTCTGAACATTTTTGAGGATATGTCATTCCCAATCAACTGTTACTATGCATACTTGAACAAATAAAAAGCAAATAATGGCAAATCCTGTCTTCCAAAATGCCATAGCATAAACAGATTAATTCTAGGTAACAACAATATTCAATTAATGAGAATAGCACATTAGGAAACCTGACTGATTATATCAGTGTTTTGACACAAAGTAATTTCAATTTCTTTAAAAATATACCATGAGCACCCAGACTTTTGTTTCTAATACCTTTTTCCAATAAAAAAAAAACCAGAGATCCTTGGAAAAAATATTGAACCCAAGGCTGAGACAACTAATATACAAGATGACACTGAAGTATCTTACAATACCAGAAAGTAAGAAAGTGCAAAAAGAAAAAAATCACACACAAGCAACTAACCAACATATAGATGATGATAGGGACATGTCAAAGTGGCACAGTAGGAATCAATGGAAACATTTCATGATGGTAAAAGATGGAAGAATTTGAGAAGCAAAATAAAACAGTATTGGATTACAATCCAAAGTATAAAATGAATGCCTATGAATCTGTACTGATATATACAAACTACTGCATTAATGAGTGAAAAAGAAGCGACAAGAGGGCTTGATGGCAGAGCCGTCAACAATACCACAGAATACCAGGTGAAGACGGTTCAGGGCAGAGCTCGAAAAATCTGAATCACACAGGTTGATGTTGTTGTTAAATGCCATCAAGTCGATTCCAACCCATAGCAACCCTACATAGGGTTTCTGAGGCTGTAAATCTTTATGAGAGCAGAAATCCTCATTTTTCTTCCGCCGAACAGCTGGTAGTTTCAAACTGCTGACCCTGAGGTTAGCAGCCTGATTCATAACCACTACACTACCAGAGCTCCAAAAGTTTGAACTCTTATAGCTAGTGGGATTTGTAGTGGAAGTAAGAAATCGTGTATTTTTTAATGTGCCGGGCTTGGGGCCTGGGAGCCTACAACTTGCGCAAGACCAAATGGGAAGGCCAAGTGGGAGAACAGATCTGCAACAGAATAGCAATGAGGAAACTTGGAGCAAAGGTAGAAAATACATTTACTTTGTTCTGATTCTTTTTCTCTTTTTCTTCTCGGTATCTGTTGATTGGTCCCACACTGAGGGGGAGCCTGAGCTAGTAGACACCTCTCACCCCCACCACTGGTGTATTCTTCTAACACGCATGCACGCAGGTACTCTCAGCCCAAGAGCCAGCCCTGGACTGTTTTTTAAGAATGAAAAGGCCAGAACAAGGGGTGTGGAGAGGGAAAGAGAGTTTAAAAACAGGCCAAAAATTAATTGAAATCCTGAGGTACACCATAACAACCAACAGTGGCATCATGAAATTTATCAGGTAACTTTGAAAGCAAGAAGTTGAAATAGGACATTAAAGTCATACTCATATTAGGCTACAGACTTTTTTTTCCTTCTATCCCTCCTCTCCCTTTTCTGTAATTATAGACTACAATATCCAATCTAGTTTTTGTTGTTGTTTTGATTGTTTTTGTTTTTTTGTTGTTTGTTTTGGGGTGTGTTCCTTTCTTTCTTTTTTGCTGTTACTGTGTTTGTTGTGTTATACTCCCCGTTTTACCTTTGGGGACTCTTCCTCTCCTTATATTACACAAGAAGAGCCAGCAACTGCTGCCATATAGTCAAGCTACAACCACACTCTATAAAACACCAAAACCCAGGCAAGAACCAATACCAACTGCCATTCACCAGGGAGGCAGACAACAACTGTGAAAGTTACTCTGAGTTAAGCAATAAGAAGAGTGAAAAGGGAAGACCACATCCTAACCACATCTACCTGGAAGCAATCAGAAAGCATAAAAAATACCAAAACACATACTCAGTTAAGTATTAAGGCCACAGATAAACACTAAACATGTCCAAGAAGCAAAAGCAAATAACCATATCAGCACAAGTACAGAAACAAGATAAAATGTCTCAGACAAATGACCTAGAGGAAGACCTAGACTACATTCTGGAATGTAAGATAGAAGATCAAACAGAAAAAAGGATTAAAAATCTAAAGAAAGTCTAAGATTCATGTTGGAAAACATGAAAAGGAATAACTTAAGAATTATCAGAATTCCAGAACTAGAAGAATCACACAAGTCCACAGAAGAAACAGTTGAATAAATGCTGGAAGAAAATTTCTCTAACATCCTGAAAAGTGAAAAGGTAAACATTCAAGAAGCTCAACGAACCCCAGGAAGGATAGACCCCAAAAGAAAATCACAGAGACATATCACATTCAAGCTCTCCAAAATCAAAGATAAGGAGACATTCCTGAAAGCAGCTAGGGAAAATAGAAATGTTACATACAACAGCAAGCAAGTCAGATTAAGCTCAGATCTCCCAGCAGAAACTATGCAAGCAAGAAGGCAATGGGGAGAGATATATAAAACCGCGAAAGAAAAAAATTGCCAACCAAGAATCCTTTATCCAGCAAAGCTATCAATCAAATATGATAGTGAAATCAAAACATTCCATGATAAACAGAAATTAAGGGATTTTGCCAAAGCCAACCCTGCGCTACAAAACATCCTAAATGGAGTTCTGTGGATTAAAAACGAACAAGAACAGCCAACAAACAGAGATTAACATACTTGGCAGCACCTCCTACAACAAAATTGACAGAAGGAAGAGTCAAGAACGGAACGAAACTATAAGAACAAACTCAGAGACTCTGGGAGGTCAGTCTATGATCAAAACAATTACAATATAAAAGAAGGTAAACACGTAGGAACAGAGATCCAGATGGTGAGAAGATCAGGTAGATTACAGAATAAAATAGACTGCATTAAATGGAGAGAAAAGTTAATGAACTATAAGGCAACCTCAAATAAAATTAACACTTCACAACATACCAAGAGAATGAAAATCCAAGAAGAACATGGAAACATTAAAACTATGAGGAAACTCACAAGGAAGAACACAAAAAGCATGAACTCAGCAAAGGAAGACACACAGAACAAAGAAAGAAGCAACACCACAATAAAACAAACATAATGACACAATTAATCCATACAATCGATAATTACACAGAATTTAAGTGGATTAAGTGTACCTGTTAAGAGACAAAGAGTGGCAAAATGGATAAGAAAACAAGATCCTTCAATATGTTGTCTGCAAGAGACACATCTTACACAAAGAGACAAAAACAGATTAAAAATCAAAAGATGGAAAAAAATATACCAAGTTAATTACAATAAAAAACAAACAGGATTGCAGTACTAATCTCAGATAAAATAGATAAAGATGGACATTATCTCATTATTAAATGGACAATTGAACAAGATGAAATAACCATAATAAATATCTATGCTCCCAAGAAAGACCTCCAATATATATAAAGCAAACTCTAATTGATTTGAAGAAAAAAATAGATGAATCTACAATAATATTGGGTAATTTTAACACACTGCTTTCAAAAATGGGTAGAACAACCAGAAAGAAACTTGACAAAGACACAGAAGAATTAACAATACAATCAGCCAACTGGACCTTAATAGATGCGTACAGAGCATTCAACCCAACAACTGCACAATACACATTCTTGTCCAGTGCACAAGGAACATTCTACAGAACGTACCATGTCTTAGGCCACAAAACAAATCTCCATAAATTCACAAATATCAAAATACTACAAAAGCATCTTCTCAGACCACATTGTTATCAAATTAGAAATCCACAATAGGAAGACTAAGGAAATAAAGTCAAATACATGAAAACTGAATAACACCTGCTGAAAAGCGACTGGGTAGTAGAAGAAATTAAACGTGAATTCACAAATTTCCAAGAAACAAATGAGAATGAAAACAAAACATACCAAAATCTTTAGGTTATGGTGAAAGCAGTGCTCAGAGGACAACTTACTACAATAAATGCACACATCCAAGAAGAAAAAATAACCAAAATTAACACAGTATCTATAATAATTAGAAACAGACCAAGAGAGAGAACCTACAGCCACCAAAAGAAAAGAAATAATAAAGATTAGAACAGAAATAAATGAGATAGAAAACAGAAAAACTATAGAAAGAATCAACAGGACAAGAAGCTGATTTTTTGAAAGGATTAATAAAATGGCAGACCACTGGCAAACCTAACAAAAGAAAAGAGGGAGAATACACGACTAACATGCATTAGAAACCACATGGGAGATTTCACAACAGAATCAAAGAAAATCAAAAGGATAATAACAGAATACTATGAAGAGGTGTACCCCAAGAAATTTGAAAACTTAGAAGAGAAAGATACATTTTTAGATAAACACGACCTACCTAAACTTACACACAGTGAAGTAGAAAACCTGAACAGATCCATAACAAAAGAAGAAACTGATCAGTTCATCAAGAGACTCCCAACCAAAAAAAGTCCAGGCCCAGACGGCTTCACTGGTGACTTCTACCAAACATTCAGGGAAAAGCTGTCACCAATTCTACTCAAATTATTCCAGAAGATAGAGGAGGATGGAAAACTTCCTAATACATTTTATGAAGCAAGCATGACCCTCATGCCAAAACCAGGGAACGACATCACCAAGAAAGAAAATTATAGACTAATATCCCTCATGAAAGGAGCTCTGGAAGCGTAGTGGTTATGAATCGGGCTGTGAACCTCAGGGTCAGCAGTTCGAAACTACCAGCTGTTCCGCGGGAGAAAGATGAGGCGTTCTGCTCCCGTAAAGATTTACAGCCTCGG
>NW_006408682.1:3123948-3205505 GCF_000296735.1 Chrysochloris asiatica
TAGTATTCTCCTCCAACACCACAATTCAAAGGCATCAATTCTTCTACGATCTTCCTTATTCACTGTCCAGCTTTCACATCCATATGAGGTTACTGAAAATACCATGGCTGGGGTCAGGCGCACCTTAGTCCTCAAACGGACATCTTTGCTCTTCAACTTAAAAAGTTCGTGTGTAGGAGATTTGCCTAATAAAGCAAATCGAAACAACAATGAGATATCATCTCACACCAGCAATAACAGCAAAGATAAAAAAAAAAAAAGTAGAGGCCAATAAATGCTGGCAGGGATGTGGAGAGACTGGGACACTCCTGCATTTCTGGTAAGATTGCAAACTGATCCAACCTCTCTGGTAATCAATATGGCACTTCCTCATAAGGTTGGAAATAGAAATACCTTATGATCCAGAAATTCCTCCACTTGGTATTTACTCGCAAGAAATATGAGCCATAACATGAGACGATATATGCACACCAATGTTCATAGCAGCACTATTTACAATAGCAAAAAGATGGAGAGAGCCAAAGTGCCCATCAACTGAAAAATGTATAAATAAACTGCGGTACATACACACAATGGAATATTATGCTACCTTGAAGAATAACAAGGAACCTGCAAGCCACTGCCTAACATGGGTGAACCTTGAGGACATTATGTTGAGTGAAATTAGTCACAAAAGGAGAAATACTGCATAGGACCACTATTGTAAAAGACTAAGGAAAATAACCCATACTAAAGGGAGGCGAGATTCTTTGCTGGTTACTAGGATGTTGGGGGTGGGTAAGGGGAGGGAGGGGAAGATGGAACTCTGGGTAGGGAATAGACACAGAATAGTTTGGGTACTAGGGAGGGAGGAAATATACAAGAAGGGGGAGGGGAATGGAAGAAAAAAGTGGATAGGAGAACAATTAGGCAGGTTTGTATGGGCTAAGTGGGACAGAGTTAAATAATGATATATGCACAACCTTGGAACAACAGCGCTCTGGGATACAGGGATTGAGACATGGTTGGAATGGGAAAAGGGGAGAAATAATGTTAAGGTGCTTGGCTATCTTTTAAATCTTGGTTTCCCTGGCATACATTTATAAAATAGACACTGGAGGGGGAGAGAAAGGAATAGCCAGACATATCACCATAGAAAGCTGGTAAGTCCATCTTCTGCCTATAACTGATTGGAATACCTAAAATGGGGATACAACATGCACAGTGAAGGAGGCTTCCTGTGGAGCCTCTGTATTACATAAGACCATAGCTGGAATCCTGAACCTCACCCAGAATCTACTAAGGTGGAAATTTTCCTCTCAAAAGGACAAGCAGACCAGCCTGGAGCGACTAGAACAGAAGACACTTCTTGAAAGAAAGACCTACAGGAAAAATACAAAACAATAGACGCAGACGACTGATTACTACAAGAACAAGCAAGTTGCTCGCTCAGGAGATATCAAGGCAAGTGGTCAGGTCCCCTCAGAGCAAACCCCCTTCCAAGACTAAGACTCAATGGGAATACACGCTCTGATTGGTGACCATGTTTGTCACCAATAAGGGGAAGGGAGGGAAAAACAGCAATGAAGCTGCGAGCTAAGCCCTACAACATTCAATATACGCCTGTGAACCCAGGTGAAGACCTGGTTGGCCAACAGTGTGGCAGGACCTGGGGACTCTTGGGTCCAGAGTCAGTGACATAATCACAAAGGACTAGAGTGGAGAATGAAGTGTCCAGCTGATAAGAAGAGAGGACGTGTGCACAAGAACGCCCAAACTTGCAGATAATACCCACTTGACCTGGCTTCAATGACTGGATGGTCAGAGCTTAACTAGAAGAAAGAAGAGGAGAAAAAGAGTAATCTGATACAATTTGATGAACTTGACCTACACCTATCTATGCAGTAGCTCAAAAGAGGGAACAAATCTTTACAGCAAGGATCATCCCCACCCACTCCACACAGAGTAGACAAGGATGGGCAACTTGGACACTGGCTACACAAAATGGGGGAGAGGGGCCTACAAAGGCAAGAAGTGACTGGCTTACAAGCTTTCAAGAGGGAACCTAGATCCAAAGGGCATGGAGGAAGGTAGAATCTCCACTGAATGGCATCCAATCTGTCTAGGTGGGCTGATGAAAGGAAATGTGGATAGGTCTGTTGTGATATAATAGTGAATAATTGTTATCAGGACTGATTGTGAGGGTTGAAAATGTAATGGTAAACATTGTATAGCAAGGAGGGGAGTGATTAACTTTGCAGACTAGGAGTGGAGGTCCCTGGGACCATTAAGGGAGAAGAGCAGAGAGCAGGACTCTACCCAGAGAAGCAGTGAGGCCAGAGATGGAGGCAGAGACAATGGTGTGGAGTGATGGAGCAGCTGGGGACTTTAGACCCAGAGAGGGAGAGGGGCTGTGTGCTGATGACTAGGGGTCAGGCTTGCAGGGTATACCCTTTGGTTGGTTGATGATACACGGAGGGGATTTTAACCATGCAATGAAATGATATAGGATAGGATGAATGTAAAACTAATGTTCTCCCATGTAAACTCTCACATAATTCACAATAAAACATTAAAAAAATAGTAAAATTAATAATTTAATTTTTAGTTAACAAAAAATGCTCTGGTTGGTCTACTTCTCATACCTGCCTCATAAAAATGGGTAATTTCACATCAGGAATGGTTTTTGCATCAGTGAAACTTAATCCTGGTGTTCTTATTGTTGTTAAGTGCCATTGAGCAGGTTCCAATTCATAGCAACCCTTTATAGGGTTTCCAAGGAGCAACTAGTGGATTTGAACCATGGACTTTGTGATTCACAGTCCAGTGCTAATCCTATAGCGCCATACCAGGAGTCCCTTAACCCTGTTAGTACATTCAAATCAGCTAAAATATTTCTGTTGTTGTTAAGTGCCATGGAGTCTTCGCAGGAGCAGAAAGCCTCATCTTTTCCCAGGGAGCAGCTGGTGGATTCCAACCATGGTCGTTGTGGTTCCTAGGCCAGTGCATATATATGGAGCCACTGTGCTCCCCTAAGATATTTTAATAACAATTAAATCAGAATCACTGGGGATGGGCATCAGTATTGCTTAAATTCTATCATGTTACCAAACGTCTGGTTTGCCACCAGAAAAATGATCATATAACCAAATCACAAACTTGCACTATAACAGAAAGCAAAGGTTGTTTCTCTCTCTCTCTCCATCCTGTGATGTTCCTAGAGGATCCAGCTATGATTCTGGCAATATTACAATAAGTAAAATAGTGACTAAAACTTATGTTTAAATTTTGAAACACTTACATAATAAATTACAAAATCTCTTTGTCTTTCTTTCTTTGATTATCACTTCTTAGGATATTGAAAATTAAAATGGTTTCAAAACAGACATTGGTTTGAATTAAGAAAAGAAAACAATAAAAATTTTGAACTTAAAATAATGAAATCTAAATTCAAGACATCTACAGTTCTGATGAGCAGAGAAAACATTATCTCTGCTGGGTCAAGGGCAGTGATATCATACTAATAGCTATCAAAACCAGCCAACTTCCGAATGCCTCCTGGACATTGAACCATGAGACAAGCACTGAGCCTCTATAAGTAGGCTACAAGGTGCACATTCACTTCTAGTAAGATCTACCAAACAAAGCAGGGACCTTCCCAACATTTAGATAGATTGCCCAGGCTCAATTTTTTTTTTTTAATGATATTTTTTAATGAGATTGCCCAGGCCCATATTTTTTTCTTTCTCTCGCTCTCTTTTTTTTTTTTTTTTTAATGATATTTTTTAATGAGATTGCCCAGGCCCATATTTTTTTCTTTCTCTCGCTCTCTTTTTTTTTTTTTTTTTAATGATATTTTGAGACTAGGAGCCCATCTGGGTCGTTTAACTTTAAAAATGTGTCAATTATATGATGACTAATTGAGCTCTCTTATGCTATGAAATCAGGCAATCATAGCACGGGAACAAAATCATGAAAAAAGGAATTCAGGGCTTTTATTTCCCCCTGCTAGACTTTCATACTTAACATTTGATTTGGAAAGGTCAGACAAGAGTTTAAAAAGCCCTGGGGTTGACAGGGTCTATCTCAAAACTAGCCTAAGCTAAGATTTTTAAAGAGGGTAGAGTCTGTTGTTACTGTTAGGTGCCATCCAGTTGGTACTGACTCATAGTGACCTTATGTACAGTAGAATGAAACACTGCTTGATCCTGGACCAACCTCACTATTGTAGTCACGCTTGAGCCCATTGATGCTTCTACTTGGCCAATTTATCTTGCTGGGGGTCTTCTTTTTCTCTGACTTTCCACCCCACCAAACATGATATCCTTCTCCAGAGACTGGTCCCTCCTGACAATATGTCCAAAATATGAGAGATGAAGTTTGACCGTCCTGGCCTACAAGGAACACTCTGGCTGCACTTCTTCCAACACAGATCTGTTGGTTCTTTTGGCAGCCCATGGCACTTCCATCAGAGCACTGGTTACTTAAGATAGCCAAAGAAGCCCAGTTCATTCTCAGTCCCTGTACATAGAAATGACCAGAGGCCCTTTTTGGCTACTTATCTTGTCACATAAACTTCTGGCTTATGCATTACAGTTAGGTGAAAACTGCACAACCTTTTGGAGTCAAACGACATGGATCTAAGCCTTTATATTCATACCACAATTTCTGTGCTTCCATTTCCTGTATGCAAAATAAAGCTTATAGTATTTTTTTAAAGCTAATAATATTTAATATGGGATTTTAAGAATCACACAGATAACATATTATAACTTCATACAGACAGAAAATGTTCATTAATATTATTAATTATTAATGCACTTATAATAATTTTATTAACATATGGTGTTGAATAACCAAAATCTATTAACATACTATTGCAATATTAGTATAATTAATAGTAGCAGCTCATTAGGTACTGGGTGGCACAAATGGTTTACTTTTGGCTAGTAACCTACAAGTTGGCAGTTCAAACCTATCAGCATTAAGAAATAAAGGCCTCATGACCTGCTTCCAGAACCATGAAGCCAAAACCTGTAATCAGTTCCACTCCAAAACACCTGGGATTACTAGGAGTTGGAATCAACTTGATAACAATGGCTTTGCCTGGAGTTGCTTTTGGTTTTTTTTTTTTAGATGAAATTTACACTTTTTTTTTTTTTTTTGCATTTGGTCTTATAGAGCTTATAACTAAATCCACCAATAAAAAATAGTGTAAAAATGTATTTTTATTTGCCCATGCCAATCCCTTTTCTAGAGACCTCTCTTTCGCTCTCTATCTTTTTATTTTTTTACTTTTAGCCCCATGCAGGGCTTCAAATAGGTGTCCAGTGTCTTTTCCTTTCTGTCTCAAGAACTACTGTAATTCTTGCAAGGTAGGTCTTGTGATATTGGATGCCCACAACTTTTGTTTATCTGGAAATGTCCATATTTCATCCTTATATTTGAAGGACAGCTTTGCCAGATAAAGACTACTTGGTTGACAGTTCTTTTCTTTAAAAACTTTGTTTATAATTACATAATGGTTACGAATCGGGCTGCAAATCGCAAGGTCAGCAGTTTGAAACTACCAGCTGCTCCATGGGAGAAAGATGAGGCATTCTGCTCCCGTAAAGATTTACAGCCTCAGAAACCCTTTCAGGGTCGAAACCGACTCGACGGCACTTAACAACAACAACAAATATAAAATGAACTCACATATTATCCATTTGATCCTTGATGTCCAATCCCTATGCAGCGTTAAAGTTATTGATTCTGTAAGGTCTGTCAACAACCTGACACCTTCTCCTAGCACTGATATTCAAGGTAGCACATAAACATTTTAACCAGGAAAATTTGCTTAGCACTTCCTATATAAATTTCTACCTCAAACATTTTTCAGTAAAACGCATTCCTCCAATCTACCAGCACTTTACATCTACCTAGTAGAGTCTTCATGAAATTATTTCATTTGATACTAGTCACTTAACTACTAATACCCTAATGTTTTCTTGGATGTCTAATAAAAAGGATTATCAAATCCCCCTTGTCAAAGAATCATAAAATCCATTTTAGAGTTAAGTGAGACTTCAGAGATCTGATATCTTAATTTTACAAATTTTACAGAGGCACAGAACATTTAACTGGCTTGCTGGTTGATGGCGAAATAGAGTCTAATGTGAAATTCAGGGAAGATTTTGCCAGAAGCTGGATATAAATCCAATAACATGAACTTTTATTGTGTTAATATCATTCACTGAAAATTACTAGCAGAATTCTTTGGTAGAAAATAGAGCTCTCCTGTAAATCTCATTTGCCCAAGCCAAGTTCAAGAACAACAAAGAAGTACAGTTGGATTGTCAAAAAGCATTTCAGTAAAATAGAAGTTGAGAAATGTTTATTAGTAAGATTGAGTATGGTGCTTTATACAGAATAGTAGACCAATTATTGTTTGGTAAGTGGACATGTGCATGTATGAGTGAATGGGAACCCAAGAGTGAAGAATGTCTCAAAACTATCATCGTGGGTGTGCCACCAAAGGATTTGAAAAATGAGTATAGAAATGCATTCCTTTTTTAGAAATTTGAATCCTCTAAAATTAAAATTACAAAATCTTTGTGCTGTTTGGAGACAGTGTTCTTTATGCCCAGAGGTAGAAAACACAAAACCAACAACAATCATGTTAAATCAAGGCAGTTCCAATAAATATCCCAGCAGGATTCTGAAAAACAAGAGTCACAAATTTAGAGTAATCTTAACAGATATACAGGCATTTTACACACCATCAATTGTTCATATGCAAGTTTAGACTGAAGCTGAAGAAAATAAAAATAAATCCATGAAAGCACATTGAACATATCCCACCTAAATTTAGAGATCATCTCAAGAACAGATTTGATGCATTAGAAACTAATGACCAAAAACCATCAAGTATAGCACACATGAAGAATGCAAAAGGTAATTAAGAAAACAACAAAAAAGGAAAAGACCAAAATAGATGCCAGAAGAGAATCTAAAACTTGCAATCCAGGATAGAGACATGATAGAAGATGGGAGAAATGAGGAGATAAAAGAGCTGAACCGAAAATTTCAAAGTGCAGTTTAAGAAGACAAAGAAAAATATTATAATGAAATGTGTAATGATCTGGAGTTAGAAAACTAGAAGGAAAAACACTCTCAGCATTTCTCAAACTGAAAGAAATGAGGAAACATTCAAGTCTCAACTTATATTGAAGGATTGTATGGTGTGGCACTGTGGGCTAATCCGCTGGACTGCAAGATCAGTTTGAACCACAAGGTCAGCAGTTCAAGCTCACCAGCCGCTCCTCAAAAACCCAATACAGAGTGGCTATGGTTCAGAACTAACTCAACGGCACTTAATAACAATGGGCAAAATATTGAATGATGCCTAAAGCATAAAAAGAAGATGAAAGGAAAACACAGAATCACTGTAACAAAAAGAAATGGTTCAATCATTTCAAGAAGTAGAAAATGATCCAGAGACAATGGTACTAAAAGAAATACAATCTGCACTGAAGGCATTGGCAAAGAGCACGGCTCCTGGATTGATGGAAAACAAATGAAAAATTTTCAACCAACTGAGGCTACACTGGAGGCGCTTACTCATCTCTGCCAAGAAATCTGGAAGACAACAACCTGGTCAACTGATTGGACGAGATCCATATTTGTGCCCATTCCAAAGACAGGTGACCCAACCAAATGTGGAAATCATCAGTTGATATCATTAATATCCTATGTAAGTAAAGTTTTGCTAAAGATAATTTAAAACTGCTGCAACCATACATTGACAGGGAACTGTCAGAAGCTCAAGATAGATTCCGACGAGGATGTGGAATGAGGGATATCATTGCTGATGCCAGGAGGATCTTGGCCCAAAGCAGAGAATACCAAAAATATGTTTACCTGTGCTTTACTGACTTTGCAAAAGCTTTCAATCGTGTGGGTCATAACAAGCAATGGACAACACTGTGAATAATGGGTATTCCAGAACACTTAATTGTGTTCATGAGGAATCTGTACATCCAACAGAACAGGGGGACACTGAATGGTTTAAAATCAGGAAAGGTTGTGCCAGACTCATTGTCTTTCACCATACTTATTCAATCTGAATGCTGAGCAAATAATCCGAGAAGCTAGATTATATGAAGAGCATGGAATCAGGATTGTAGGAAGACTCATGAGCAAACTGTGATATACAGATGATACAATTTTGCCTGCTGAAAGGTAAGAAGACTTCAAATACTTAGTGATGAGGATCAAAGTCTACAGCCTTCAGTGTGGGTTGTGCCTCAATGTAAAGAGAACAAAAATCCTTACCACTAGACCAATAAATAATACCATGATAAAAGGAAAAAAGATTGAAGTTGTTAAAGACTTCATTTTGCTTGGATTAGCCATCAACACTCATGGAAGCAGCAATCAAGAAATCAAATCATATATTGCATTAGACAATTCTGCTGCACAAGATCTATTTAAAGTGTTCAAGAGCAAAGATGCTAGTTTGAGGACTAAAATATACCTGAGCCAAGTCATGGTATTTTCCATACCCTTATATGTATATGAAAGTTGGACAGTGAATAAAGAACTGTAGAAGAATTGATGCATTTGAATTATGGTTTTGGAGAAGACTATTGAAAGTACTGTGGTCTGCTAGAGGAGCAAACAGATATGTGTTGGAAGAAGTACAATCAGTATGCTCCTTAGAAGCCAGGATGGCAAGACTTCATCTCTCATACTTCGGACATATTTTCAGGATGGACCAGTCCCTGGAGAAAAATATCATGCTGGGTAAAGTGGAAGATCAGTGAAAAAGAAGATTTCACCCAACGAGATGGACTGGTACAGTGGCAGCAAGAATGGACTCAAGCTTCGTAACTCTAAGGCACTTCACAACAACAACAATTGCTTTAGACATATATACTGCACAAGACCTTTTTAAACTGTTCAAGAGCAAAAATGTAAATTTGAGGACTAAGGTGCTCCTGACACAAGCCGTGGTGTTTCCAATAACCTCATATGTGTGTGAAAGTTGGACAGTGAAAAGGGAGTATTGTAGAAGAATTGATGCATTTGAGTTATGGTATTGGAGAAGAATATTGAAAGTTCACTGGACTGCCAGAAGAACAAACACAATTGTGTTGGAAGAAGTACAGCCAAATTGCTTCTTGGGAACCAGGATGTGAGACTTCGTCTCTCATACTTCAGACATACTATCTGTCCCCAGAGACCAGTCCCTGGAGAAGGACGTTGTGCTTGGTAAAGTGGAGGCTCAGATAAAAAGAGGAAGACCTCCAATGAGATGGACTGGCACCATGCCTGCAATTATGGCTCTAGTGTAACAAGGATATTGAGGTTGGCATAGGACCAAGCAGTGTTTCATTCTGTTGTGCATGGGGCCTCTTTGAGTCAGAACTGACTTGACAGTACCTAACAACAACAACACACAGCTTAATGGTTCAAACACTACAGATCTGATCCAAGTATAGACATACTGACCAATGGAAGCAAACAGAGAGTTTTAAAATAGACCCATAATTTTATGATAACTGAGTTATAATAGAAGTAACATTACAGAAGGACAGAGAAAAAAATGATCCTTTAATGAATTGCTGTTGTTTTTGTTAAGTGCTGTCGAGTCAGTTCTGACTTATAGCAACCATGAGGAATGACTAATGGGTTTGAACTGCCAACCTTTTGGTTCACACCCTACAGCACCACATCAGGAGTCCACTTAATTAATAATGTTGGGAAATTAGCTCCAAATAATGAAAATATCCAATTATGTCTGTACTTACTCAATGTGGTAATAAGCAAAAATAAATTCAGCTGGATTAAAATCTTAGTGAAAAACAATTCATTCATTATATAAAAAAATTAGAATAGCTTAATGACATTAAGATTAGAAAGAATTTCTTCAACATTTTAGAGAAAGCATTATCTGTAAAGGGAAACCTGGACAACATCAAAATTAAATACTCAACAAAATACACTCTATACACAAAGTTAAATGACAGGTGATCATTTGGAAAGAGATACTTTTAATGCATATAACCAAGAAAAGATTAATGTCCAGAATACTTAAGAAACTCCCCCAAATTAGGAAAAACAATATAAGCAGCCCAATAGAGAAATGAAATGCACAAATCCCTGGAATAGAAACCTAGGTGGTTGATTTGAAAAGATTCTCATTATCACTGGAAACCATCAGAGGCTCTAATATAGAGCTACAAATCAACCCAAAACTTGTTGTTAAGTTGAGTCCCAATCATGACAAGTCCAGGAACTGCAGGAAGAATGAATACAATTGTCTTGGAAGAAATAACAACCAGAATGCTCCTTTGAAACAGTGAAAGCAAGACTTGGTCATACGTACTTTAGACAAGATGTCCCTGAAGAATGACACCATGCTTACTAAAGTAGAAGGTCACTGAAAATGAGGAAGACCCTCAACGAGATGGATTGACACAATGGCTTCACCAGTGGATTCACACACAGCCATGATTGTGAAGATGGTACAAGGCCCCACAGTGTTTCCTTCTGTTACACACAGCATCAATATGAGTCAGAACTGGCTTGACGCACATAAGAAATAGTAACACTAATGTTGAAAGCATGGCTTTTAGACAAAACAGTTTATTATTCACTAGTCACAATACCAATTAACAAAGACAGAGCTGAAAAGCAATGTTAAGAAAAAAAAATATTCATAAACACAATCTACTATATGGTACAATAATATCAAATGTTATATCTTTGTATCAAGTTCAGGGCATGTATTTTTATTTCATAGATGTATATATGTGAGAGGGTTTCAAAAAATTCATGGAAAAATTCTATATATTTTCGTTCCATTCATGTGATATAAACAAAGATCAGATTAATACAAATGTCTATACTTGAAAACCAAAATAGTTACAAATAATAAAGAGAACATTTTTAAGTGGAAGGAAAAAAGAAATTACTTCTTTCATTTAGGGACAGTTCATAGAACTCACTGAAGTCAGAAATAAATTAGGATGATAGGCACTGCCCTTGATAGGCCTTCCATAGTCAGAGGGCAATTGAGTGTTAATTCCACTGACCTTATTGGTGATAGCTCCTTCATCCCCCCAGAGAACATCAGTGGTCAGTGGCTGTCAGGCAGCATACTTTACATAGCTGTTGACTTAATGTTTTTCTTTTGACTGAAATTTTTACCTGAGGCATTTCAGTCTTGTAACTTCAGCAATCAATTTAGGCCCAGAGCAGCACAGGCCCCAGTCGCCAGGAAACAGGTATTTTGCATGCAAGCTAACAACTTAAGCACCAGGGAGATGAGCTGGCCCCCAACAGATATAAGAAGGAGGACTATATGCTAAATAAGTACACCATTGGCTAATTTGTCTGCCACAGAATTGCCCTTCTTGTGTGAATGTTTGCCTGTGTGTGTGTGTGTGTGTGTGTGTGTATCAGTGAGTGCACCTAAAAATATTATCCTGTTTTGGTTGCTTTAATGAGTCTAAGCCAAGGTTTTAAGACATATTTATGAAATTCTAATAGCTAGATGGAAGGCATAAAAAGAGAAATGGCTTAAAACATAATTGGAATTGAAATATACAAAGAAAATTAGATCTTTGCTTTATTTTATATTTTAGACAATTCAATTTCTTTGAAGGAAAATGGAACCCACAAAGGGTAGAAGATAGACATACATTACTTAAAATGGCAAGTAACTTAAACTGGGTGTTGTTGTTGTTGTTGTTGTGAAGTGCCATCGAGTCGATTCTGATCCATAGCAACCCTGTACAGGGTTTTTGAGGAGCAGCTGGTGAGCTTGAACCACTGATCTTGCAGTTCAAACAGCTTTGCAGTTTGGCACATTAACCCACAGAATTTAAAAATTCTGAACCTCTAAATGACATGGAAGCCATTTGCTATTCATCTCAAGAAATTCTGGATAGAGGATTAAAAATTGTTGACCATGCAAGCAAACTAGATTTTTTTTTTTTTATACCCAGACATTTTAATCTTAATTCAAACGGGATAAATTACCATCTTCATTTACATTATTTGTGAAAGATGTAGTCAGGGACTCTGAAGTGTCCTGTCTGCTCCTATATATGTTGTTTTTGTTGGTAAGTGCTGTGGAGTTGATTCTGGCTCATAGTGACTCTGATTAGAGTTTCCAAGGAACTGCTGGCGGGTTTGAACTGCCAACCTTGTGTTTCACAGTACAGCGCTGATCCTACAGCACCACACCAGGATTCCTATATGCATTACCAAAAAAAAAAAATAGACAAAATGTGACCTGGTTACAAAGGACACCAGATCCAGATAGTGAGCATGGGTGTTTGAAAAGAGAACAGTGAATTTCCCTGAAGTAGTGGAAGAGAAAAGACTATCTACTTGCATTCTCAGGTAGCCCTTGAGGATGAAATTCAGTATTCTTAACCCCATCTAATATATTGTGGGAAGTAAGTCCCCATTTAACCATCAAAATAAAATTATTTTACTTACCCCACAGGCCTGCAGGTCAGTACTGTGAGAAGAAATCACCCCTTAGTAGAAAGGATCACAACCATTAATGTAAGGCAAGAAGAGCCCAGAAGTAAATAAGAGGAAGAACAAATTATATGAAGAATAAGAATATCTGGGAACTGAAGCTGGTAGATTTCAGTTCGCCTCACTGATATTGTTGTTAAGTGCCTTTGAATCGGTTTCAACTCATAGCAGCCCTATATAGGCTTCTCAAGGAGTGGCTGTTGAGTTTGAACCACCAACCTTACAGTTCAAACTGATCTTGCAGTCCAGAGCATCATTCTGCAGCGCCACACCAGGACTCCACACCCAGATGATAGTAACAGAAAATAAAAAATATAGAGAGACATATTGGGTAAACCACAGATTAGGAGGTAAATAAAGGATAGTCTTAGTAGTAGCTATTAGCCCAATAATAACAGAATTAATAAGGAAATATAATTTATGAGCAAACATATTCTATGGGTAAAAGATTGTCTTTAGGACTTAGCAGCACCTCCTGCTTCAAGGGGCTAGCTCTGCAGGCAGCACATAGTGTTAGGAGACAGACAGTCTGTTGTGTCTGAGAGATTTCTTCCCTCCCTGAGCCACCTAAGACCACCAAAAGGGCATAGGCAGAAGGTCTCTCCTTAATTTTTTAATAATGCATCTATAATAAATCCACTGCCGTCAAGTTAATTCTGACTCATAGGAATACAATAGATCAAAACATTTCCTGTCCCTGCACCAGACTGTATCAAAGGACCAGGTACTATGTCATTCCACTGTATTGAAGATCTTCCTCTTTTTCACTGACTCTCTACTTTACCAAACACGATGTCCTTCTCAATTCTCAAGGGCCTAGTCACTCCTAATAATATGTCCAAAGATGAAGTTTCACCACTCTTGCTTCTAGGAAGCATTCTGGCTGAACTCCTTCTAAGATAGCTTTGTTTGCTCTCCTGGCAGTATTTTCAATATTCTTTGCCAACACCATAATTCAAAGGCATCATTTCTTCCTTGGTCCTCCTTGTTCATTTTGTAGATTTCACATTCCTGTCAGGTGAATGAAAATACTATGGCTTGCATCCACCCTACCTTAGTTCTTAAAGTCACATCTTTACTTTTTAACATGTTAAAGAGGTCTTATGCACTAGAGTTGTCAACTGCAGTATTTGTTTGATTTCTTGCCTATTACTTCCATGGGCAGTGATTATGGATCCAAGTAAAATGAATTCTTTCACAATTTGTTGTGAGAATTTTTGTTCTCTTTGTGTCGTGGCGTTTTTTTATATAGAAGGTTGTCGTCTTTGATCTTCACCAACAAGTGTTTCAAATCCTCTTTATTTTCAGCCAGCCAGGTTGTGTCATTTGCATATCCAAAATTGTTAATTAGTTTTCTTCTTCATATAGGCCAGCTTCTCAGATTATTTACTCAGCATACAGACTGAACAAATATAGTGAAAGGATACAACCCCGATGCACACATTTCCACACACATGCATTATCCTTTCCTGTTTTTGAATGACTACCTCTTGTTCTAGAGTCCTGGTGTGGCACTAAGGATAATGCACAGGAATACAAGGTCAGTTTGAACCGCAAGGTCAGTGGTTCAAATTCATCAGCTGTTCCTCGGACACCCTTTACAGGGTTGCTATGAGTTGGAATCAAATCGATGGCACTTAAAAACAACAACAACAGCCACCTCTTATTCTATGTACGGGTTTCTCATTAGCACAATTAAATGATCTGGAATTCCCATATTGTTTGAAATGTTATCCATAGTTTGCTATAACCCACACAGTTGAATGCCTTTGCATAGTCAATAAAGCATAGGTAAATATCTTTCTTGCATTCTCTGCTTTCAGTCAAGATCCATCTGATACACTCTGTTCTATATCCTTTCCTGAATCCACCTTGACTTTCTGGCAGTTCTCTCTTTATATACTGCTGCACCCGCTTTTGAATTATCTTCAGACAAAACTTTACCTGCATGTCATATTAATGATATTGTTTGATATTTTACACATTCTGTTAGATCAGCTTTCCTTTGTTGTTATTGTTAGGTACTATCGAGTCAGTTCCCATCTATATAGACTCTATGTACAACATAACAAAATATCACCCAGTCCTGCACCATCCTTACAATTGCTGTTACCCTTGAGCCCATTGTTGCTGCCACTGTATAATCCATCTTCTTGGAGGTTTCCATCTTTTTTGTTGTTCCTCTACTTTACCAAGCATAAAGTCCTTCTCCAGGGACTGGTCCCTCCTGATAAATGCCCAAAGTATGAGAGACTTAGTCTGACCATCTTGGCTTCTAAAGGAGCATTCTGGTAGTACTTCTTCCAACACAGATTTCCTCTTCTAGCAGTCCATGGTACTTTAAAAATTCTTCTCCAACACCATAACTCAAATGCATCAATGCTATGGTCTTCCTTATTCATTGCTCAACTTTCACATGCATATGAGGTTATTGAAAATACCATGGCTTAGGTCAGACATGTCTTAGTCCTCAAACTGACATCTTTGCTCTTGAACACTTTAAAGAGGTCTTGTGCTGCAGATTTGCCTAATGTAATACATCATTTGGTTTCTTAACTCTTACTTCCATGAGTGTTGAATCCAAGCAAAATGAAGTTTTTGACAACTTCAATCTTTTCTTCATCTGTTATGATGTTATTTATTGCTTCAGTGGTAAGGAATTTTGTTTTCTTTACATTGAGGTGAAACCCAAACATAAAACTGTGGTCTATGATCTTCTCCAGTATTTTAAATCCTCTTCACTTTCAGCAAACAAAGTTGTATCATCTGCATATCTCAGGTTGTTAATGAGCCTTCTTCCAATCCTGATGCCATGTTCTTCATATAATCCAGCTTCTGAAATCATTTGCTTAGCATACAGACTGATAAAGTATGGTGATGCAATATCTTTCCTTGGATGTGATCACATATGGATCTCTTCCAGTCAGGTAGTTGTCATTCAAATTTCTTGGCATAGATGAGTAAGTGCTTCTAGTGCCACATTCATTTATTGGAACAGCTCAATTGGTATTCGAATCCTCGAGTCCTGAAATCTTGTTTTTCATTAAAGCCTTTAGTGCAGTTTGGACTTCTTCCATTACCATCAGTTTTTGATCATATGGTACCTCCTGAGACGGTGGAATGTTGACCAGTTCTTTTTGGTACAGTGACTCTGTGTATTCTTTCGATCTTCTTTAGGTACTTCCTGTATCATTCAGTATTTTGTATATTGCAACATGAGGTTAAATTTTTTTTTTTTTTTTTTTTTTTCAGTTCCTTCAGCTTGAGAAATGCTGAGCATGTTCTTCCCTTTTGGTATCCAAACTCAAGCTTTTTGTACATTTCATTGAATACGTCATCTTCCTGAGTCAACCTTTGAAATCTTCTGTTCAGTTCTTTACCTCATTATTTCTTCCACTCTCTTTAGCTTCTCTGTGTTCAGGAGTAAGTTGTAGACTCTTCTAACATACATTTTGATCTTTTCTTTTGTTCCTGTCTTTTTAACATTTTACTTTCTTCATGTATAATATCCTTGATGCCATCCCACAACTTGTCTGGTCTTCTGTCATTAGTTTCCAATGTGTCAAATCTATTCTTAAGATGATATCTAAATACAGGTGGGATATACTCAAGGTCATACTTTTACCATTCCAGACTTGTTTTAATTTCTTTAACTTCAAGTTGAACTAGCATATGAAAATTTGTAGTGTGTTCTGAAGTTGGCACCTGGGATTTTTCTGACTGATGATATTGAGTTTTCCATCATCTCCTTCCACAGATGTAGTAGATTTGATTCTTGTGCATTTTATCTAGTGAGATTGATGTGCATAGCTGCCATTTATGCTGACCAAAATATGTTTCCAATGAACAGGTCATTAGTTGTGCAAAATTCTGTCATTTGATCTCCAGTACTGTTTCTATCACTAAACCATATTTTCCAATTACTGATCCTTCTTCATTTCCAACTTTAGCATTTCCATCACCTGTAATTTTTAATGCATTTAGAATGTATTTTTAAAGACATTTCAGACTGCAAGAGTCTATAAAAACTCATTCATTTATTCTTTGTCATTATTGGCTGGTGTATAAATTTGAATGTTGTTGTTGTTGTTAAGTGCCTTCGAGTCGGTTCCGACCCATAGCGACCCTGTACAGGGTTTCCGAGGGTGTAAATCTTTATGGGAGTAGAAAGCCTCATCTTTCTCCCGCGGAGCGGCTGGTAGTTTCGAACAGCTGACCTTATGGTTCGCAGCCCGATTCGTAACCGTTGTATTAACTGGTCTTCCTTGTAGGTGTATGGATATTATCCTATCTCTGATAACATTGTACTTCAGGATAGATTGTAAAATGTTCTTTTGACAACAACTACAACATGAGTCCTCTTCACATTGTCATTTCTGGAAAAGTGATCTATATGAATGTCCAATTAAAAATTATCAATACTCATCCATTTCAGCTCAGGCTATCTATCTTCAAGCATTCCATTTCTTTCTTTCTTTTTCCTTTATTGCAGTTTGGGAGAAAGTTTAGAGAGCAAATTCATTTTCCATTCAGCAATTTATGCACATTTGTTTTAGGATATTTGTTGCAATACCCTAAATATAGGAGCACTCTTATCACTTCCTCCCTGTGTTCCCCATTTCCATCTGTCCTTCTTTCCTGCCCCTTCCTACCTCCTGAGCTTTGAGCAAATGCTGCCTACTTGGTCTTGTATGGTTGATTGCATCAAAGAGTACATTCTTCCCAGGTATTATTCACTTTATAGGTCTATCAATTGTTTGGTTGAAGGTTAATTCCCAGGATGGGTTCAGTTCCAGACATTTAGGGTACCTAAGAACCACAGTCTTGAGGGTTCCACCATTCTATATCAGAGTAGTAAATGCAGTCTTTTTACAATTTTGAATTTTGTTCTACATTTTCTTTCTACCAATCTGTCTGGGACCTTCTAGGTGGTCCTGATCAGAACCCTCAGTAAAAGTAATCATCTTGCTTTTCTGATCTCAGGTAGGCTGTAGTTTGTGTGGTCCATTTAGACTAATTGTTTCCTTGAGTTTTTGATTTTCTTTTCTTTTCTTTGCTCCAAATGAAGAGCTATCAATAGTTGTATCTTAATTGGTCACTTGCAAACTTTTAAGACCTCAATCTCTACTCACCAAAGTTGTTGTTGTTGTTGTTAAGTGCCATCAAGTCGGGTCCGACCCATAGCGACCCTGTACAGGGTTTCCGAGGGTGTAAATCTTTACGGGAGTAGAAAGCCTCATCTTTCTCCCGCGGAGCGGCTGGTAGTTTCGAACCGCTGACCCTAAGGTTCGCAGCCCGATTCGTAACCACTACGCTACCAGAGCTCCTTACCAAAGTAGGATATAGAAAATTGCCTTTGTGAACTATGTTATAAATAAATATCCCCCAAGACTGTGGTACTGGGTCTCCAAGTTCAGTGACTCATCCCCTCAAGGTGTCTGGTTATGGCTAAAAAACTTTGTCCTCCGTTTGCTCTGCTATAGCCTTCACTGTACTTACAGTTCATACAAAAATATATGTACAAATATACTGTTGAACTTATATGTCATGGTGTAATCTGATTGCCTTCCCACATTTTTTAAGCTTACATGTATAGCTATGTATCTACTGGTAGATTATTTGTTATTATTACTCTTATTGCAGGACTGTATATGTAATACTATTTATCTTCCTATCCTTTGTTCTTGTGTACCTCGCAGCAGCAACCTTAGAACTGGTCATGTTGGGCTTTGTTATTATTAAGTGCCATCAAATTGGTTCTGACTCATAGTGACCCTGTATAGGGTTTCCGAGGAATAGCAGGTGGGTTTAAACCACTGTCCTTGTGCTCAGTAATTTGTTGCTTATTTTACAGTGCCACATCCATCCTGACATGGAACTGAAGGATACTGTGCTCATCCCCCCACACCTTTTTTTTGGTATATTGCCTTTTCTTTCACCCAATTTAATATGTGTCCATTCTGTAATTAGTAGTTTCCCATCCCTTCCCTTCTATCTTTCCAGACTATCAAGAAAAATATTTCTTTCTGCATATAAACATTTTCTTGTCTTTCATTTTTTACAACTTCCATTTTTCCTAGATTAATATTTTGTACACTATACTTTATGATTATTAATGGGTATTTGCAGCTGTTTCTTCTCATTTTGAGTCATGGCACATCAGCAAATGAATGTCCCAAAAGTGTTGTGCCATCTTCACCATTAGGATCAACACTACTTTGAGTCATCAATTGTCTGTCAGTTTGTTATACTGTGGTGGCTTGTGTGTTGCTATGATTCTGGAAGCTATGCAATGGGTATTTTAAATACCAGCTGAATCTAACAATCCCATGATTTACTATGCTGGGATTGACAAATTGAAGAGGAATGGTGTCACATTCATCATCAGAGGAACATATCAAGATTAGTCATTGAAGTACAATGCTGTCTTGTAATAGGATAATATCCATGCCTACAGGGAAAACCAGTTAATACCACTATTATTCAAATTTACTCACTAACCACTAAAGCAAGTGATGATGATATTGAAGAATTCTACCAACTTCTTCAGTCTGAAATTTATAAAACATGCAATCAAAATGTTAATAATTACTGGCGATTGGCATGCAAAGGTTGGAATCAAAGAGCGAGGATCAGTAGTTGGAAAATCTGGCTTGGTGATAAAAATGATGCTGGAGCTAGCATGATAGAATTTTGCAAGACCAGTGACTTCTTTACTGAAAATGTCTTTTTCAAAAACATAAAATACATCTATACACATGGACCTCACCAGATGGAATACACAAAAAATCAAATTGACTGTATCTGTGGAAAGAGAGTGGAAAAGCTCCATATCATCAACAAAAACAAGGCCAGGGACAGACTGTAGAAAATATGACCTTGAATATATGCCACCAGAATTTAATGACCATCTGAGGAACCTATCTTTCAGACACTATAAAGATCAAAGACCAGAAGAGTTGTGGGATGACATCAAAAACATCATACAGGAAGAAAGTAAGATGTCTTTAAGAAGACGAGAAAGATGGAAAAGACCAAAATGGATGTCAGAAGGGACTCAGAAACTTGCTCTTCAGCGTAGAAAAGCAAAAGTAAATGGAAGAAGTAAAGAGGTAACCTATTTGACCTAGCCTTGATAGCATGATAATCAGAACTCAACTAGAGGAGGATTGAAAAAAATTTTTTTGATAAAGGAAACAAGAGTAAATTGCTACAATTTGATGAACTTGAGCTATACTTATGGAGGTTGTTGTTGTTGTTAAGTGCCATCAAGTCAATTCCGACCCATAGCGACCCTGTATAGGGTTTCCAAAGAGTAGCTAGTTAGCTTGAACCACCAACCTTGCAGTTCAAATACTTTGCAGTCTGACGCATTAGGCCACAGTTCCATACCAGGACTCCACTCATGGAGGTAGTAGGTCTAAATACCAACAGAGAGGGAAGGAGTCTTCACATCAAGTATCTATGCTATCCCCTTTGTACACAGGGTAGATAGAGACTGGCAAATTAGACATTGGCTATCTAAAATGTTGTTGTTGTGTTGTAAAATGCCGTCGAGTCAGTTCGAACCCATAGCGACCTGATATAGGGTTTCCGAGGAGCAGCTGGTGAGCTTGAACCACCGACCTTGTGGTTCTAATGACTTTGCAGTCTGGTGCTTTAATCCACAGTGCCACATCAGGACTCCTAAAATGAGGGGGTAATAATGGCACAAAGTGACTGTCTTGCAAGCTTTTAAGAGGGAGTTTAGTTTAAGAGTGTATGAGGGAAGATAGAGTCCCCACTGAATAGTTTTCATCTTGTCTAGATGGGTCTGGTAAAAAGAGATGGGGATAAGATTCTTATGATTCAATATTGAGTAATTGTTATCATGGTTAATTGCGACTGTCACAGTTATAAAAGAAGTTTTGTAACAAAAATGGGAGAGTAGTTAATCTTACAGTCCAGAAATAGAGGCCCCTAGGACCATCAAGGGATTATAATCATTGTAATGAAACAAGATGTATGATTTGTTGAATATAAAACTGATTATCTTCCCTGTAAACTTTCACTCAATTCACAATAAAAACTTAAAAAAAAAAGAAGCAGTACAAGAACTGAACAGAAAATTTCAAAGGTCAGCTCGAGAAGAAAGGTCAAATACTATAATGAAATGTACAAAGACCTGGAGTTAGAAAATCAAAAGGGAAGAACATGCTTAGTATTTCTGAAGCTGAGGGAACTGAAGAAAAAATGTAAACCTCAACTCGTGATATTGAAGGATTCTAACGGCTCTGGTAGCGTAGTGGTTACGAATCGGGCTGTGAACCTTAAGGTCAGCGGTTCGAAACTACCAGCTGCTCCGCGGGAGAAAGATGAGGCTTTCTACTCCCGTAAAGATTTACACCCTCAGAAACCCTTTACAGGGTCGCTATGCATCGGAACCGACTCAATGGCACTTAACAACAACAACAACAACGGCAAAATACTGAATGATGTAGAAACCATCAAAAGAAGATGGAAGGAATACACAGTCACTTACCAAAAAGAAATGGTCAGTGTTCAACCATTTCAAGAGGTAGCATGATCAAGAGCCAATGATCCTGAAGGAAGAAGACCAAGGAGTATTGAAGGCATTGACAAAGAACAAGGCACCAGGAATAGATGGAATACAAATTGACATCTTCCAACAAACTGATGCAGCACTGGAGGTACTCATTCATATATGCCAAGACATTTGGAAGACAACTACCTCGTTATATGATTGGAAGAGATCCATATTTGTTCCCATTCCAAAGAGAGGTGACCCATCGGAATGTGGAAATCATCTGACAAAATCATTGCTGTCTCATGAGAGTAAAGTTTTACTAAAGGTAATAAAGAAGTGGCTGCAACCATAAATTGACAGAGAACTTCCAGAGGTTCAAGCATGATTCAGAAGAGGATATGGAATGAGGGATACCATTGCTGACAACAGATGGATCCTGGCTGAAAGCAGAGAATACCAGAAAGACATTTACTTGTGTTTTATTGACTATGCAAAGACTTTTGACTGTGTGGATCATTACAATCTATGGATAACAATGGGAGAACGGGTATTCCAGAACACTTAATTGTGTTCCAGAAGAACCTGTACTTAGACCAAAAGGCAATTGTTCCAACAGAACAAGGGGATATTGAATCAAGAAATTGAATGCACCAGGGTTGCATTGTTTCACCACACTTATTCAGTCTATATGCTGAGCAAATAATCTGAGAAAGTGGATTATATGAAGAAAAACATGGCATTAACAAGTTGTGATACTCAGATGATACAACCTTGCTTGCCGGAAGAGAATAGGACTTAAAATACATACTGACGAAGATCAAAGATCACAGTCTTCAATATGGACTGCACCTCAAAGTAAAAAAAATAATAAATCCTCACAACTGGACCAATAAATAACATCATGATTAATGAATAAATGCTTGAATTTGTCCAAGACTTCATTTGCTAGGATCCACAATCAAAATTCATGGATGCAGCAGTCAAAAAATTAAACAACATATTGCATTAAGCAAATCTACTGCAGAAGACCTTTTAAAGTGTTCAAAGGCAAAGATACCAGTTTGAGGACCAAGATACATCTCACACAAACCATGGTATTTTCAATAGCCTAATATGCATATGAATGTTGGACAATGAATAAAGAAGACCATAGAAGAATTGATGCATTTGAGTCATGGTGTTAAAGAAGAATATTTAAAGAACGATGGACTGCCAGAAGAACAAACACATCTATGTTGGAAAAAGTACAGCCTAAGTCCTCCTTAGAAGCCAGGATGGTGAGACTTTGTCTGTCATACTTCAGATTGTTTTCAGGAAAAGGGCATTATGCTGGCACAGTGGCAGAAACAATCGGCTCTAGCATAAACAATTGTGAGGATGGTGCAGGACCAGGCAGTGTTTTGTTCTGTTGTGCAGAGGGTTGCTGAGTCCAAGCTGATCAGACGGCACCTAATAGCAATGGGAGGCACTGCTGGCATTTGAAATGCCAATGGTATTGCTTCCAGCATGATACTAACATGCAAGCCACCAGTGTTCCAAACTTTACACATTAAGGAGTTTAATTCCCCATGCCTTATGTATGGTTTTTTTTTTAATTAAGTGCCATCCAGTCTGTTCTGACTCATACTGAATCTGTATTGAGTTTTCAAGGAGCGACTAGTGAGCTTGAACTGCCAACCTTGCTGTTCAAACTGTCTTTGCAGTCCAGCACATTAACCCACAGTGCCACTCTAGTACTCCACTGCCTTGTGTATGAACAGACATTATAATGCTGCTAATGAGTAAAATGTAGCAGAATTTTATTTTATTTTTTGACTTCCAAACATGAGAAAAAGTCCTTCAGTACCTACAATGTTCTGTTGGGGTATATGCTTTTGAAATCTTGAATCATCATGCAAGAAGTCCACATTGCTGACATTGTGGAAAGACTATATGGAGAGACGAAATAGAGGTAGAGAGACGCAAGGATCCCTAGCTATTCCAGAAGTCTTCCCAGTCCAAGCAATGTGAGTGAATGCTTTGAGATGAATCCAACCCAGTCATCAACTTCATTACAATCACAGCAGACCCCAAACAAGAGCCACATAGCTACGCCAAGTCAATCCCCAGAACTCTGAGGGATAATAATAACCAACATTTGTTTATATTTTGCTCCATTAAATTGGGTGAGTTGCTATGCAGACAAAGATAACTGGAGCAAGTCCCTACCGTAGTGGACACTGTGCTAGGTATTGGAGATAATTCTCCCTTTATAGAGTTCAAAACTTACTGATCTAAGCCTCCAGACGCAATGACTATTTAGTAGTTGAAATGTGTTTATTTTGAATTGATCTATGCTGTAAGCGGAAAAATATACACTGGATTCCAAAGATGATATGAAATAAAAAGAAGCCTGTAAAAAATCCCACTAGTAATTTTTATATTAATAAAATGTTGACATAATAATATTTTGGATATATTGTTCTAAATAAAATATATGATTAACTAAAAAACAAAAACAAAACTTGCTAACCCCGTGCTCTATATGGATGTAACAAATATCCCTTCATCTCCCTTAGTTTACAATTTAGATAATAATTTGGGAAATATCAATATAAACAAATACATATCAATGAAAGATGTAAGAAATTATATGATAAGCGCTAAGTAGATGAATAAGAAATAGAAAGTGTTAGAAGGAGTGAACTTTTGGAAACTGTATAATCAAAGAAAACTTAGTACTAGTCAGTGAAATAAAAACTAAACAAAATGCAAATGATTTGTGTGGATAAACAATTCTAGCAGTTACATTTCAGCTAAGGAAGGAGTGGTATGAGCTAGTTTAGAAACTGGGTTCCACACAGGAAAGTGCATAAAGAAAAACAATAGGGAAATCAACAGGCAGCAGATGATAGATGGTCTGAAGGGTCAAAATAGAGATTTGAAAGGAAGAGACTTCATTTTTCAATCACCTCAAGGATCTCTGGTACCACAGTGGTTACATATTGGGCTGCAAACCTTAAGGTCAGCAGTTTGAAACTACCAGCTGTTCCACAGGAGAAAGATGAGGCTTTCTGCTCCTGTAAAGATTTACAGCCTCAGAAACCCTTTTCAGGGTAGTTATAAGTCAGAACTGACTCCATGGCACATAACAACAACATATGCATGCAGCAGTTGAGCAATGAAAAAGGAAGAAAGAGTAAGAAGTGTTTAAATTGTGATGTTGACAAAGAATATTGAATATACCATGGACTGTCCGAAGAATGAGCAAGACAGTCATATAAGAATTACAACCAGAATGCTCCTTAAAAATGGGGTTGGTGAGACTTTAGCTGGCTTACTTTGGACATGTCATTACAAAAGACCAATTGCTAGAAAAGGTCAGCGTATTTGACAAAGCAGAGGGTCCGTGGAAACCAGGGAAACCCTCAACAAGGTAGGTTAAAACAATAACCACAACAACAGACGAATGATCATGAAAAGATGATGCAGGACCAGACATGTTTTGTTATGCATAAGGTCCTGAGTTGGACTGAGCTGACTTGAGGGCAATTAACAACAACAGTCTTTTTCTAAGAAAGAATGTACTAAAGGTTTACAAGCCATGGATGAGACATGATGAAAAATGCAATTGGTCTGACAATGGAAGGAACATGGACTGATGTACTAAAACTGACACCAGCCGTAAGGAGACCAAGTTGGAGATTCTTGAAATAGTTTTCAAACATGATCAGAAGTTCTTTCACTTTGACTATTCTATCTCCTATAGCATACCCACCCTAACTCTTCCAGAATGTTATTGTGTGCTGCTCCCTATGTGTCTTAGCACCTTCTGGAATCGGGAGCTTTGGGGTTTTCTTAATGAGCAGTTGCTCAAGTTGTAGTTCTAGGGAGTGCTGCCCTGAAGCTATCAACTGAATGGGTGGGCTAATTTCTCCCCCAAACTCACTAAAGGCTGCTTCCTTGTGATCTGAGGAGTTCTTAGTGTTTGTTGTTTATTTTGATCGTTTGATCCTGTTTGCTCTACACAGTATCATTAATTCACTGATGCCTGACAAGTTTTATGCTAAAGGGAATGGATGCAGGTAAAGACATGTTCAAGTGTTCCCTGAAGTTGAAGCATTCCTAGTTTCTGGAAGAGATGATGTGTAATAACAATTATATGGTGCTTTCATCTTCAAAGTCTTATGGAAACATTCTCTAATTAACCCTCACAACATACCTGGGAGGCAAGGAAGTATCATTAAACCTGGGTTTCAGGAGTGGATAGTGTAACCTACAAGTTAAATGGCTGGTGTAGGTACAAAATTAGCAAATAAGACTTCTGACCTTTAATCCTATTCTGAAACCTAGGAGAAAAGTCAACATTGAAATGCTTCATTCATTAAGAGGATTGGATGCATTATGTTCTAATAAAGTTGACCAGGGAATAGGAAAACAGATTGTATTTACACAGCGAAGCGGGATTCTGTGTTCTTCACAAGTCAAATAAATTGGGTAACAGTGAAGGATGACAAAAGCAACAAAAGCTGCACCTAGTATCTTCAGGATCTGGCTCCCTCCCCCACCAAACCCACCCTCAGAAAAAGCTTCCAGAAGCACTGACACCAAATATGTTGTCGTTAAGTGCCATCGAGTCAGTTCCAACTCATAACGACCCTATATAGGGTTTTAAAGGAGCAGCTAGTGAGCTTGAACCTCCGACCTTGCAGTTCAGCCAACTTTGCAGTCTGATGCATCAACCCACAGCACCACACGATATAGAAGCATGCTGTTGTTGTTGTGTGCCGTGGAGTCGGTTCCGACTCATAGCAAGCGACCCTGTGCAGGGTTTCCGAGGCTGTAAATCTTTATGGGAGCAGAAAGCCTCCTCTTTCTCCCGTGGAACGGCTGGTAGTTTCGAACTGCTTACCTTAAGGTTCACAGCCCGATTCATAACCACTACGCTACCAGAGTTCACTTTATTAATAGGTGTACATTAATAAAACCCTCTGAGGTGGGGCTCCCATTTTATAGGTAAAGAAACTGAGGTGAAGACACATCACACATTGCCATACAACTCCTAAAGAGACCAAACCTAACCGTCATGCTATGCAGTTCTAGGTAACTGGGAGTGTTCTGGTTCAAGTCCTGACTGAAGCATATCAAACACATAAACTAATTTTCTTTTCTATTTTGCTATCATCACCTATAGGGCAGGAATAATGTCTATCATACAAGGTCATCATGAAGAGCAAGATAATTTATGGGAGAAGGATTCTGAAAATTCAAAAGTGTTGTTCAATTGTTAGGAATTAGTCGTGGTGTGGTACTATATGATAAGCACTGGACCACAAGGTTAGTTGGAACTGCAAGATCAGTAGTTCAAACCACAAGTCGCTCCTCAGAAACGCTTAGGTTCTTGTTAAGTGCCATTGAGTTGGTTCCAACCCAGTGACCCTGAATAGGGTTTCCAATGAGCAGCTGGTGGACTAAAACCACTGACCTTGCGATTCAAACTGCTTTTGCAGTCCAGCGCATTAGCCCACAGAGCCACACCAGGACTCCCCAGAAGCCCTATACAGGGTCGATATGAGTCGGGATCAACTAGATGGCACTTAACAACCACCACCATAGGATGATGAAGGCAATAGTGGTTCAGTAGTAGAACTATCACCTTACATGTAGGAGACCCAAGTTTGATTCCCAGCCAATGTACTTCATGCATAACCACCGACCCATCTATCAGTGTATAGACTCCTGTGTTGTAGTGATCCTGAAATAGGCTCCCAGACTCACATGAAATAGGAAGAAAGGCCTGGTGATACACTTTTAATGCTCAGCCAATGAAAATCCTTTGAGATCATAGTGGTTTGATCCTCAACTAACCATGGCTCAGCATTGAGCAGACTTCCCTGACACGGTTTCATTGTTGCACTGTTCCTGCTTTCCTTCCTTCCATGGCAGTTTTATAGCAATTACAGCAACAACTACAGGACGAGTTAACGCTTGTGTGATTACAAGCAAAGGGCTACAAGGATCCAGTTGCAAAAGGCTTCAGCAAAGAATTTGCTCCTCCGTGGCTCCTCAGCTCAAGGAGGCTTGGGGCAGACAGGGACATCTGGTCCATGGGAGTCAGGGACAGGAACTGTGAGCCCAGGCCCCAAGTAGCGCAGAGACAGGAGGCAAAACATGCACAGCCACCTCCACAGCAAGCCCTCCATCACAGCATCCAGTGTGACGATGCATCAACTCCAGAAACGGAACCAGAAACGGAAACCCAAGCCTATTGGCATCAAATCAAATTCCTCCTCATGGCAACCCTTTAGGAGAGAGTGGAATTATCCCAAAGGGTGTCCACAGCTATAAATCTTTACTGAAGCAGACTATGGTGGTTGTTGTTAAGTGCCATCTAGTTGTACACCTATTAATAAAGTTGCATCTTTTTCCCCTCAGAGCAACTGGTGGATTCCAACTGCTGATATTTGGGGGCAGTGCACCACCAGAGCGCCTCTCCATAATCCAAAAAGGTTGAACTTCTCCAGGTCCTGTGCTAACACTGCCATCCACTGCTTCCAAAGGGTCCCTCCAAAGATGGGCACCCACATAAAGGGGGACCATCAGGACTGCGTGGCTTGGAGATTTCTGTGCAGGGCAGGCTGGAGAGCTGACCTTTGCATAATCAGTGTTGCGGGGGGGTGGGGGGGCCTGGTGTCCTCAGTCCCCCCCCACCACTGCTGCTTCCTCTGATACCTGTTTCTGTCTCCCTAGCCATGCAGGGCCATTTCTGGGCAGTGTCCTGCTGAGGCATTCTGGGAAAAAGCACTTCTCCACATTCCAGATATTTGACAAAAAAAGTCTACCCCAAATTGCTAGAGACCTACTTTTCTCTTAAAGCTGACTTTTAAACCCCAACAACATTAAACCCAGAATGCGAGAAGGTACGAACACTTATTTTTCAAATAATAGATTTTTGTTTAATGGCAGCAAATCTCCTTTCACAGCTAATCAAAATGAGAGCTGTTAAAAAGCATTACTTTCATATCTTCGTCTTAGGTTAACAAGAGCCACACACACACACACACACACACACACACACACACACACACACCTCCCTCATGCAGGGCTAAGGACAAAGGAAAATGGAAAAAGAACAGCCCCAAAAGCCATTCGCCAGCCTCCGGCTCCCACGCCATCCTCTTCCACTTGCTGTCCCAGCCCAGGTACCAAGCTGGTGAAGGTGACAAGGTCCATGGATAATTATGCTGGCAGCTTCCAAGATGCCTCTGGGACCTGTCACACGGTTAGGCTGCTGATTGGCTGCCCACACAAGCTGACTCCTTTGAATGCAAAGTCCTCTCAGCTTGATTTTGTTACAATTTGCACATATTTTACTCTCATGAATAATGTCCCCATTCAAATCCATCCCAAGATATAGTATATTTTGGAAGCCACTTAGCTAGCAAAGGTGAACGATTTGTCCAAGCTTGTATATGTTTCTACTTCCCACTGGCTTTTTCAATGCCACCCCTGGTTCCCATTCTTTACCTTATTGTTACAGTATTATCGTTTAACACATGGTGTGGCAAGTACACACCATGTGCCCAGCACTCTAGCAAATGAATAGAAACATAATGTTCCTGCCAAGTTGATTTATCATTTAAACAGAGTGAGCAAGAGAAGAAACAAACAGTAGGCGAAGATGTACAACTCACACTGAGGTTAGACCATGGTGAAACTGGGCCAGGTGTCTTTGTTGTGCAGCCTTCAGACACCTCCCACAGACAGCTGCTGCTCTGAGGGTGACTATTGTGCTGTGAGCTTTAAGGAATTTTTTTTTTTTTAACCTGAAAAAAGGTTACCATTTTATTTGGGACAATCTTCCTGCTCTGGGAGCTCCACTTAGCTACCATAATCTGAAGTCCCAATCTCTGGTCCCATTTCAGTTTGCCACACCTTATCCTATCATTTAATAACAACAACATCCTATCATTTATCCAAATTTGAGAGTCCTTTATGTCACAAGGTTTATATTTATCATGTCTTTCTTTAGTGATAGCAGACTTTTTGTTAGTGTGGGTCCCTCCATCCAGAAGCGAGCTTAATGGCTTCTGAAATTTACTTTCCAATTTGGCAATTGCAAGACATTTGTAGCCTCAACTGTTCAGAGCATTATTTTAAATTTAGGAAGGAACCTTTGGAGGGCACAAATGGCTAAATGTTTAGCTGCTAAGTGCTAATACTTTAAACCCAGGCAGAGACTCCTCAGAAGCAAGAGGTCCAGCAGAACATAGTCACTGAGATCCCTATGGAGTGAAGTTGTACTCTAATACACATAGTGTTGCCATGAGTTGAAGCGGACGTGACAACAACTGGTTTATCTTATTTATTGATCACAATTATGATCTAAGTCTAGGAATCAGCAGGAGAGAAGGGAATACAATATTAGGCAATATCTGACAAAAGTTAAGATCTTAGATAAGCAGAGTTTTGAGATCAGCATAGGGAAGGGGTAGTCCAAAGAGTGCCAATGATGAAGATGAGCTGGCAGGTGCCCTGGTGCCTGTAAGCCACAAGGACGAGCACTGTCAAAAGCATTCCCTCGTAAGGACAAAGGCAAACATCAATGTCATGTTACGGGTCTCGGGAGATATCTACTGGAGCTTAGTTGGTATTCTGACCTAAGCCCCAGCGTTTATTCCTCCCTGGTCATTAGTACAGAGTTCTCAAGTTGCTTCATATCAGGGCTCGGTGATGTTTCCTACTTTCGTGGCCAAACATGTCAGTAGAATATAGAGTAATTCCTGACATGAAAGGAAAATTGAGCCCAGAGTGTCTGCCAAGAAATGAACATTCCGTCTTTGGTATCTCACCCTTGGTTAGCTCAACAGACTAATTCCTGTCCGCTTCCTGTACTGTAGGGGTTCCACGCTCTGGCAGAATCCTCTTAACCTTCACAATCACTCCTTTAGGTTAAGTCTGGAAATGGTCTGAGCAGAGACCCTACAGAGGGAAGTAGCTGCTTCCTGAGAGCAATGATTTCTCCCTTTTGCATCTGGAGTTTATGCCAACTATTAGGCATTTAAGCAATAATTCTCCTGGAAGTTCTAATGACTTCAAGCCTAGAAATGACATTCCCCAAACAGCCTTGGAGAAAGGGCAAATCTGTGTACGCTGGATCATCTGGCCCACCTAAGTAACAACAGTTAACATTCTCTAACCTGTTCCCCTGAACAATTCTGACTCATTCCGGTAGACCCCTTAGGAACCAGAGTAGAACTATGCTCCATTTACAATGGTTGATTTTAGGGGAAGAAGAGCATCAGGCCTTCCATATTCCCTCCAACCTGTTGGTTACCAACCAACTGTTAACTATTTGCACCATGCAGGAACACCTAACATTCTCTAATACTAAATGCCCAGGGTTGTGCTTAGAGCTTTACATGGATTATATTTGATAATGGTTACAACAATTTACGAGACAGATTTATTAGTTTTTAGCTCCATCTGAGAGATGAAGGGTGACCCCGCACTAAATCAATCTTCTTAGAATAACCCTAAAATATACTGATTCAGGCCCATCTCAGTGTTTGTCCCTATGGCTTCCCTGGAAACAAATTGACCTGCAGGGATGGAACCATCTCTAGTACCATTGTCAAAGCCCTGTGCTTCCCATCCTTTGGGTCGACATTACCACTGGAGTCCTGGTGTGATGCTGAAGGATAAACACCGAACTGTTAAACTCAAGGTGACTGGTTTAAACCCACCAACTGCTCCTCAGAAACCCTGTACAGACTTGCTATGAGTTGGGGCCACCTCGATGGCACTTTACAACAACAGTAGCACATTATCCCTGATATTCAGGGCTACCATCATTTTCAACAACGTGCATACTGCTATCCATGCTTGACCATCAATCAGGGTGGATTTGCAATCTTAATTCTATAATTTCATTCAGATTATAAGCATGAAGCTCAAGAATCAGCAAAGGTACCCTCCAAAACTTCAAAATACCTAATTCTGAAAACAGACATTGAATATCATCTGGAAAACAGCAGACATGCCATTATAATGTTAGGGTCCAACATACTACCTTCAATACACCAGCAATAAATTAATAGGAAATTCCATATTCCCTTAGAATACTGATCAAAAACTTCATCCTCTTAATTCACCAAAGAAATCATTTCACAAAGATTATTTGGGCCTTGACTTGCTTCTCAATCACTCAGAAATAGGAGTTCTTGCAAGATACTGTTTGGGGACTAAGGGGTATTAACCACAAAGTCCAAGTCAAATTAAAATAAAGAAAAAGTAATAGTATAAATACATTTGGGCTTAAAAGATAGACCTCCAATTTTGAAATGGAACTTTTGAACACCTCCTCATTGTCCATAACCACATCCACTGCCATCAAATTGATTCTAACTCATAGAGCAGAGATGTCAGCTTGAGGACTAGGGTGCGCCTGACCCAGGCCATTGTGTTTTCAATAGCCTCATATGGATGCGAAAGCTGGACAGTGAATAAAGAGGATCGTAGAAGAATTGATGCCTTTGAGTTGTGGTGTTGGAGGAGAATACTGAAAGTGCCATGGACTGCCAAAAGAACCAATAGATCTGTTTTGGAAGAAGTGCAGCCAGAGTGCTCCTTGGAGGCCAGGATGGCTAAGCTTCGTCTCTCCTACTTTGGACATGTAGTCCGGAGGAAACAATCGTTGGAGAAGGATGTCATGCTGGGTAGGGTGGAGGGTCAGAGAAAAAGAGGAAGACCTCCAACGAGATGGATCGGCCAGGTGGCATCATTGATGGACTCGGGGGTGGCAGCGGTGGTGAGGTTGGCCCAGGATCGAACATTGTTTCGTTCTGCTGTGCATGGAGTCGCTATGAGTCGGTTCCGACTCGATGGCACCTGACAACAACAACAACAACATAGTGACCTTACTGGACAGAGAATTGTCCCATAGGGTTTCCTGACATCTATAGGTCTTTAAGGAAACAGACTGCCTCCTCTTTCTCCTGAGGTGCGGCTGGTGGGTTTGACCTACTGACCTTTCAGTTAACAGCCCAATGTTTAACCCACTGTGCCACCAGTGTTTCTTTTCCTCATTGTCAAGGACCCAGAAATATCAGTCGTGTTAATCAAAAGTAAGGCTCTAACGGAGGTCCAGCAAATCTCAACAAGAGAATATTGAGTAAAGTCCAATGTGTGAACAAGATTCTGGGTGTTGTCTCAAGGGTAAAACTCAAGAACATACAAGAGTAGTAAGACCATCAGGAAAGGTGAAACACCAGCTCTGAATAACTTTTATGGAAATGGAAAGATAAGAGAACAGCATTGAATGAACACTTGGTTACACATCTTTCTCAGATGTCACCAGAGTTCATATTTTTATAACCAAAAGTAAATTCTCAATGTTATTCATATTTATGTAAAACAGGCAAAAATTATAAAAATTAACAAAGAGATCAATTTAAAAATAAACTCTTCATCATCTCAAAGCCAAAGTCTGGTTTTGTATAACTCAAAACCCCTATGAATTACACAGATAACTATGTAAGAACCTGAGTGAGATTATTTGTAGATTTTGGGGTTGTTGTTTTTTTCAAAATGTATACCCCTTGGTTCATTTCTCTGTCTTGTCAAGTATGTTGTTAGGTGCAGTCGAGTTGGTTCCAACTCATGACAACCCTGTACAGGGTTTCCCAGGAGTGGCTGGTGGGTTTGAACCACCGACCTTATGATTCAAACCGACCTTGCAGTCCAATGCATTATCATGCAGCACCACATATTGTCAAGTATGTAGTGTCCTGCAATAACTGAAGCCTTGAACTCAAAGGATGGCATTAATTTCCAAAGACCTGATGACCCAATATTTCACTCTTCCTCCTGCATTGTATAGTGAAAGTAAAGGGAAACAAACAACAACTGAACACCCTTGCCCTCCTTGCACAGGATGTTTTTTTGGTGCTTAAACTTGAATTTGGGGACATGGGCAGGAGGGGGTGTGGAAGGAGAGGTAAAACAGAGTTCAAGCATGGTATCCACTTCCAGAATCTTCTTTTACCTCGTCTACTTCTAGCAGCGTTCTGGTTAACAAGTCAGTCTGGGATTTGAGTATAACTTTTTGTTTAAGATTCTATGACATCTAAGTTCCTACAATAGTTTTCCACCATTTTTTAAGAACAAGCAAGAGGAGGATGACAATGTTTTGACCACTCACTTGTAGGCTTACTTTTCTTCTCTGGATAATTTTTTTAAAGGAAATCTTCATGGTTGTGGCTCATTACCTTTATTATCAGATAGTACTTGTTAACTCCTAATTGGACCGAGGGCTTCCATTAGAAGTGACACCATTAAATCGAGAATTACAGGAGACTTGTCATTGTACTCATCATGGCAAGATGCGGGTGTCTGAGAAGGGTTTAACTTCACGTATTTGAAAGTGTGTTCAATCCTGAGGGATTTGTTTTGTGTGAGTCTCCAGATAGTGAGATGTAAGATGAGAGGGGGACAGAGGGGGATGGTATATTCACTTGCTTGCAAATAGACACATGGTGTCTATCACTAAAATATAGATATGCACGTATCTATATTCCCCTGAAATAAGTCCCTATAATGAAGGCATCTGCCCCTAGAGAGTAACATATTTAATTAGAATGGATTTATGTGCGGCTTGGCACACCAAGATAGCCTCAAGAGATGAATAGCTTGTTATGGAAAAGCCCAAGAGATGGAGCCGCCAATCTTCCTCCAATAGATTCGGTCAGTACAATATGAACAGTAAAGCACAGGACATTCTCTCTCTAATAAAATGTAGAAGCTGGAGACACTGGTTTCTGCTTCATTTTCAACAGCAACCTCTTAGAACCCAGACAGCCCTCTTTTCACTGCGATGGGTTGTATCTGTTTCTGTGGTTAGATGCAATCTTGAAACTTTTTTTTCAGTCTTAGTTACTGTTATTTTTCAAGAAGAAAGGGCCTCATTTCTACCCAAATTCACTCTATAATGGATCCTTAAATATAAAACATGCAAATGTAAATATTTCACTCTTTCCTATATCACCAAAAAGTCACTTTTGATCATTTCTCAATTCAGTCCAATTTTAATTTTCATTAATCTCTTCTAGAAAACAGCAGATTATTTGTAATTAAATTTTTGCATAGTAATCTATTGCATAAAAAACTTGATCAATTTCAAAGGGATAGCATCTTATGTAATTTCAATTATTAAATTGATACATGGAGGGGATTGTAACCATGACAGTGAAAAGATATAAGATAGGATGAATATAAAACTAATGTTCTCCCATGTAAACTCTCATATAATTCACAATAAAAGTTTTAAAAAGGCATTTGCAGTGAAGAAGTCATTTGTTGTGTGAAACTCTATCATGTGCTCTCTCACATTGTTTTTATCATCAAGACCTTATTTTTCAATGGGTAAAGATGTTATTGAAATATCAAATGATAGAATGTTGAAATATCTCACATATGTGCAACCCCTTTCAATTTATAAGTTTTAAAAATCTTTATGACAAATCTGAATAAAGTAGGGAAGATATTATTTTCACTCATACCCCACCCACCAGCAAATCTTACAATCTTTTGTTATTTTCAAAAAATAAGAAATAACCAGAAGTTGATTTGTAAATCATGGTTAAAAAAATTACTGAGGCTATCATTCACATGTACATCTATGAAGCATTGGATTTCGAACCTCAAGGTCCACAGTTTGAGCTACCGGCCAATCTGTGGGAGAAAGATGAGGCTTTCTGCTCCAGCAAAGATGAAACATCTCAGAAACCATACACAGAGTCGCTATGAGTCAGAACCAACTCAACAGCATTCAACAACAACATGGCTGTAGTTAGTTGTTGTTGAATCAGCTCTGACTCAGGGTAACCCCATGTAAAACAAAACAAAATATTACTCAGTCTTGTTCCTTCTTCATGATCATTAGTGAGTTCAAATGCATGGTTGTGGCCACAATGTATTTTGACTGCCTTCCAAGCTAGCAGGATCAATTTCTAGCACTGTATTGGACAATATATTCCATTGTGTTCTACAGGGTCTTTATAGGTTAGATCTCCTGGTATGGCATTATAGAGTAAGCACTGAACTGCTGATCACAAGTCTGTCAATTCAAACCCAATAACTGCTTCTTAGAAGCCCCATACAGGGTCAGTATGAGACGGAATCACTTTAACGACAATTAACAACAGCAACAACAATTGTTGGAAGTAGTTCTCCAGGCCTTTCTTTCAAATCTATCTTAGTTTGGGAGCTCTGCAGAAACTGTTCACTATGAGTAAATCTGCTGAGATTTGAAATACCGATGACATGACTTCAGGCACCATAGCAACATACAAACCACCAGAGCATGACAACTGACAGACAGATGGTAGAACGTTCATCAAATCATTACTAAATGTTTTTGTTGCCGTTAAAATGAACTCAAGTCCATTTCAAATCACAGTGACCCTATGTACAACAGAACTAAAAACTGTCCAGTCCTTCATCATCATTACAATTGTTAAAGTTGAGTCCATTGTTGCTCCCACTTTGTCAATCTATCTCACTGACCACCACTTTACTAAGCATGGTGTCCATCTCCAGGGACTCATCTCCTGACAACATGTCCAAAGAACTAGCAAAGAAGCCTCGCCATTCTCACTTCTAAGGCAGATTCTGGCTGTAATTCTTTCAAGACAGATTTGTTGGTTCTTTTAGCACTCACTGGTAATTTCAATATTCTTCACTAACACTATAATTCAATTTCATCAATTCTTCTATGGTCATCCTTATTCATTGTCCAACTTTAACATGCAGATGAGGTGATTAAAAATGCCATGCCTTGGATCCGGTGCATTGTATTACTTAAACTGACATCTTTAACGCTTTAATGAGGTCTTTTACAGCATATTTCCCCGTTACAATATACTGCTTGATTTATTGATTGCTGCTTCCATGAGTGTTGATTGCCAATCCAAGTAAAATGAAATTTTTCACAACTTCAATCTTTTCTCTGTTTATCATGATGTTATTTATTGATCCAATTGTGATGAATTTTGTTTCCTTTTCATTAAAGTACAATTCATACTGAAAGTTGTGGTCTTTCACTTTAATTATAGGGTATTTAAAATCTTTTTTGCTTCCAGCAAGTAAGACTGTGTCATCTGAATGTCTCAGGTTGTTAATAAGTCTCCAATCCTGATACCACATTCTTCTGCATATAATACAGTTCCTCAGATTATTTGTTCAGCATACAGATTGAATAAGTAGGGTAAGAGAATAAATACAATGCTGGAACACCTTTCCTGGTTTAAAACCATTCAGTATTGCCTTGTTCTTTTCTGGTTGCTTCTTGGTCTTTGTAAAGGTTCCTCATGAACACAATTAAGTGTTCTAGAATATCCACTCTTTGCAAATTATCCATAGTCTGTTATGCCACACAGTAGAATCCCTTTACACAATCAATAAAACACCAATAAATATCTTTCTAGTATTCTCTGTTTCAATGAACATTCATCTGACATCAGCAATGATATCCCTACTTCCATATCTTCTTCTGAAACCAGTTTGGATAACTGGTAACTGTTGTCAATGTACTGCTGCAAATGTTTTTTATTTATCTTCAGCAAAATGTTGTTTGCCTATGATGTTGATGATATTATTTGATTATTTCCACATTCTGTTGGGTCACCTTTCTTTGGAATGTGCACAAGTACAGCTCTTTTCCAATTGGTTGATCAGGTACCTGTCTTCCAAATGTAAGACAAGGGAATGCTTTCAGTACTGCATCAGCTTGAGCAATGGAAAGCTGAGCATTTTCTTCACTTTGGGTTTTCTAACTCCAGGTCTTTGCACCTTTCATTATAATATATGACTTTGTTTTCTCAAGCTGCCCTTTGAAATTTACTCTTCATCTCTTTTACTTCATTTGTTCCATTAGTTTAGCTTCTCTGTGACACTGTGGGCAAATGCACTGGTCTGAAAGGTCATTTGAACTGCAATGTCAGTGGTTCAAGCTCACCAGTTGGCTCCTTGGAAACCCTATACAGGGTCACTATGGGTCAGAACCAACTCAACAGCACTTCACAGCAATAACAACAACAAACCCTCAAGAGCAAGTTTTAGAGTCTCTTCTAATGTCTGATGAGGTTCACATGTATATGTTGAAAAAGGGTATTTTTTCAGCATGGGGCTGATGAAAGGAAACGCGGATAGGTCTCTTGTGATAAAATAGTGAATAATTGTTATCAGGACTGATTGTGAGGGTTGGAAATGTAAAGGTAGAGGTTTTGTAGCAAGGAGGGGAGTGATTAACTTTGCAGTCTAAGAGCGGAGGTCCTGGAACCATCAAGGGAGAAGAGCGGAGAGCAGGACCCTACCTAGAGAAGGGGGTGGGGTGGGAGGTGGGGCAGGCTTGCAGGGAATACCCTGTGGTTGGTTGATGATGCATGGAGGGGATTGTAACCATGGCAGTGAAATGATATAAGATAGGATGAATGTAAAACTAATGTTCTCCCATGTAAACTCTCATATAATTCACAATAAAAGTTTTAAAAAGGCATTTGCAGTGAAGAAGTCATTTGTTTTGTGAAACTCTATCATGTGCTCTCACATTGTTTTTATCATCAAGACCTTATTTTTCAATTACTGATCCTTCTTCTTTGTTTCCAATCTTCTCTTTCCAATCACTAGTAATTATGAGAACATCTTGACCGCATATTTGATTATTTTCAGACTGAAGAAGTTAGTAGAATTCTTCAATTTCAGCATCTCTGGTTTTAGTGATTTGTGCATAAGTTTGAATAATAGTGGTATTAACTGGTCTTCCTTGTAGAAATATCAATATTATCCTAACACAGACAGCAGTGTACTTCAAGAAAGATCTTGAAGTGCCCTTTTTTTCACAATGAATTTGACACCATTTATCTTCAGTTTGTCTTTCCCTACATAGTAAACCATATGATTGACTCAAAATGGCTAATACCAGTCCATTGCAGCTCATTAGGATATCTAGCCTAGGATACCTATCTTTATGTGTTGTGTTTCATTTTTGATGATTTGCAATTTTTTTAAATTCATACTTTGTACATTTCACATTCTGATTGTTAATGGATATTCACAGGTGTTTATTCCTATTTTGAGTTGTATCCCATCAGTAGCTGAAGGTCCCAAAGACTTTGTTCCAATCACATCATTAAGGTCAACTCATTTTGAAGAGGTTTTCCAACCTGAGGGACTCATCTTTTGGCACTATACCAATTCCATGGTTAGTCATAAGGTTTGCAGTGGCTAACCATTCAAAAGTGGTTTGTGTTTCAATTTTTCTAGCCTGTCTTAGTCTGGAAGCTGCACTGAAATCTGTCACCCATGGGTGACCCTGCTGGTATTTAAAATACTGGTGGCACAGCTTCCAACATCACAACAACACAAAAGCCACCACAGCACAACAAACTGACAGATAAGTGGTGATATCATTACAAAGTGCTGTTATTTTAGGTACCATTGAGTCAGTTGGCAACCCTATGCACAACAGAACAAAACACGGTCCAGTCCTGTGCCATCCTCACAACTGATACATTTCAGCCCATTGTTGATGCCATTGTGTTAATTAATCCCATTTGGGGTCTTCCTCTTTTTCACTGACCCCCAATTTACCAAGCACAATGGCTGGTAAAGCACTCAAGTGACTAGTCCCTCCTGATTGTTGTTGTTGTTAAGTGCCATCGAGTCGATACCAACCCTGTCTAGGGTTTCCAAGGAGCGACTGGTGAGCTTGAACCACTGACTTTGTAGTTCACACCAGGACTCCAGGACTCCTGATAGCATCTCCAAAATATGAGAGATGAAGTCTCACCAATAGTGTTCATTTCACAACAACTAACTGGCTTGTGACACCTCTCTTTTCCAGCACCTGTAACCCATAAGTCCCCTTTGGTAAGCAACCAATGTAGCTGAAATGTTTTATATCTAAGCAAGTTTAATAGGATGGATGATCCTGGTCTCTTCTTGTGCACATATGTAATCCTGGTGATTGTCCTGATGACTAGTCACTATTTTGGCAAGGTTTAAGTAAACTATTTTATCAAGATGCTTCCCAAATAAACCACAGATTATATAGCAAAGCTGAAACCCAAACATTCCAGGGATCAACAAAATTTCACAGGCAAAGGGCTCTAACTGAAATATCACCTAGGCAGCTCTGCGGAGAAAAGTGGAGGGGGGAGAAGAGTAGCAAACACCCTCACAGGGGTCATTATACCTCTTGAGGTACTGGTAGTAAAGTTAATTGCTAAATGTTCTGAGGTGATTGGAAAGCTGAGTATCACTATAAATATAAATGAGTTCCGTTTCATTTCCTCGAAACCAACACTGATTGGAGTAGTCACTAGCTACTTAGCCTGCTGATAAATTTTAAATCCATAGTCTAGTTCATAATTAACTCTGTCTTCTCATGAAGTCAAAGATTAGTCAACTCATTTGTAAATACAAGCATACTACAGACCTCTTTCTTGACGGGTTCAATGGGGGAAAGGTGGTCTGTCATGCAAAGTCACTGTAAGATCTAAAAGTCTGGCTGTGTTGAGAAGTTGGTGTCATTTCCTTCAACAAATAAATCCAAAAAAGTAATTTGAAAGAACATCCTAGCAATTGAATTTGGTCCTTTTCCTGGTAACAAGATTTCTGCCCCTTCAACCTCCAGCTTCTGGAAGGAGCCCAGTGAATTATTTATTTCCCACTCACTTGCTCTCTCTCTCTTTCTCCCTGCTTAGGTTCTATTCATTCCTCTATCTTATCGTAATAAGCCAGGTCACCACTGAACTGAACTTGAATCACGACTGCTTGGCTCGCCTGTTTTATGGGCCTGGATGGCCTATTTTATATTGTTTGTACTTCCCTGAAGTCAGTGTGCTGGTGTAAGATTGTATAACTGCTTTACCCCGGGGACCCTCATAAAAATGAGAGGGTTGGCTCATAAAACTATCCCACTGTGAAAAACTGTAAATAGCTTCCTTCGAGGCAAGACAAATCCAAGCCTACAAAAATGTGCATTCCCTTCATGCCAGAGAACAGAACCAGCCCTTGCAGAAATGGACTCTTTAGAATCTGTACCTCCACAATCTGATGGGGTCCTGCTCGCCCTGGGAATAGGAATGCCAGTTGTTTTATCCATGTTTTGCAACTCAACACCATTTCCTCACTCAAATTTCCCTTCTGTTTCCTCTTTGCCACTGTTTGCAGACACAGGAAAAGGCCAGCAGGCTCAGATGAGAACAAGGGCAGCTGACAGAGAGCAGCCGTGTTCACAGGGCTAGGCAACCATCCATCATATCTGCAGTGTTTACACGAGAGATTAAATAAATAAACAGTCTCTGGGCAGCTGCTGTTTTTGCTATCTGTTTTGGAGATTCAGAATGATGTTCTAGAATAACTAGATTCTGACACTAGTATGTGGAGCAGAAGTGAATTTTAGGGGTATTTTCATGGACGCCTGCTGGCACAATGGTTAAAGCACTCATCTGCTAACCTAAAAAGATTGGCGGTTTGAATCCACCAGCCTCTCTGCAGGAGAAAGATATGGTGGTCTACTTTCATGGGATTTAAAGCCTTGGAAATTCTACTGCGCAGTTCTAATCTGTCTATATAGAGTTACTATGAGTTGGAATCAACTCTATAGCAACGGGTTTTGCTATGTATACCAACATTGTAATGTTGTTTGTAATACTTCTATCACCAACACACACTGGGATATAGAAAATAGTTTTCTAAGCTTGTGTTTTGGACTGAATACTGTCGAAAATGTGTGCTAAATCCCTGTACCTGTAGATGTGATCCTATTTAGAAATAGGGGTTTTCTTTTGTTATGTAATGAGGTCATACCAGTATAAAATGGGTACTTTTATAATCATTTCTGAGTTATAAAATACCAGAATAGGCACAGAGACACACACAGAGGAAAACCAGTGCCATGTGAGAATGGTCTATCAGTAAAGGAATGCCCAGGGCCACCAATAAGGAAGGAATCAATGCAGTCAAGACCCTGGTTCGGACATTTAGCCTCTAGAACTGTAAATGTTTCTGTTATAGCAGCAGTAGGAAACTATGACAGTCTGTCACTGACTGCAGCCACCACCCCAATTCAAAACAGCTGTTTCCCTGGAGTATTTGCTTAAGACCCACAGAGGGGATAATAGATCCAGGACAACATTATAGACATAGGTATGACATCAGGAAACAGCAGCACTGTGGTGTCCTGGCTTAGAACTCTGGCTCCTGCAGTTTCGAGAAACATGAATTTAAACCACAAATTAATTTCACGGGAGATCCATTGCATCTTTCATAAAGCAACCTGGACCAATGCAGGATCCTGTGGAAAGGTGGTGGAGTTAAGAGCAATGGTTCTCAAAGGCTAGTCCTAGACAACAGCAATAAAATCACATGGGACCTTATTGAAATGCAAATTCTCAGACTTATGAGTCACAGACTTTGGCCCAGCAATGTGTGTTTTCACAAGCCCTCCAGGCAGTTTGATATAGCTAATGTCCAAGAGCCACCGATCTAGAGAGGAAGTATATTTATATATAATACTTGTATAACATAGAGTGTAAGGAGCTCTGGTAATGTAATGGTTCCAAATCTGGCTGCGAACCTCAAGGTCAGCAGCTTGAAACTACCAGATGTTCTGTGGGAGATAGATGAGGCTTTCTGCTCCCGTCATGATTTACAGCCTTGGAAACCCTGTGCAGGGTCACTATGAATCGGAACTGACTCCACAGCACACAACCACCACGACCATAACATAGAGTGTAGTTAAACTCTATCATAAAACAGCCATGGTGGAAACCCTAACACTACTAACCTTGGAAAAGTTATTTATATTTTTCAAACCTCAGTTTCCATCTGGAAAACAGGTCGTCATGATCAAGCTTTTGGGAGCATTTAATGAATGCACTTTGCCTATTGAATACTTAGTATGCAAACAAATAACCCATTGCCATGGAGTCAATTCCAACTCATGGTGACCCATGTGTGGTACAGAGCAGAACTGCTCCAAATGGTTTTCTTATCATCTTTCTTATCATCGTTATAGAAGTTATCATCTCTGTGGACGCCCATCACCAGATCTTTCTTCCCACAATGCTGCTGGATGGCTTCAAACCACCAACCTCAAGATGTTTACTAGCCAAAAGCAAACCATTTGTAACATCCTGTTGCCTAAACACTCAAGATATTGCTGTTAAGTGTCATTGCGTCAGTTCTGACTCATAGCAACTCTCTATAGGGATTCCAAAGAGTACCTGGTGGGTTTGAACTGCTTAAATTGCAATTCGTTACCCAGTGCTTATCCTACGGCACCATACCAGGAGTCCAAAAACTCAGGATAGGGCCTGCTAATTGAAAACATTCACTAAATATTAGTTATCCTTGGTTTTAAGGAGCCCTGGCAATGCAGTGGTTAAAGTGGTCAGCTGCTAACCAGTCAGTGGTTCAAAGGCACCAGCCACACTGCAGGAAAACAATTTAAGTCTGCTTCCATAGATTCACAACCGTGGAACCTTTACAGAGCAGTCACTTCTATTCTGTCCTATTAGGTCACTATGGGTCAGAATCAACTCAATGGCAGTGGATCTGGTTTGGTTAGGCTTTTACCAGAATGAACACTTCAGATGTGGTGCTGGGACTAATGCATTGGACTGCAAAGTCAGTTTGAACTGAAACGTCAGCAGTTCAAGCTCCTTGGAAACCCTATACAGGGTCACTGTGGGTCGGAACCAACTCGACGACACTTAACAACAACACTATCTTGTCTGCACTCCTGGTGTGGTGCCGTAGGATCAGCACTGGACTGCAAACAAAAAAGTCAATGGTTCAAACCCACCAGGTGCTCTTTGGAAACCCTATACAGAGTCACTATGAGTCAAAACCGATTTGACGGCACTTAGCAGATAGCAGCACTATCTGATCTACTTGTCTATGGCATCCTGGTGTAGCGCTGTAGAATAAGCACTGAACTTCTAACCACAGGTTGGCAGCTCAACCCCACCAACGATTCTTAGAAACCCCATAAAGGGTTGCTATGAAACAGAACCAAATGGGTGGCACTTAACAACAACCCTCTAGTAAGTGATTCTCCCTCCCTGCCCCTCCTTTCCCTGGTAACCATTAAAGAATGTTACTTTCTGTGTATAAATCTAGTTCTGATTTTTTATAATAGTGGCCTCATACAGTTTTGTGATTGACTTGTTTCACTCAGCATAATGTCCTCCAGATTCATTCCCTACTCATCACTACTCATTATCAATGCATACTAGTCCATTATATGTATTTACCACTTTTGAGTTTTACATTCACCCATTGTGAATACTTTCTCCCGCGAGCGGCTGGTAGTTTCGAACCGCTGACCTTAAGGTTCGCAGCCCGATTCGTAACCACTACGCTACCAGAGCTCCTTGTTGTTAGGTGCCATCAAGTCAACTCCGACTCACAGCAACCACATGTACAGCAGAATGAAACACTTCCTGGTTCTGACCCATCTTCACAATTGTTATGCTTGAATCCATTGCTACTGCCAATGTGCAAACCATCTTGTTGGGGGTCTTCCTCTTTTTTGCTGACCCTCCACTTTACAAGCATAACGTCCATCTCCAGGGACTGGTCCCTTCTGATAGTACATCCGAAGTATGAGAGATGAAGTCTTGCCATTCTGACTTCCAAGGAGCATTCTGACTTTACTTCTTCCTAGACAGATTTATTTGTTCTTCTAGCAATTCATGGTACTTTCAATCTTCTTCTCCAACATCATTATTCAAATGCATTAATTCTTCTTATTCATTGTCCAAATTTCACATGCATATGAAGTGAATGAAAATTCTTGAAATGGTTGAACATTGACCATTTCTTTTTGGTACAGTGGTTCTGTGTATTCCTTCCATCTTTCTTTTGATGCTTTCTGCATCATTCAATAATTTGTTCACATTGTTATTACTGTTTGGTGCTGTCGAGTTAGTTCCAACCCATAGCAACCCTGTAAAGGGTTTCCAAGGAGCAGCTGGTGAGCTTGAACCACCAACTTTGCAGTTCAAAAGACTTTGCAGTCTGATGCAATAGCTCACAGTGCCACACCAGGACTCTTATTTTGTCCATAGAATCTTTTAATATTACAAGGCAAGATTTGAAGTTCATTCAACTTGAGAAATGCTGAGCAGGTTCAAAGTCCAAGTCTCTGCGCATTTCATTATAATGTTTTGTCTTCTTAAACTTCCTTGAAGTTTTCTGTGCAGCTCTTTTTTTACTTTCTCATTTCGTCCATTTGCTTTAACATCTCTATCCTTGAGAGCACATTTCAGTCTCTTCAGACATTCATTTTTGTCTTTTCTTTCTTTCCTGTCTTTTTAATGATTCTTTAAATAATTCTTTGTCTACGATGTTCTTAATGTCATCCCACAACTCTTCTGTTCTTCAGTCATTAGTGCCTAATGTTTTACATCTGCTCTTGAGATGGTCTCTAAATTCAAGTGGGATCTGTTCAAGGTCATATTTTGACTCTTGTGGACTTTTTTCAACTTCAACATGAACTTTCATATAAACAATTGATGGTCTGTTCCACAGTCTACCCCAATCTTGTTTTGACTGATGTTATTGAACTTTGTACTGTTTCTTCCCACAGTTGTAGTCAATTTGAAACCTGTGTATTCCATCTGGTGATGTCCATGTGTTTAGTCATGCTTTATGCTGTTTAAAAATGGTATCTGTAATGAAAAGTCATTGGTCTTGCAAAACTGTATCATAAGAACTCCAGGGTCATTTCTATCACCAAGGTCGTATTTTCCATCTACTGGACTTTGTTTCCAACCTTTGCTTTCCAGTCAGTAATAATGAAAACATCTTGATTGCATACTTATTCAATTTCAGACTATGGAAGTTGGTAAGATTCTACAGTTTCATCATCATTAGCAACCAACTAGTGGTTGCTTTGTAAATTTGAATAATAGTGGTATTAACTGGTCTTCCTTATACTTGTCTGCTTGTTATCCTAACATAGACAGCCTTATACTTAAAAAGAGATCTTGAAATTTTCTTTTTGAGGATGAATGCTACACCATTCCTCTTAAATTTGTTGTTCCCAGCACTGTAAACCATATGATTGTCAGATTTAAAATGGCCAATCCATTTCAGCTCACTAATGTTCAGGATATTGATCTTTACGTTTTCCATTTCATTTTCACAATATCCAGATTTTCCCAGATTCATACTCTATCCATTTCATGTTCTGATTATTTATGGATGTTGTTGTTGTTGTTAGGTTCCATCGAGTCTGTACCAACTCATAGAGACCCTATGCACAATAGAATGAAACACTGCCCGGTCCTGGGCCAACCTTACATTGTTGCCATGCCTGAGCCCACTGATGCTGCCACTTAGCCAATCCATCTTGCTGGAGGTCTTCCTCTTTTTCTCTGACCCTCCACCTTACCAAATATGATATCCCTCTTCAGTGACTGGTCCATCCTGACAGTATGTCTTAAGTATGAGAGATAAAGTTTGGCCATCCTGGCCTCCAAGGAGCACTCTAACTGCACTTCTTCCAACACAGATCTGGTCATTCTTTTGGCAGTTCATGGCACTTCCAATATTCTCCCCCAACACCATGACTCAAATGCCTCAATTATTCTTTTATGGATGTTGGCAGCTATTTTATCTCATATTGAATTGTGCCCAATCAGCAAATGAAGGCCTTAAAAGCTTACTCCATTTATATCATCATGGTGAAGTCTACTATGAGAAGGCAGCTCTTACCCAGTCATATTTTGAGCGCCTTTCAACCTGAGGGGTTCATCTTCTGGTACACTACCTGATGATATTCTCGTGTTATACAGAATGTGGAGTCATGGTGTGGTGTTATGAGATAAAGCACTGGACCCCAAAGTCCGTTTGAAACATAAAGCCAGCAGTTCAAACTCACTAGCCACCTCTTGGAAACCCTACACAGGGTTTCTACGAGTCGGAACCAACTCAACAGTACTTAATGTTCTCATATTCTACCACTGTATCTGTCAATGTTCCACTGCTATTCCTAAGATTTTCAGTGGCAAAATATTCAGAGTTAGTCTGCCTTTCCTTTTTCCTAGTCTGTCTTAGTCTGGACGCTCAGCTGAAACCTGTTCACCATAGCGACCAATCCTGCTGGTTTTTAAAATACCAGTGTCATAGCTTCCAGCATCACAGAAACATTATGCCACCACAATATGACAATCTGACAGACAAGTGGTGGTCAGCAGTTCATAGGAAGATGAATTTACATCTAGATTATCAATTATGTTTCATTGTTCTATGTGTCTGATGTACCAGTAACAAGTTGTTTTGATTACTATGGCTGCATAGCAAGTTCTGACCAGAAAGTGTGAGGAACCCTTCTGTAATGCTTTAGTTATTCAGGGCCTCTATCCTTTCATATAAAGTTGGAGTTTAGTTTTCCCATTTCACTAAAGGATGTTGTTAAGGTTTGGATCTCAATTGCATTGTATCTATAGATTGCTTTAGGTAGTATTGACATTTTTACAATGTTAAGTCTTCCAATCCATGAGCATGGTATGTTGTCCCATTTGGTTTCTGCAGTATTGTTTTGTAGTTTTCCTGATATATCTTTTATGTCCCTGGTAAGATTTATTCCTAGGCAATATTTCCTGTGGGAGAATATTGTAAATGATATTGTTTTCTTTATTTCTTTTTTAGAGTTCTCTTTGTTAGAGAACTCAGAAGAATCCAACTTATTTTTGCATGTTGGTCTTGTATTCTGCCACTTTGCTGAACCCTTTTATTAGTTCTAGTAACTCTCTTGTGAAATTTCTGGTTATTCCTATGTGTAGGATCATGTCATCTGTGAATAGCAATAGTTTTACTTCTTCCTTACCAACCTGGGTGCCTTTATTTCCTTTTCTTGTCTTATTGCTCTGGCTCTGGTAGCGTAGTGGTTACGAATCGGGCTGCGAACCTTAAGGTCATCAGTTCAAAACTACCAGCTGTTGCACGGGAGAAAGATGAGGCTTTCTGCTCTCATAAAGATTTATAGCCTTGAAAACCCTATACATGGTCACTATGAGTCAGAACTGACTCCACGGCACACAACAACAACAGAACTTCTAGTACAATTGAATAATAGTGGTGATAATGGACATCCTTGTTTCAGTCCTGTGCTCAAAGAGATTGTTTTCCATCTCTCCCCATTGAGACTGATGTTGACTGTTTTATACATATGGCCTCAACTATGTGGAAGAATTTTCTTCTATTCCTATTTTGAGAGTTTTTTTCATGGAAGGGTGTTGGATTTTAACAAATGCCTTTTCTGCCTAATTATCTCCCTTAGAACTGTGAAATCCATAATGCCTTTAGGGTCCTTATCCTTTTTTCTTCTACCCTTCTCCCATCCATTTAAAGCAACTTTTCTTGACAAGGAACTACTTTTGATTTCTCTAATTCTAGTGCTTGCTGGAAAGAAATGTGGGGGTAAGGAAATTGAAGAGGGTTAATGATAGTGTCAGGGGATGGAATTTAAAATAAAACAAAAACAAAGTTGAGGCCCAGTAACTGTTGGTGGGGAAACTCAGAAAGTGTTATGGAATAAATTCTGTCCTAAGAAATATGTGTTGAATCCCTGAGCCTTGTACCTATAATGTGATGCTATTTAGAAACAGGGGTTTCCTTTTGTTATGTTAGTAAAGACATGCCAGCATACACTAAACCTAATCACTTCTAAGTTATGAAAATACCAGAATAAACACAGACACATAGGGAAAGGCAGTTACCATATGATGATCATCTCTATGCCAAGGAACTAAGGAAAATCTGAGGCTACCAACAAGGAGGGAATCAACATGGCCAAGACCCTGCTTTGAATGTTTAGCATCCAGAACTGTGAGAACATAACTTTCTGCTACTTACAACCACCACTTGTCCAATTTGCATTAGAACAGCACTAGGAAACTAAGACTGAGCATTGTATATAGGATGATGGGAGATATATCTGATCATTGTGTCAGAAAACAAGGTCACTACACTCAACTCAGGTTTGAAGTTGGAGGGAACTACTATCTGGAGATCTAAACTATTCAAACTACTATCTGAAGATCTAAAGGCACCAACTCTGATACCTCTACTACCTTCCATACCTGTGAGTAAAAGCTGCATAAAAGGAGCATATATTTGCATAAAAAGGTGGGAAAGAATTATTTCCTAGATACAACATCAAGAATCAAGTGCCAGCCACAAAATGAGACTCAAGGATGGCCTTAAGCAAATGGTTTATTTCTCCTACTGGAAACTATTACCAAGTTCTTGACTAGTATCAGAAACTATTACCAAGTTCTTGACTAGTATCAGAAAGCAAAGTGGCAACTGTAGAGTATTAATAGACAGATCTACAAATGAGTTGAACTGGCCATATTTCCATTTTTTCTCCCCAAACCAGATCTATCTGGTTTAAAAGATAAGAACTTATATTGATCATTAACTAAAGACATCTATTCTAAATCAAAAGAACAGTACTCTGAAGGACCATGACCAGGTTTGACCTAAAGCCCAAGGCAGCAGAGTTCCCTGCTGTCAACAGCGTATTCGCAGCAATGACTTGTGGCTATGACCTTTAACCACCATCAGCGTCACCAGAGTTTAGTTTATGCAAGTTAACTATCATAACATCCACAATCTTTTCTGATTAGACTTCCTACTTAAAGGATGTGTTTATGAGTCAGGGTATAAACCAACTCCTAGTTAGGTTGTTGTTGTTGTTGTTAAGTGCTGTCGAGTCGGTTCCGACCCATAGCGACCCTGTACAGGGTTTCCGAGGCTGTAAATCTTTACGGAAGCAGAAAGCCTCTTCTTTCTCCTGTGGAGCAGCTAGTAGTTTCAAACTGCTGACCTTGCGGTTCGCAGCCCAATTCATAACCACTACGCTTCAAGAGCTCCATCCTAGTTAGGTTACTGAACTGTAAACCACAAGGTCACTGGTTTGAGCCCACCAGCCACTCTGTGGGAGGAAGATTAGGCTTTCTGCTGCAGCAAAGATTTGCAAGTCTCAGAAACCCTATACCAGGGTGGTAGAAGTTGGAAATTAACAGCAACAAATTACCCTGGAAATATGTTTGTAAGCAGATGCTATATCTTTTTTTTCTTTTTTTTTTTTACATGTTGCTAATAAAATTTTTTTTTAAAGCACAGCAAGTTTACAAAAATACTTCCTTTGGGGAGGGCATGGTTGACAAATGTAAAAGGAGCATATATTTGCATAAAACATGCTAATTGATAAATACAGGATGTTGTTGATACCAGGAAGTCTTAGAGAGTTATTCTAATATGGTCACCAGTTAGAAACTACCAGCTGCTCTGCGGGAGACAGATGAGGCTTTCTGCTCCTGTAAAGATTTACAGCCTCGGAAACCCTGTACAGGGTCGCTATGAGTCAGAATCGACTCCACGGCACATAGCAATAACAACAACAAGTATGATCAGCACCATTTTTCAGCTTCTGAAATTTTGACATTTAACTCTTCTCAGTGAAAGGGATCTTTGCTCTACTCACCATTGCATCCCAGTAGGCACCTTCTTTTATTCAGTCATCTTTCACCGCCTCAATCCAAGACCATTTTCCTATTACAAAAGGAATTCCAACCAAAAGTTTTTGGTATTTCTAGTGCTGATGGTGCTCAAAAATGGTAGCTGGGTTGTCTGGGTCCCCAGAGCACAAAACACTCCTATAGAATGAAGATATAAATGTCACTGGTTTTGATTCTCAAGGGTTACAAGGGATGCTCTCTAAGTGGAATGCTATGAAGCCAACCACATCAACCGCTGCACCTTTAGGAAGTCATTGTCATTTACTGAAAAAATAGCAGCAAAATAGGGATCCATGCATGTGTGGCAAGTATTTGAAAATATGGCTGAGAAGTCTTAACAGAGGTGGATTTAAATGCTAGATCCACTAAGTCAGTTATTTCACTTTGCAGAACCTTAGTTTTCTTAACTGGAAAATGGGATCATAATACTATTTCCTTCATAGAACTGTTGTGGGGATGGAAGTGCACATTGTATACTTAGCACAATTTCAGGCAGAGTGTTCAGATGTCATTTACTATACAGTTATTTACATGAAATTTACTAACTTCACAAAGAAGCTGTACTTCTATTATGCCAATTGATCAAAATATTAGTATGAAATAGGTAAGGAAATGTCTCCTCCATTTAACTTTTTTTTTTTTTTTTTTAATTTTGGGATCAGAATGATGAACTGACTTAGATCTGATTACAAACCAGGTCACAGTGCTAAAAAATCCAGGTTTCCCAACTCCAAAATGTATGCTGTTTTCACTGTTACATTTTGCTTTTATATTGATATAAAGTTATTTTATAATGTGCTATTTTACCCGATTCTAACTAACAACAATCACATCAAACAGATGGAGTAGACATTATATTTTGCAATTTGATAAATAGGAACACAAGTTAGGGAGTAAACAGCTTGCTAGGGGGAACACAGCCAATTAGTGGCAGTGCAGCAAACAAAACCAAGCTTCCTGAGTATTAATCGAAGTCTTCCCCTACACCAATCAATACCTCTGAAAGAAGAAGCGAAATTCTTCCTTCAACTAAAATGGAATTCCATACTTCAATTAGTTATTCTCGCTCTAAAAATGTTTAAAAAAATTAGCTGTTTTTAGTCTACAGAAGGCCCTTCCAGCCAATCATTTCAAGAGCAGTTAACCTTTTAGAACTTTGTAAGGCACAATTTATAATCAAAGGTAGGGAAAGATAAACTGTATAATCAAAATGTGATACCCAAAATGCCACCTAGTCTCTAGCCTCATTTTGCAGACTTCAGGGCTAAAGGGCAGAGGTGTGTTTGGAGGGAGGAGGACGAAAAGGGGCAGAGGAGGGAGGGAAAGGGGTTCCCATTTCTCTGGGCTCTTTGACGGCCAGCCTGGGTACAAAGACTAGCATCAGAAGGTCTGGGCTGCTGACTCCTCCAATCAGGCACATAAGCTCGGCTCAGAAGGCTCTGATAGGTAACTGCCTGATAGCCATTTCCAGACGGGAACAGGGGCAATTGTTCACTGAATGGGGCCCAGGGCTAGGAGACACTGAGGCGCTGCGGGAGCGCTGGTAATTTTGTAACCAGCAAATGACAGGGCAGAGAAAAATCACCAGGAAACCTTTCACTCTGAGGTATCTCTAATTTGTGCAATTATGCAAATGCATTATGCAGCTCTCCCTAGATTCAGTCTCACCACCAGACAACAGATATTAAAATCACCTGACAAAGATCACATGGGCTATTTCCTATATATTTGGCTGTAAGGGGAAGGGCTTTATTCAATTCAAATGTGTCTTAGTGTGGATCTTTTCTTTCTGCTCCATTGTCTAAATCTTTTTCTGAAACAAAATAGGACCTTAAATCTGTACCAACATCCAGTTTTACAATAAATTTTATACAGAATGACAGTCCCTAAATTGAATTACTTCTATACAACAAGCAAGATCAAAGAAAGCAAGAGGAAGGCTATATACACACTGGAGAAAGGGTTAGAAAAGGTTGGTAATGACAAAGCAATTAGGAATCAAATCAACTAGCTCTTTGCCATTGTGAAGATAAATACCAATGTCTACTCTTCCATTTCTCAAGTATCTGTTGTAAAATGTCAATGTGAAATTAATATATAAACAATCACAGTTTTGTTCTGACAATTACTGATTCTTTAATTTCTGAGAATTGAGAACTAATTTTTGTTTTCCAGCAGTATCAGAACTTGGCTATAGGTTCAATGAGTAAAAATAAATCATTTCACCTCTAGTAAAAAGGTCTCCTCCAACTTTGTTTAATATAAAATTTCTATAGTAACCTAACTTCATCCCCTAAAGTATGAATCTAAGTGCAGCTGGATTTCAGAGTAAAAAAAAAACAAACAACAAAGTGTCAGAGTAGAGTTCTTGGTGACTGATTTTTTTCCAAAGCATATTGCCAGGACTTTCTTCCAAGACATCTCTGTGTAGACTAGAACCTCCAATCCTTCAGTTAACAACCAAGCAAGCTAACCATTTGCACCACCCAAAGAATGCATAATTTGCTCAGGAAGTTGAAAGTCGGTCAAGGTTCTAGAGGGGATTCTCCAGAGGCAACAGACACTGGGAGGTACCAGACTTGCTGTACTGTGTGTGTGTGTGTGTGTGTGTGTGTGTGTGTGTAGGGGGTGTACTGGAGTATTTGGGGGATGGATGATGGAGAGGATCAAAAGCCAGACTGTGGGTATCAGAAGGTTTGTAATTATTATATGTATGTCTCAAAGCAACCCTGAAATGTGTGTCTTAATCTCTATTGTAAAGCGGAAATAATCTCAGAAAGATCAAGAATTTGTTCAAGGTCATGCAGCTATTTATGGGGTAGATCCAAAACTTCATGTCAGGCAACAGTAGAAACAATCAATACCACCCTCCCCCGCCACACACAAAACCCAATGCCATCAAGTAAATCATGATTCCTGGTGAACCTATAGGACATATTAGAACTGCCCCACAGGGTTTCAGAGGCTGTCCTGGTGTGGCGCTGTGAGGTAATGCACCAGACTACAAAGTTGTTTGAACTGCAAGGTCGGTGGTTCAAGCTCACTAGCTGCTACTTGGAAACCCTATACACAGCCGCTATGGGTTGGAACTGATTCGACAGCACTTCACAACAACAAAAACAACAATATTTACAGAAGCAGACTGCCACATCTTTTGCCCACAGAGCATGACCGGTGTTTTTGAATAGCCAAACTTTTACTTAACCACTGTGCCACCAAAGCTCCTGAAATCAGTACAGCATCACCACCCAGCATTCACTGTCATAAGTTGAGTCTGACTCAGGGACCCTGTATAGATAGGGCCTCTGAAACATCTTTTTCCCACCAAACTTAAGGTTAGCAGCCCAACGCCTAACCCACGGCGCCACCAGGGTTCCTTTTCAATACAGTAATTCTTTATTCAACAAATCCTCACTGCTACAGGAAAGGTTGTATTCTTTCACCATACTTATTCAACCTGTATGTTGAGAAAATAATACGAGAAGCTGGGTTCTATGAAGAAAAATGTGGCATCAGGATTGGAGGAAGACTCATGAACAACCTGCAATATGCAGATGATACAACCTTGCTTGCTGAAAGTGAAAAGGACCTGAGGCATTTACTGGTGAAGATCAAACAGTACAGCCTTCCCTACGGGTTGCATATCAATGTCAGGAAAACAAAAATCCTCACCCCTGGACCAATAAACAACATTCTTATCAATGGAGAAAAGATTGAAGTTGTCAAGGACTTCATTTTTCTTGGATCAACTATCAACATTTGCGGAAGCAGCAGTCAAGAGATCAGATGACGTATTGCATTGGGCAAATCTGCTGCACAGGAACTTTTTAAAGTATTGAAGAGCAGAGATGTCAGCTTGAGGACTAAGGTGCGCCTGACTCTAGCCATGGTATTTTCAATAACCTCATATGGATGTGAAAGCTGGACAATGAATAAGGAAGATCGTAGAAGAATTGATGCCTTTGAGTTGTGGTGCTGGAGAAGAATACTGAAAGTGCCATGGACTGCCAAAAGAACCAATAGATCTGTTTGGGAAGAAGTGCAGCCAGAGTGCTCCTTGGAGGCCAGGATGGCTAAGCTTCATCTCTCATACTTTGGACATATTGTCAGGAGGGAACAGTCACTGGAGAAGGATGTCATGCTGGGTAAGATGGAGGGTCAGAGAAAAAGAGGAAGATCCCCAACAAGATGGATCAGCCAGGTGGCATCATTGATAGCGTCAAGTGTGGCAGCGGTAGTGAGGTTGGCCCAGGATTGGACATTGTTTTGTTCTGCTGTGCATTGGGTTGCTATGAGTCGGTTCCGACTCAATGGCACCTGACAACAACAACAAATATATATATATATATATGTGTGTGTGTGTGTGTGTGTGTGTGTGTGTGTATGGAGCTCATGGAGCTCTGGTAGCGTAGTGGTTACGAATCAAGCTGAGAACCTTAGGTCAGCAGTTCGAAACTAGCAGTCGCTCCGCGGGAGAAGGATGAGGCTTTCTGCTCCCATAAAGATTTACAGCCTTGGAAACCCTGTGCAAGGTAGCTATGGGTTGGAACCGACTCAATGGCACTTAACAACAATAACATATATATATATATATATATAATTTTTTTTAAAAGAAAAGATATGTAAATAGCTACAATCTGATAAACTTGACTTATACTTATAGATGTAGTAGCTCAAAATACTAACCGAGAGTGAAAGAATCTTTACAGCAAAAATCATTCCCATCCCCTCTGTATACAAGGTTGATAGAGATGGACAACTTAGACACTGGCTACCTAAAATGGGGTGGGGGTGGGACTATAAAGGCATGAAGTGACTGTCTTACAAGCTTTCAAGAGGGAGTTTAGATTCACAGTGTGTGGGAAGAATGTAGAATCCCCAGTGAGTGGTTTTCATCCTGTCTAGACAAGTCTAGTGAAAGGAGATGGTGACAAGACTCTCATGATGCAGAAGTGAGTAATTGTTATCATGACTAATGGCGATTATCGCAACTGTAAAGGTGGAAGTTTTGTAGCAAAAGGGGGTGTGTGGTCCATCTTACAGTCTCGAAGCAGTGGACCCTGGGACCATCAAGGGAGAAGAACGGGAGTGGAGTGTGGGACCCTACCCAGAGAAGCGGTGACACCAGAGATGGAGGCAGAGATGATGACATGGAGAGATGGAACAGCTGAACATTCTAGACTCATGGAGGGAGAGGGGATGTGTGCTGGTGGTGGGAGGGGGCAGGTGTGTCCTTTGGCTGTTTGAATGATTGTATATTCCTGTGTGTTTTGGTGTACATCCAAAAGAAAAAAAAAAAAAAGGGAATCGAAGCAAATACTGTTAAATGATGAAGCATGCAGGGGATTGTAATCATTGATTGCACTGAAACAAACTGATGTCCCCCCATGTAAACTATCACTCAATTCACAATAAAACATTTTTTTAAAAAGAAGCAATGGCATCTGGGAGGGGAGGGAAGTTGTCCATAATTTTGTGTTCATCCAAGACCACAGCTCCTGTCTGTAATTGTGTAATATTGACATTAATACAAAAATTGATTTAACTTACCAACAAAAAGGACATTAACAGAAGGAATTGTTGTTGTTGTTAAGTGCCGTCAAGTCAATTCTGACCCATAGCGACCCTGTATAGGGTTTCCAAGGAGCAACTGGTGAGCTTGAACCACCGACCTTGCAGTTCAAATGACTTTACAGTCTGACGCATTAGCCCACAGTACCACTTAGAGAAAAGGAAACTGTGTTCTCCCTAAAAGAATTATCTAAAACTTAAGAATATATGAATGGCTAATGTAGAAATGAAACAGAAAATTCAGATAAATATGCACTATACTGTAGTACAAATTTTAATATTGGACAAGAGAGAATACAAGTTGGAAAACATCATGATAGAAAAAGGAAGATATACAAAATAACATACATTCTTCTAAAGGGAGAACATATAAAAATTTCTTAATAATCATAAACATATATGCATCTAACATTGTTGATGTTTGTTGTTTGGTGCCATCTCATAACAACCTTATATACAACACAACTAAACAATTGTTGCTAAGTTTGAGCCCAGTGATGCTGCCAATGCACCTATCCATCTCATTGGGGCTGGAGGAGGGGGGTGCCGCAGAGGAAGATCCTTCATATTTTTCACTGACCCTTGACTTTACCTAGCATGATGTCATTCTCAAGGGACTAGTCCCTCCTGATAATATGCCCTAAGTATGAGAGATGAACTCTAGCCATCCTGGCTTCCAAGGAGCATTTTGTAGTTCTTCTAGCACAGATTGCTTTGTTTTTTGGGCAGTCCATGGTACTTTCAAAATTCTCCCCCAAAACCATAACTCAAATGAGTCAATTTTTCAATGTTCTTCCTTATTCACTGTCCAACTTTTGCATGCATATGAGGTTACTGAAAATACCATGACTCAAATCAGGTGCACCTTAGTCCTCAAATTAACATCTTTGTTCTTCAACACTTAAAGAGGTCTTGTACAGCAGATTTGCCTAATGCAATACGTCATTTGATTTCTTGACTGCTGCTTCATGGATGTTGATGGTTGATCTAAACAAAATGAAGTCTTGGCCAACTTTAATCTTTTCTTCATTTATATGGATGTTGATTATTTGTCCAGTGGTGAGGACTGTTGTTTTCTTTACAATAAGGTGCAACCCATAGAAAGGCTGTGGTCTTTTGATCTTCATCAGTAAGTATTTTAAGTCCTCTTCACTTTCAGCAAGCAAGGTTGTATATTGAAGGTTGTGATGAGTCTTACTCCAATCCTAATGTCATGTTTTTCATCACATAATCCAATTTCTTGGATTATGTACTTAGTTTACAGATTGAATAAGTATGGTGGAAGAATACAACCCTGGCACACACCTTTCCTAATTTTAAACCATTAGGTGATCCCTTGTTCTGTTCTAACAACTGCCTCTTGTTCTATGTACAGGTTCCTCAGAAGCACAATTAGGCGTTCTGGAACATTCATTCTCCACAGTGTTGTCCATATCCTGACATGATCCACACAATCAAATGCATTTTCATAGTCAATAAAGCACAAGTAAACATCTTTCTTGTATTCTCTGCTTTCAGCCCAAGACCAATCAGGTGTCAGCAATGAAAGCCCTCATTCCACATCCTCTTTTCCAGCTTGAATCTCAGAAAGTTCTCTATCAATGTGTGGTTGTAACTGGTTTTGTACTATCTTTAGCAAAATTTTACTTGCATGAGATAATAATGGTATTGTCTGATGATTTCCATATTCCATTGGGTTACCTCTCTTTGGAATGGGTGCAAATATGGATCTCTTCCAGTCAGTTGGCCAGGTCTTTCAAATTTCTTGGTATACATGAGTGAATGCCTCAAGTGCTGCATCAGTTTGTTGAAAGATTTCCATTTTTATCCCATCAATTCCAGGTGCCTTGCTCTTTACCAATGCCTTCAGCGCAATTTAGATTTCTTTCTTTAGTATCATTTGCTCTTGATCATATGCTTCTTGAAATGGTTGAATATCGACCATTTCTTTTTGGTACAGTGACTCTGTGTATTCCTTCCATCTTCTTTTGGCGCTTTTTGCATCATTCAATATTTTGCCCATAGAATCCTTCAGTATTGAAAGTCTAGACTTAAATTTTTCTGCAGTTCTCTCAGCTTGAGAAATGCTGAGCTTGGTCTTTCCTTCTGGTTTTCCAACTCCAGACCTTTGTACATTTCATTATAATACTTGACTTTGTCCTCTTAAGCTAACCTTTGAAATTTTCTGTTCGGCTCTTGTACCTCCTCACTTCTTCCATTTGTTTTAGAAGCTCTATGCTGGAAAGCAAGTTTCAGGAACTCTTCTGACACCCATTTTGGTCTTTTCTTCTTAATGACCTTTTGATTTCTTCCTGTATGATGTTCTTGACGTCATCCCACAACTCCTCGGGTTTTAGTCTTTAGCGTTTAATGCATCAAATCCGTTCTTGAGATGATCTCTAAATTCAGGTGAGATATGTACAAGGTCATATTTTGGCTTTTGTGGAATTGTTCTAATGTTCTTCGGCTACAGCCTGAAGCTGCATCTGAACAGCTGCCCTGACCTTATTTTGGCTGATGATATGGTCAGTCTTCCTTTGTTTTTTTAAAAAGGTGTTTGCAATGAAAAAGTCATAAGTCTTGCAAAATTCTATCTTGTGATCTCCAGCATCTTTTCTATCACCAATGTCTCATTTTCCAACCACTGATCCTTCCTCTTTATCTATAACCTTTGTGTTCCAATTGCCAGTAATTATCAGTACAGCTAGATTGCATGTTTGATCTATTTCAGACTGAAAGTTGGTAGAATTCTTCATTTTCATCATCACTGGCTTTAGTGGTTGGTACATAAATTTGAACAATAGTGTTATTATTGGGTTTCATTGTGAGCATATGGGTATTATACTTCAGTCCTTCAGTCATTGTTCTTATTGTTAAGTGCCCTTGAGTCCATTCTGACTGATAACGACCCTTTATCTGGAAGCATTATACTTCCAGATAAATCTATAAGTGTTCTTTTTCATGATAAATGTGGTGCCATTCCTCTTCAATTTTTCATTCCTGGCATAGTAAACCTATGACTGTCAGATTCAAAATGGCCAATACCAGTCCATCAGCTCACTAATGCCTATGATATCCATCTTTATGTGTTCTATTTTATTTTTGACTGCTTCCAATTTTCCTAGGTTCATACTTCATACATTCCATGTTCTGATTATTCATGGATATTTACAGCTGTTTCTTCTCATTTTGAATTGTGCTGCATCAGCAAATGAAGATCCCAAAAGCTTTACTCAATTTGCAGTTATTCTGAGTGCCTTCCAACCTGAGTGGCTCATCTCCCAGCACTGTATCTGACAGTATTCTGGTGTTCTTCATCATGTTCTAACATTGAATGTTCTGGTGCTTTCTAACAGTGTTCCACTGCTATTCCTAAGGTTTTCAGTGGCTAAACATTCAGAAGTAGTCTGTCTCTCCTTCTTTCAAGTCTGTCTTAGTCTAGAAGCTCAATTGAAACCTGCCACCATGTGTGTATACCCTGCTGGTATTTAAAATACTGATGTGATAGCTTCCAGCATCACAGCAACATGCAATCCAGCATAGTACAACAAAGTGACAGATGGGTCCTCGTATCTGGCACCATACCCATATATAAAAGAGATCTAACACAACCATCTCAGAAAGTGACAGGAGCATTGGAGGCACAGTGGGTTAAGTACTGGCTGCTAACTGCAGAGTCTATAGTTCAAACCCACATGCCACTCCAAGGGAAAAAGATGAGGTTGTCTGCTCCCATAAAGATTTACAATCTCAAAAACCCTAAGGAGTATTTCTGTCCTGTCTTATAGACTTGCTATGAGTTGGAGTCTACTCAATGATCATGGGTTTGGTTTGGGTTTTTCCCAGAAACTGTAGGTCAAACTGTCAAAAACACAAATAGTAGAAATGGAAGATTTAAGCAATGAACAAATAGTTTGAAATATTAAATATGTGGAGAATCTTATATCCACTAAACAGAAAAATATAATTTGTTAAGCAGATATGTAATGGCATGTATGACATTATGGTCAGATACTGGTCACCAAGTACAATAATGAATAGGAATAGACCACACAGTGATTTCAAATATAGTAGCAAAAAAAGTTAGCATTATGTGGTCTATAGTCACTCAGAACCAACTCCACATAATAACAACAACAAAATTCACTTATTACAACAATGTAAAAGTGGAGATCATGAATAAAAGTGTTAGCAAAAAAAAGGTCCACGTGTTGAAACAAAAACAAATGCTTCTCAAGGAGAAATTACAAGACATTTTGAAATGCTTAAGATCAACAAGAATAACAGTGTTTCATGTCAAATGTGATACAGCAAAAGTAGTACTCAAAGAGAAATTTATCATTTCAAATACTTTTAGCAGAAAATAAGAAAGATTGAAAATAAATTACCTAAGCATTAACTCAAAAAGCTAGAAAAAGAGAAGCAAAAAAAATAACAAGAAAAATAGGAACTCAGAATAAAAGAAAACTAATAAAATAAAAGAAGCCCAAAAAGTCAGCAGTTTGAACACACCAAACTGCTCCCCAGAAGAAAAGACATAGCGATCGCTCCTTAACAATTACATCAGAAATTCTATGGGACAGTTCTACTATGTTCTATAGGGGTGGATATGATTTAGAATTGACTTGATGGCACGCACACACACACACACAAACCGTAATTAACAAGACAAACCTCTGATAAGACTGATCTTATTAAATAGGACATATGACTAGACAAATAACATTTAAAGAATTTAAACGGTAATCAAAGCCTTCAGTCATTGTTCTTATTGTTAAGTGCCCTTGAGTCCATTCTGACTGATAATGACCCTTAATTCGGGTTTTTGAGGAACAGCTGGTGGGTTGGAACTGCTGACCTGGTGGTTTGCAGTCCAGTGCTTATCTTACAACGTCGCATCAGGAATATAAGCTGCTTTAAAATACAGATGATGCTGTTGTTGTTGTTAAGTGTCAAAGAGTTGGTTGCGACTCATAGTGACCCCATATAGGGTTTCCCAGACTGAAAATCTTTGCAGAAGCAGAAAGCCTCATCTTTCTCACAAGGAGTAATTAGTAGCATTGAACTGCTGGCCTTATGATTTGAAGTCCAGGGCTTATCACATGGAGTGCTATAAAAATCTTAAAGGACAAATAAGCATTTATTTTTGGCAAACTGCTCATACAACTGAATAAAAGAGAAAGCTAGTGACTCATTTTGTAAGTATAATAGAAACTTGATTCAAAAGTCATATAGGGAAAATACAAAAAAAAAAAGATAAAATTATAAAGAACACAGATGCCAACACACAAAATAAAATCCCAGATGATTCCTACAATGTGTCAAAATAAAAACACAATACAATCAAGTAATGTTAACTACAAATATGGAATTAATTTAGCATCAGAAAGTGTATCAAAGTGATTCAATACAGAAAATTATTATTTTTTTAATCAAGACCTCTTTACATTGAAAAATTGAGAATTAAAAGTAATTTTATAATACAAAAAAACCTGTTGCATGTCAGTTCCCATTCATAATGTTCCTATAGGACAAAGTAGGGTTTCCAAAACTGTCCTGGGGTGATGCATAGGATAAGCACTCCTGCTAACAAAAAGGTCAGAAGTTCAAACCCACCAGCAGCATCTTGGAAACCCTGTATAGGGTTGCAATGAATCAAAGCTAATTCAACAGCAATTAGCAACAACAACAACAACAAAAATCTTCATGAAAGTAGACTGCCTTTTCTTCTTCTAACATAGAGGATGATGGGTTCAAATTGCCAGCCTTTTGGTTAGCATTCAAGTACTTAACACTGCACTATCAAGACTCCTTAACTTGATAACAGGCATTTAGTTATAGTATTGGAGAAGAATATTAAAAGTACCCAGGGACTTCTGGAAGAACAACTCTGTATTGGAAGAGGTCCAGCTAGAGGCTCCTTAGAAGTCAGGATAGCAAGACTTCATATCTCGTAATTCAAACATACTATCAGGAGGGACCAGTCCTTGGAGAAGGACATCATGTTTGGTATGGTGGAGGGTCAGTGAACAAGAGGAAGACTCCCAACGAGATGGATTGGCACGATGGCAGCAGCAATGGTGTCAAGCATAACAACAATTGTGAGGATGGCCCAAGACTGGGCAGTGTTTCTTTCTGTTGTGCAGAGGTTAGCTATGAATTGGAACCAACTCAACGGCACCTTCCAACAACAGCAACAAAATCCTAGGTTCCAAGGATACAGCAATGAGTCCAAATGACAAAAACCTTCATGGAGGTTTCAATTTAGTTGAAGAACCAAGTGAAGAAACAAATAAGTATGTTCTATAGCATGATGGAAGATACCACAAGCTGAGAAGATCAATAAAGCAAGCACTGTGATAGGGAGGTGTAGTGGGAGAGCTGGTTTGCACTTACAAAAGTCAGTCATGAGGGACTGAGGGACGGGCAACTTAGACACTGGCTACCTAAAATGAGAGGGTGATAAAGGCATGAAGTGACTGGCTTACAAGCTTTCAAGAGGGAGTTTAAAGAGTGTGTGAGGGAAACTAGAGTCCCCAAATAGTTTCCATCTTGTCTAGATGGGTCTGGTAAAAAGATATGGGGATAAGATTCTTAAGATTCAATAGTGAGTAATTGTTATCATGACTAATTGCGACTGTCACGATTGTAAAGAAAGAAGTTTTGTAACAAAAATGGAGTAGTTAATCCTACAATCCAGAAACAGAGGGCCCTAGGATCATCAAGGGAGAAGAGCACAAGAGGAATGTGGGACCTTATCCAGAGAAGCAGCAACACCAGAGACAGAGGCAGAGATGGGAACATGTAGAGAGGAAGCAGCTGAGGACTCTAGATTCACAGAAAGAGAGGGACTGAGAGTTGGCTTCCAGGAGGCAGACTTACAGAATGTGCCCTTTGCTGGTGTAAATTATTATATATGCCTGAGTGTTTAAAATAAAAAGAGCTAAATATACTGTTAACTGATGGTACATGGAGAGGATTATAATCATTGTAATGAAACAAAGTGTACGATTTGTTGAATGTAAAACTGATGATCCTCCCTGTAAGCATTCACTCAATTCACAATAAAAACTTAAAAAAAAAAAAAAAAAAAGGTCAGTCATGGACGGCATCACCTACTAGGACAAAGTGAACAGGGACCCCGAGGAGACACACGCATGAGCTACTGAATATCTAGAAGAAAGAGTATTTTAGGCAGCTGGAAAGCAAGGAGGATAGGGGGCTAAAGAGAGCCTCACACCCTCTTTATTTTCTTCAAAATGCTTTTCATTTTTATTAGAAATTATTTCATTTGTCTATATGTTGCTTCTTTCCCCCTTTAAAAGATTCTTCCTCATGGTCCCTGTTGTATACAGCACCTAGTGCGGTACCAGGCTCATAAATGGTACTCAAAATATATTTGATAAATAAATGAAGAATTTCTTATTTAATTCCCAACCATTTTTAAACCAAATATTTAGTGGCATTATTTTAAGTAACATGTTTGAGCAGCTGGCCACGTTTAATTCTCACTCCCTGTAAGTAGGGCTTATTTGCACTGAAAGGTTTTCTCTGTAACTTTAATTCAACGCAGGGAGATTTGAGGAGATATACAACCTCCTTCATTTCTCCTTATCAGAGGTCTCAATTTATATTCTTCTAGAGACTAACAGAATCATGTACCTAGGAGTATTTATTTTCTATCAATCTATCAGGGTTTTGCGATAGAACTAATTTTGCCTGGATGCCTGCTCACCCCCATTTAGCTACTGTGCACCAGCTGCGATATTCAGCACCAGCCCTGTAGCTTTCAGACTCCTGAGTTGCTTAGGATTCGCGCCCTCAGGCATCTGTGTCAGAAACCTTGATGAAATCACCTGACTCCCTTCTTAGATCCCAGGCAGCCCCAGACAAGCAAGACCTACATAAACTTTGTCAGGTCTTTCTATTTTCTTGGTCTTAAGTCTTTTTGTTTTCTCTTGCTCTTTTTCCAAAGGTACTTGATTATTAGCACAATAAAACATCTAGTTACCACTTGTGTGAAATGTCTTCCATTCTTTATAAAATATATATAAAATTCAAAACAAGAGTAAAAGCTTGTTAAGTGCTGTTGTATCGGTTCTGACTCATAGCAACCCTGTATAGGGCTTCCGAGGAGCAGCTGGTGGATTTGAACTGCAGACCTTGTGGTTTGCAGTCGAATGCTGATCCTACAATGTCACACCAGGATATATATACAAACACACATAGATGTGGGTGTGTATTGTTGCTGCTGTTATTAAGTGTCATCAAGTCAGTTCCAACTCATAATGACCCTATATAGGGTTTCTGAGGAGCAGCTGGTGAGTTTCAACTACCCATCTTGTGGTTCAAACTGAGCTTGTAATTCAGTGCTTATCTTACAGTGCCACAAGTATCTATGTTGTTGTTGTTAAGTGCCATGGAGTCGGTTCCAACTCATAGTGGTCCTCTGTAGGATTTCTGAGATGAATTTGAACCACTGACCTTGTAGTTCAAACTGATCTTGAGGTCCAGTGCATTATCCCACAGAGCGATATATATATATATCTATATATATATATATCCACACACACATATCATTGTTGTTAAGTGCCATTGAGTTGATTCCAACCCATAGTTACCCTATATAGGGTTTCCAAGGAGCGGCTGTTGAGCTTGAACCACCAACCTTGCAATTCAAATGACTTTGCAGTGTGACGCATTAGCCCACAGCACATCACCTGGACTCACTCACTCTCTCTTTCTCTGTGTGTGTATGTGTGTGTATATATATATATATATATATATATATAATATGTGTGTGTGTGTGTGTGTGTGTGTGTGTGTACACATACAGAGAAAGTCCTGGTGTGATGCTGTATAGGTATATATATACAGAGACAGTCCAGGTGTGGCACTGTGGGACTGCAAGGTTGGTTTGAACTGCAAGGTCAGTGGTTTGAACTGCAAGCCACTCCTGAGAAACCCTATACAGGATCACTGTGCATCTGTAGCAGCTCAATGGAACTTAACAATAACAACTGCAACTATATCTGTATCTATCTATATCTACACATGCCCATCTTGTATTTATGTGAATTTTGGTTTACTGTTGTATCCTAAGAGCACAGGTGCCCTGATGGAGCAGTGGTTAAGCACTCAGATGCTAGCCTAAAAGCAGATCGTTCAAACCCATCAGTCACTCACAGGAGAGGGATCTGGCAGTCTGCTCCCATACAGCTTACATCCAGGAAAACCCTACCCAGGAGCTCAGTCCTGTGAGGTCACTATGGGGTGAAATTGACTTAGTAGTAACCAGTTTGCTTTTTGTCTGTTTGTTTTAAAAAAGAACATAGAACAAAGTTAGATGAGAGAGAAACAGAAAGAGAGAGAGAGAAGATTTGGTTCCATTTTATTCTGAGGCTAAAGCAAGTAAGTAAAATTACAAATAGTGCTATCCTTGGACTTTATAGTCTAAATGCGAAGAAAAGGCAATAAATTAAATAAATGTATCAAATAAATCCATGTAAGGTGATAGGAAAGGGACTTTCAGTGAGCACAGAAGTGAGAGACCATTGTTAAAGGAAAGATTAAGGCATTAAATCTGCCTCCACTCAAGAAAAGAAGATGGTATCAACATCATTCCCTGGTCCACCAATACCAGAACTTTCATCACTGTAGACCCTTGCTTTACCTCCTCCCACCAAAGTAGCCACCAACTTCTTCAGTTGGTTCATTTTGGAGTCTTTGTAACCTATTTCTCCTTATTCTCCCTATATGAAAGTCCTTCTCTTCTACTCATCTGTTGTCCTTGAACCTCTCCCATTCCATGAAACCTCTTGTATTAGTTTACTGCAGCTGCTATACCAAAGTACCACAAACCACGTAGCTTTAGATGACAAAGCTGTATCGTCTCATAGTTACGGACACTAGAAATATCAGGGAAATCAGAGAGTCAGCAGGGTCATGATTCAGAGGCTCTTGAGGACAATTGTATTGGTATCACCCAGCTTCTGGCGGCTCCAGCTGTCCCTTGGCCTGCAGCTGCAGCATAACTCCGTCTCTGATTCCTTCTTCACTTCTATGTCTGTCTCTGTCCCTTTTTTTGTAAAACCACTATTCAGATTGGATTAGGACCTTTTCTACTGCACTTTGACCTATTGTCAACCTAACCAATAGCACCTTCAAAGATCCTACTGCCAAACAAGGTAACCCTCACAGGTACCAGGGCTTAGGAGTTCAACCTATCCTGGTAAGGGACAGGATTGAAATTCAAATCACTTCCTAATATTTTGGTCTGAGGTGACCCCTCTGATTTTTGCATTTCCATGTTTTTTATGACCAGCAATCTTTCCCACACTTAGTACATACTACCATGTACCTTGGCCTGTTTGAGAACAAAGGAAATATCAGTTATCAATGCTCTGGAGATGACACTTTCTTTGAATCAGAGTAAGTTAATGGTTGTGGTAGTTGAATGCTATCAAGTCATAGATGCCATGTGACAGAAAAGAACATCCCCATACGGTTTTCTAAGTTGTAAACTTTTTATGAGCAGACCACCAGGTCTTATCTCCAAGGAACCGCAGAGTGGATACAAGCTACTTTCAGCTGGCAGCCCAGTACTTAATGGTTGCACTATCAGGGTTCCTTCAAGTGAATGGTTAGGGGGAAAAAAAAATTATATATACATATATATATATATTTATATATAGATATACATATAGATATACATATAGATATAGATTTACATACATATATTGTTGTTGTCAGGTGCCATCGAGTCAGAACTGACTCATAGCGACCCCATGCACAGCAGAACAAAACAATGTCTGATCCTGGGCCAACCTCACTACTGCCACCACACTCAATGCCATCAATGATACCACCTGGCCGATCCATCTCGTTGGGGGTCTTCCTCTTTTTCTCTGACCCTCCAATATATATAAATAAACTGACCAGATCCTCCTGAAAACCTGAGCAATGTCTCTGATTAACCCTAAAGCCTCGGTTTCTTTGTCTATAAAATGAGAGTAAAAACACGTCGTTGTTGTTAGCTGTTATGGAATCAATTCCAACTCATGGCAACTCATATGTGCTGAGCAGAATGAATCCAAAGGCTTTTCTTGCTTCTTTTCAGAAGCAGACAATCAGGCCTGTCTCCCAAGATACCTCTGGGTGGATTCAGACTGTTGATCTTTTGGGTAGTGGTCAAGTGTTTGTTTGCACCACACCCATGGACTCCTGAATAATACCTACTAACTTTTGTTGTGGTGCTGTAGGAGAAGCATTGGACCATAAGGTGGTTTGAACTGCATGATGCAGTTCAAACCCACCAGCCACTCCTCGGAAACCCTATACAGGGTCTCTGTTAGTCCGGACAAACTCGAACAGCTCTTTAAAATAACAACAGTATCACTGGCATACTGGTGTGATGCTAGGATAAGTACTGAACTACTAACCAGAAGATCCACGCTTCAAACCTACTAATCACTCCTTGAAAATCCTATCCAGGATCACTATGAGTCAGAACCAACTCAATGGCACTTAATAACAACAACAATAGTATCACTGAGCCCTGATGTGGTGCTGTAAAATAAGTACTGGATAACTAACCACAAATTCAGCAGTTCAAAGCAACCAGCTGCTCTCAGAAACCCTATGCAGGGTCTCTATGAATTGGAAGTGACTCAAAGGTATACAACCATGTTAACAAATCATATCATTAAGGAGCCCTCATGACACAGCAGTTACATGCTCAACTGCTAACCAGAGGTCAGGGGTTTGAACTCATCAGCTGTTGAGCAGCTGTCTACTTCTGTAAAGAGTACAGCCTGGGAAGCCCTGTGGGGTAGTTCTACTCATCCTATTGAAGTCAGAATCGACTTGTTGCTAACAGGCTTGGCTTTGCTTTGATTTGGAATAGTATCATCAGAAAGCCCTGGTGATGCACTAAGTGCTCAGCTGCTAACCAAAAGGTTGGTGGTTGGAAGTACCCACCAGTCACCCCAGAGGAGAAAGATACAGCCATCTGTTTCCATACAAATGGCAGTCTGGGAAAGCCTATGGGGTAGTACCCCATCCTATAGGGTCGCTATGAGTCAGACTCCAACGCATGACACACAACTGTATCATTGGGAGGACTGAATAGAATGAAACACTTCATATGTTCCTGGAATTTAGTAAACACTGGACAACTTTGTTGTCGTCATCATTTCAGATGTGAGGGATACCTTCTGCGTCCCCTCTCAGTGATTTCGCTCTTCAGATTTCCAAAGCCAATCTACCTTCATTCCACCCTTCCCTGTGCTAAAGTTTAAACAGTGAATCTGCTCTTACCCATGTTTATTTGACCAGTCACGTGATTATAATTTACTAGGAATAAATTTCCAGTGTGTCAACTCGAGCAGTATTTCATTCTAAAATTTCAGTCTCCTTTTTGTAAGAGCTTCAATCTTCAGTGTGTGTTATTGTTATTAAATAACAATATCTAATATTGTTATCTGGCTCAGCACCATCCCGGTGATCAGCTGTAGATCACATCATCACAATGCATTAGGCTCTTATGACTGAACTTTGGAAGCAAATCATCAGGTCTTTCTTCATAGTCCATTTGTCTGGAAGGTCTTCTGAAACCTAATCACGTTCCTAGCAACACACAACATGAGTCCCCAATGGCAGATGAGTGGTGGCTGTGCCTGAGATGAATTTGCCAGGATACAAACTCAGGTCTCTCACATGGAAGGGGGAATGCTACCGCTACTTAGGAGAAAAATAGGCAACTCTGAGAGTTTCAGAATGAACTTTCAGAACTTCTCCATCCTGCTTTCCTAAGTCAGAAAAAGTAAGAGATGGTTCTACTGTACCTGTCAGAAACCGCCTTCTGGTCAAAGACATTTTCCATAATCTCACAGACAGCCTCCACTCCTCTTTCTTTGTCTTGATTCAAATGCATCACCACCAGAGTCCATCTTGAACACCAGTTCCCATTAGCAACACTCCCAGGAGAGTCCTCAGCCCCCTAAGGAGATATGGTCTCCTTTGAGAAATGCAACTCAGATAATTTAAGCCTTTTTCCAGGAAGGAACCACCTCAGAGTGTCTATGTGTGTGGCAGCTATAAATGCTACTCCCATGTTCTTTGCAATTAACTTCCTCGGTATAAATGAATACCTTGGATTAAGCTTATCATTCCCCCTCCCTGTTTTCTCTTTGGTTTTTTTTGTGGGGGGTTTTTTGGTGTGAATGCAGTATCTTATACCTGAGACCCTGGAACTGATAACTCCCTCTAGAGAAACTGTCAAAATGAGTTTCTTAATCTGATAATAAATAGTCAGAGCCAGAGCCTGGATGAAGCTGCAAGGATTCCAGTCATGCACTGTTACCCCCACCAGGCCTGGCAGAGCCACCAAATCTCTCCCCGACCCATATTCTTACTATAACAGTGAGATAGGCAAATAAATTAGAGATTCAGTGTATAATATGCCCTTGTCTCCCATTCAGTATACAAACTACTTAGGAAGAAAGTTTTCTTCTGAAGATTTCATCAAGCCGATTCCAATTTAGGTAAGGGTAGATCTGTGCTCCACAGAACTTTCCATGATTTTTGGAAGTAGATCTCCAAGCCTTTCTTCCAAGAAATCTCTGGGTAGACTCAAACCTCCAATCTTTTGGTTAGCAGCTGACCATTCAACCTGACTCTAGTTTTCTGTAAACTGTGTACCGCACTCAATCCTTAAGTCTTTGGTCATGACATGATTTTTTTTTCTGTCATTGACTTATTAACTGATATCTGAATACAAAAGCAGTTTTTTTTCCACGTCCCGTCATATATTTTTCTTTGAAGAGCAAAGATGTCAGGTTGAGGACTAAGGTGTGCCTGACCCAAGCCATGGTATTTTCAGTAACCTCATATGCATTCGAAAGCTGGACAGTGAATAAGGAAGACCATAGAATAATTGATGCTTTTGAGTTATAGTGTTGGAGGAGAATATCGAAAGTGCCATGGGCTGTCAAAAGAACCAACAGATCTGTGTTGGAAGAAGTATAGCCAGAGTGCTCTTTGGAGACCAAGATGGCCAAACTTTGTCTCCCATACATCGGACATATTGTCAGGAGGGACTAAGTCCCTGGAGAAGGATATCATGTTTGATAAGGTGTAGGGTCAGAGAAAAAGAGGAAGACCCCCAGCGACATGGATTGGCAATATGGCAGCATTAATGGACTCAAGCGTGGCAATGACAGTGAGGTTGGCCCAGGACTAGGACGTGTTTCGTTCTGTTGTGCACAGGGGCGCTATGAGTTGGTACTGACTCAATGGCACCTAACAATAACAACAACCATATATTTCTTTAAATAAATGGGCCCCTCATTTTTTAGTGGGCTTCTCATTGGGAGAGAGCATAAGCACTGGATGCTAACCACAAAGTCAGTAGTTCAAACCCACCAATCACTCTTTGGAAACCCAAACAGTTTCACTATCAGTCGGGACCAATTTGACAGCATTTACCAACAACAATACATGATGGAAAGAAATTAGACAATGTTGCCTCATGACTGAGTTCAAAAATTAACAACAACAAAGTACTATAAAGTTCTGTGATTAATGTGTGGTTATCTTTTTCCAAAAAGCAAAACATCATGAAAATTTCTACTAATTGTGGAAACTTTTCCTTATAAATCAATGGTTAGAAACAAGAGATTTTAAATTACTTCAAACTGATGGGGTCAGTTTTTAGTGATGCTAATTAACATAGATTCTGGACTGAGGATACAGAGGCTTTTGTGCCAACAAGTCTACCCTCTGCAGAACTGTTAGTGAGGAAATGGATTCTGAAGGGAAAGTTACTCACAAATGGTTATTAGCTATAAGGGCAAGACAAGAAAATCCTAAGTGAAGAAGAGTAAGAATACACATGCTCTTGTTGTATGCGGATGAGTGAATTCAAAGCCTCGGTCTTTCTTCCACAAGGTGGTTGGCAGATTCAAAGTGACTACATGCAGTTAGCAGCCCAACATGTCCCGATGGCATAGTGGATTACACATTGGGCTGCTACCAGAAAGACCAGCAGTTAGAATCTATTACCCACTCTGCAGAGAAAGATGCACAGCCTTAGAAATGCTACACAGGTCGCTATGAGTTGAAACCAGCTCAATGGCACACCATCACTGCATGTACAAGAGGTGAGTCAAAAATTATCAACACTCTGCCTGTAGAATTTATTTTAATCAAATTTTGGAAAAGACAAATACATCATTTTTTAACATAATCTCCTGGCTTTTCAACACACTTTGTCTGTCTGTCAATAAGCTTTTGTATTCTGTTATTTATAAATGTTTCAGGCTGAGCTGAGAGCCACAAATGCACCACTGTCTTCACTTCTTCATTAGAGGTGAATCTTCATCTTTGAAGGGCTGCTTTCAGGGGATCAAACAGGTGAAAGTCCAGTGGAGCAAGATCAGGACTATAGAAAGGATGTTTTAACACCTCAAAATGAAGTTTTTTCAGAGCGTCAACAGTGTGGTCAGCGGTGTACAGACGTGTGTTGCAATGCAAGATCACAAAGCCCTTGGATAGCCACCCTCTGTGTTTAATGTGAAGTTTAGACTGCAGCTCTTCAGTGAACATCTCACTGCAGCGAGCAGAGTTAATTGTTGAACCTTTTTCCTGATAGTGTTCCAAAGTTACCTTTGAGAATACCAGAAAACTGTAAGCATCAATTTTCCAGTTGATGGATGACTTTTGAACTTTTTCTTAGTTGGCAATTTAGGATATTTCCAATCCAGACTCTGATGTTTACTCTCAGGCTCACAGTGATGAATCCAGTAACAATTTTTTTAAGGAACTTTTACCTTCCTTCGAGTATTGGTCCAAATTTTGTTTGCAGATGTTCAAACACTTTTGTTTATGCTCTTTTGTGAGTGGTTTTGACGTCCATCTTGCACACACTTTTCGAAATCTCAGTCTGTTGTGGATTATTTCACAGGCAAAGCCATGGCTGATTTGCAAATGATTTGCCACATAATAGGTTCTCATCTATTCAACAGAAGCATTTCACATTCACATTCAATGTCGTCATCAGCCATGAATGTGGGCCAGTGTTTTAATGTAACTACCATGTGAATAATTTGTGACTCACCCTCGGATATGTGCACTTCTTAGAAAAATTACCTGAGGAACAGAATTTCTTGCCTTATTTTCCCAGTTTTTGAGACGGACTATGACAAGCCTTGTAATTCTTTGCAGCATCTAATCTCACACCTGTTCGTGCTCATTAACCCATAACGTCTGACAGTATTTCCATAATTCCCCATGGAAAGGGGCATTTTCTCCACACCTCAGTAATTACCAGTGCTGGGTATGCAGCTAAAGAGAAAAACCAAGGAATGATACGCAGGATCCAGAGATCCAAGCCACCCAGGAGCCGGTGGCGGTGGTCCATGGGAAGTCCAGGGACAGGAAGGCCCTTTCTATCTGTAACCCAGAGAGGTTAATGCTCAGTAACACGCTTCACTGAGCCAAAGGTGGGAAGCTCATTCCTCACCTAATAAAATGTATTCTCATTACAGGCTTGACATTATTTACAGATAAATGACATTTCCATTATTAAATTTTCTCCCTTGAAGGATAAGCCACTTGACAGTAATCACATTTGGTATAGTGCCCAAAGAAACTACATGAAAATTACCAGAATTATGCAAAGTCTCAAAGTTATGCATGGCTGCCGACAGGTGATACTTCAGGGACAAGTGGGAACAACTGTAATAAAAGTAATTCCTACAATGGCCTTCTTCAAAGGACTCATTCAGCCACACAACATTTTTAAGAGACCTATTTGCTCCGTACAATAAGCAATGGAATACAAATCACAAGGTCCATGGGTGGAGCCCTCCAGCTGCTCCGCCAGGAGAAAGATGAGGCTTTCTGCTCCCATGAAGATTTAACACCTCAAAAATCCTATACAGGGTTGTTATGAATCAGAACTGACTCTGTGGCACTTAACAATGTTGTTTTACTATGGAAGGAGCCCTGGTAGCACAGTGGGCTTCAAGTTGTGCTGCAGTTTGAATCTACCAACTGCTCCACGGGAGAAAGATGTGGCTTTCTGCTCTCATAAACATTTATAGGCTTGAAAACTCTATACAAGTTTGCTATGAATGGGAACCACCATTCTACCCTGGTGGTGCAGCGCTTAAATGCTCAGCTACTAACTGAAAGACTAATGCTCTGCAGGAAAAGATGGGGCAGTGGCTTCTAGAGTTAAAGCCCCAGAAATACCATGGGACAGTTCTCTGTCCTATAGAGTCTCCATTAGTCAGGATCAACTGCGTGATTCTTTTTTGTTTATTTTGCTATAGGGAAGAGTCCCTTAGTTGTTTCTGTTGCTTGTTGTTGTTGTTGTTGTCAGGTGCCATCGAGTCGGAACAGATTCATAGCGACCCCATGTACAACAGAACGAAACAATGTCCGATCCTGGGCCAACCTCACTACTGCTGCCACACTTGATGCCATCAATGATGCTATGTGCTGTCAAGTCGGCTCTAACTCATAGCAACCCTGTATAGGGTTTCCAAGGGGCAGCTAGTTGACTTTTCGATCAAGTGATTATCCTATAGTGCCACACCAGTCCCTGGGTGGTGCCAATGGTTAATATACCTACCTGCTAACAGAAAGCCTGGAGATTCGAGTCCACCCAGAGGCACCTAGGAAGAACAGACTAGTGATGATATCTTTCGATATACCACCAGCAGCTCCTTGGTAACCCTATATAAGGTTACTATGAGTCCGACCGATTGTACAGCACATAACAACAACAGCATGGAGCAAATTCTACTCTGACAACTGGGTCAGAGGTTCCCCACTGATAAACACTTTGCTATAAAATGGTGATTTCGCTTAGATATTTCTTTGCCTGTGTTTTTTAGCTCCAGTTATCTAGGATAACTTCTAGCAAAGACTAGTAATCTATGAAAATGTTTCCTCAACTGATTTTTCAGGAAAATTCTGGGTACTGGTTGAGGCTTAGTAAATGCCGCTAAAGTGACTGATGTTAAAGACCTAACTCAGCTGGTGTTCAATGTGTTGACTGTCTCTGCCTTCCCTCCTTCTTCTTTTCCTACTTGTCACCAGTGCCCTGGGGCTACTTTTCCAAAGCTGAAGAATAATTCAGAGAAAGCTTTTTCTCTACTTTGGCTCAGAGCCAAAACTTGCCTTCTCCCAGGATGTTCTACTGAGTAGACGGTAACTCCTTTGGGAAGGAGACAACTGGGGAGAAGTATGTGGTACCCAGCCAAGTTGGGCTGGAAAAGGGACCGAAACAAGCCCCTCAAGTTCCCTCCACATCGCTGCCAACACTGCTCTTATTTCCTTGCCCTAGACCTGTCCACTCTCGCACTTGTCTCCCAGACTTTTAGACTCTCCCTCCATTGAATACAGGGCTCTCTCTCTTTGTTACCACGCACTCTTGGTTGTTGCACAGGGCCTGGCACATAGCAGGCATTTAATAGATGTCTTTGGATGAATAAGCAGCTGTGCCTGTCTATAGATTCCCTTCCTTAAGTTCCTCTGTCCCTCAGACTTCACACTAACTGTTTATGGCTCTCCTTTCCCCTCATTTCCACAAAGCACTCTGACTTTACTTGTGTTAGACATGGAGCAGAAAGCACCATGAGATCTACTCATAAAACCTCTCATACCAGTCCCAACAGACACACAAATTCAAGGGTTGTTCAGAGAGCAAATGTATTAATTCCCCCTCTACATATTCGAACCACTATCCCTGCCATCTTCAAAGTGGAACTAGATCCCATTGAAAACTGCCTCACAAACTACCTTATATGGTCCAATTCACTTTAATTTTTTTTTTTCCTACTAAAGCAGTGATCCATAATTCATGAGGAAAGAAAGTTTCTGTTTCTACCAAATGCTCATAAATAAATGCCTATAGCCAGATGTGGCATTGCAGAATAAGCACTGGATTGTTAACCTACCACCCACTCCTCAGAAACCCTATACATTGTCGTTATGAGTTGGAACTGATTCCAGGGCACTTAACAACAACAGCTAACCTAAGTGAGCCCAAGTGGCACAATGATTAAGTGCTTAGCTTCAAACCAAAAGGTCGGTGGTTTGAACCCATCATCTCCTCCATGGGCGAAAGATGGCAGTCTGCTCCCATGCAGACTGTAACCTTGGAGACCCTATGGAGGTGTTCTGCTATGTCCTGCAGGATCACTATGAGTAGGAATAAATGCAAAGACAGTAGGTTGAGTTAGCTAAGACAATCCACCAGGAAAGACACACCTGCTTGTGGAACATGATATACTTCCCCCATCCCCATCATCCTCACTTCTGCACATACTGGTTCTGTGACACTGGGCAATTCTCTAAACTATGTTTTCTCATTTTTCACAACAGTGTATTGTTCTTCCTTCCTCCAAGGGTCCACTGAGGTTCACAAGAAGGGGATGGTGCTTTGTAAATGCAAAGTGCTACCTCTGGGGAAATTAATTGTCAATTACAGCTTATTTATACAGAATCCATAATCAAAATAGTAAATTACAGGGACACTGTAGTACCTGCCGACTCTCTCTTGTATATACTATATATGTATGGAGTCCTGGTGTGGCACTGTGGGTTAATGCTCTGGACTACAAAGTCAGTTTGAACTGAAGGTGATGGTTCAAGCTCACCAGCAGCTCTTCAGAAACCTTACAGGGTAGCTATGTGTCAGAACTGACTCAACGGAATTTAACAACAAATATATATATGTGTGTGTGTGTATACATATATACATATATATCACCAATCATCTCAGTTTGTCATACTGTGGTGGTTTGCGTGTTGCTGTGATTCTAGAAGCTATGTCATGGGTATTTTAAACATCAGCAGGATCAGTCACAGTGGACAGGTTTCAGATGAGCTTCAAGACGAAGACAGACTAGAAAGAAAGAGAGATACTTCAGAATATTTAGTCTCTGAAAACCTTATGAATAGCAGTGGAACACTGTAAGGACCAGAATAGTGAATACTGAAACATGATGAAGAGTACCAGAATATTGTCAGATATAGTGCTGGAAAATGAGCCCTTCAGGTTGGAAGACACTTAAAATACAACTGAGGAAGAGCTGCCTCCTCAAAGTAGAGATGACCATGATGACACAGTGGAATAAAGCCTTTGGGACCTTCATTTTCTGATGAAGCAAAACTCAAAATGAAGACAAAACCACTGTAAATATCCATTAATAATCAGAACATGGAATGTATGAAGTATGAACCTAAGGAAGCTGGAATCTGTCAAAAATGAAATGAAACGCAAAACATCAATATCCTAGGCAGTAGAGAACTGAAATGGACTGGTACTGGCCATTCTGAATCTGACCATCACATGATTTCCTATGCTGGAAATGACAAATTAAAGAGGAATGGTGTTGCATTCATCATCAAAAAGAACATATCAATATTTGTCTTGAAGTACAACGCTGTCTCTGATAGGATAGTATCCAAACACCTATAGGGAAGACCAGTTAATATCACTATTATTCAAATTTATGCACCAACACTAAAGCAAGTGATGATGAAATTGAAGAATTATGCCAATTTCTTCATTCTGAAATTGATCAAATATGCAACCCAGGCGTACTGATAACTACTGATGATTGAAATGCAAAGGGTGGAAACAAAGAGGAAGGATCAGTCATTGGTAAATGTGGCCTTGGTGACAGAAAAGATGCTAGAGATCACATGATAGAATTTTGAAGGACCAATGATGTCTTCATTGCAAATACCTTTTTTAAATAACAAAGAAGACAACTAAACCCAGGGACCTCACCAGATGGAATACACAGAAATGAAACTGGCTACACCTATAGAAAGAGACTTCTTGGGTGGCGCTGTGGGTTAACACACTGGATTGCAAAGTCAGTTTGAACCACAAGGTTGGCGGTTCAAGCTCACCAGTCACTCCTTGGAAACCCAATACAGGGTCACTATGGTTTGGAACTGACTCAACGGCACTTAACAACAACAACAACAATATAGAAAGAGACATTGGAAAAGCTCCATAACATCAGTCAAAACAAGGTCAGGGGAAGACTATGGAATGAACAATCTACTGCTCATATGCAAATCCAACCTGAAGCTGAAGAAAATTAAAACAAGTCTACAAGAGCTAAAATATGACCTTGAAAATATCCCATATGAATTTAGAGATCATTTGAAGAGCAGATCTGATGCTTTAGACACTAAAGACTGAAGACCAGTTATGTTGTGGGATGACATCAAGAAAATCATCAAGAAAATCTATCATTAAGGAGACAAGAAACAAGGAAAAGACCAAAATGGATGTGAAAAGAGACTCAGAAACTTATTATCCAGTGTAGAGATGGCAAGGCAAATGGAAGAAATAATGAGGTTAAAGAGCTGAAGAGAAAATTTCAAAGGTCAACTAGGGAAGACATAGTCAAATATTTTAACAAAATGTGCAAAAACCTGGAATGAGTAAATCAAAAGGGAAGAACACCTTAAGCATTTCTCAAGCTGAGAGAACTGAAGAAAAATTCAAGCCTAGACTTGTAATAGTGAATTATTCTATAGGGAAAATATTGAATGATATAGAAAGCATCATAAGAACATGGAAGGATTACACAGAGGCACTGTTTTACCAAAAGAAATGGTCAATGTTCAAACATTTCAAGAAATAGCATATGATCAAGAGCCAATGATACTTCAGGGGAAAGCCCAAGGCACATTAAAGGCATTAGGAAAGAACAAGCCACCTGGAATTGATAGAATACAAATTGAAATATTTCAACAAACTGAGCAAGCACTCATATATGCCAAGAAATTTGGAAGAAAATTACCTGGCCAACTGACTGGAAGAGATCTGTATTTGTGTCCCAATGAAATGTGGAAATCATTGGACAATAACATTGATATCATATGCAAGTAAAATTTTACTGAAGATAATACAAAAACAACTGCAATCACACATTGACAGAGAACTTCCAAAAGTTCAAGCCAGATTCAGAAGAGGATGTAAATGAAGGATATCACTGCTGACGTCATAAGGATCTTGGCTGAAAGCAGAGAATACCCAAAAGATGTTTACTTTTGCTTTATTGACTGCTACACAAAGGCTTTCAATTGTGTGGATCGTGACAAGTTATGGACAACATTACAGAGAATAAGTATTCCAGAACATTTAATTTTTCTCATGAGGAACCTATACATAGACCAAGAAGCAGTTGTTTGAACAGAACACAAGGACACCGAATGATTTTAAATTAGGAAAGGTGAGAGCCAGGATTGTATTTTTTCACCATACTTGTTCAATCTGAGTGCTGAACAAATAACTCAAGAAGCTGAATTATATGAAGGAAAACATGGCATCAGGAATGGAAGAAGACTCATTAACAACCTGTGATATACAGATAATACAACCTTCCTAGCTGAAAGTGAAGAGGACTTAAAATACTTGCTGATGAAGATCAAAGACCACAGCCTTCAGTCTGGTTGTACCTCAAGGTAAAGAAAGCAAAAATCCTCACAACTGGATGAATCAATAACATCTTGAAAAATGGATAAAAGACTGAACTTATCAAAGACTTCATTGTGCTTGGATCCTCCATCAACACTCATGGAAACAGCAGTCAAGAAATCAAACAACGGATTGCATTAGGTAAATCTGCTGCACAAGACCTCTCTAAAGTGTTGAAGAGCAAAGATGTCAGTTTGAAGATAAATGTGAACCTGACCCAAACCATGGTATTTTAAATAACAATATATGCATACGAAATTTAGACAATGAATAAGGAAGACTATAGAAGAATTGATGCAATTAAGTTATGGTGTTGGAGGAGAATATTAAAAGTACCATGGACTGTCAAAATAACAAACCAATCTGTGTTGGAGAAGGTATAGCCAGTATGCTCTATTGAGGCCTGGATGGCAACAGTTCATCTTTCATACTTCAGACATATTATCAGGAGGGACCGTCCGTGAAGAACGATATCATGTTTGGTAAAGTGGAAGGTCCAAGAAAAAGAGGAAGACCCCCAACAAAATGGACTAGAACAGTGGTAGCAACAATGGGTTCATACATAGCAATGATTATGAAGTTAGCACAAGCGGTGCAGTGTTTTGTGCTGTTGTACATAAGGTTGTTACGAGTCAGTACTGACTCAGTGGTATCTAACAACATCAAGAGAGAGAGAGAGTTGTTGCTGTTTGTTGCTGTCAAGTTGGTTCTGACTCATAGCAATCCTGTCTCTGAGAAATGGCTAGTGGGTTTAAATCACCTACCTTGCAGTTTAAGGTGCTCTGGTAGCATAGTGGCTATGAGTTTGGCTGTCAATCTCAAGGTCAGAAGTTTGAAACTATGATCAATTCCACAGGAGAAAGATGAGGCTCGGAAATCCTATACGGGGTCCTTATAAGTCGGAACCGACTCCACAGCATATAACCACTACCACCACCACCTTGCAGTTTTCAGACCATGTTGGGTCCTGGTATGGCACTGTAGGAGCCCTGGTGTGGCACTATGGGCACTGGACATGCAAAGTCAGTTTGAACCACAAGGTCTGTTGTTCAAGCTCACCAGCCGCACCTTGGAAACCCTATACAGGGTTGATGTGGTTCAGAACTGACTTAATGGCACTTAACAACAACAATAATGGCACTGTAGGCCAAGACCTCAACTGCAGTGTCGGCTTGAACCACAAGGTCGGCATTTCAAATCCACCAGCTACTCCTTGGAAACCCTATACAGGGTCACTATGAGTTGGAACCAACTCAATGGCACTTAACAACAACATTATATATATATATAGATATAGATTCCTGTAGTCCTGGTGGGGCCTTTGGGTTAATGTGCTGAACAGCAAAGTCGTTTGAACCACAAGATTGGTGGTTCAAGCTTACCAGTCACTCTTCAGAAACACTATACAGGTTCACTATGAGTCAGAACTGACTCAACTACATTTAACAACAAGATATATATATATATATATTTACATATAAAGGATCCCTAGTGGTAGGATAAGCACTGAACTGTTAACTACAGGTAGGCAGTTCAAACCCACCAGTTACTCCATAGGAGAAATATACTATAAGGCTGTCTTTTCTTGACAAGATTTACAACCTGGAAAACTATACAGGGTCACTGTGAGTTGGAATTGACTTAATGGCAGCGGGTGGGTTATGCACACATAACAACAACAACATATATTATATACAAAAATATTCAAAGGCTGGGCAATGAACAAGGAAGACCAAAGAAGAATTGATACCTTTGAATTCTAGTATTGGCACAGAATAATTGATATAGGTGGACTGCCAAGAGAATAAACAAATCTGTCTTGGAAGAAGTACAACCAGAATGCTCCTTAGAAGAGAGGACAGTGAGACTTGGTCGCACACACTTTGGATAGTTTATCAGAAAGGACCACTCTCTGTAGATGATGTCATACTTGGTAAAGTAGAAGGTCAGCAAAAAAGAGAAAGACCTTCAACAAGACATACTGACCCAGAGCCTACAACAATGGACTCAAAGAGCAATGAGTGTGAGGATGGTACAGGAGCAGGTACCTGTGAGTCAATCACTTGATGACACCTAACAACACACACACACATAATCAAAACTAAACTTGTTGTCATTGAGTCTGTTGTGACGCAGAGCAACCCTACAGGATGATGTAGAACGGCCCCATAGGGTTTCCAAGGCTGTCCTTATTAAGGAAGCAGATTCCCACACATATCTCCTGTAGATCACCAAGCTCTCTTTACCCACTGTGTCACCAAGGCACTTCTTCTCTCTCTCTCTCTCTCTGTCTCTGTCTCTCTGTCTCTGTCTCTCTCTCTCTCTCTGTCTCTCTCTCTCTCTCTCTCTCGGTCTCTCTCTGTCTCTCTGTCTCTGTCTCTCTCTCTCTCTCTGTCTCTCTCTCTCTCTCTCTCTCTATATATATATATATATATATATATTTGTTGTTGTTGTTAAGTGCCATCGAGTCAGGTCCGACCCATAGCGACCCTGTACAGGGTTTTCCGAGGGTGTAAATCTTTACCGGAGTAGAAATCCTCATCTTTCTCCCGCGGAGCGGCTGGTAGTTTCGAGCCACTGACCTTAAGGTTCACAGCCCGATTCGTAACCACTACGCTACCAGAGCTCTCTCTATATATATACATATACACATATATACATATATTGTTGTTGTCAAGTTGGTTCTGACCCATACAGGGTCAGATGAGCTTGAACTGCCGACCTTGCAGTTCAAACTGATTTTATAGTCCAGCACATTAACCTATAGTGCCACACCAGGACTCCTGGGTGTGTTTATATAATTTCAAACATCTCAGGGTTCATTCTTTCTCAGGGACTACAAGTGGATATAAATGGCCTGGGGTTCTTAGCCACCATGATTTCATTTTATCCTTTTACCTCTGCATTTTTGTTGTTGTTGTTAAATGCTGTAGAGTCGGTTCCAACCCATAGAGACCCTGTCTAGGGTTTCCGAGAAGCAGTTGGTGAGCTTGAACTGCCAACCTTACAGTTCAAACGGCTTTGCAGTCTGGCGCAGTAACCCACAGCACCACACCAGGACTCTGTGTCCCAAATACAGCAGTTTGCAGCTGCTTTGAAGCATCAGGATGGGCGTTAACTCACATTGCATACGTTTCCTTAGGAGGACATTTCAATGGGAAATAATGACACAATTTGAGACGATGAGAAACATCCCATTTAAGACTTCCTAAATAGGTGGTTCTCGCTCTAGAAAGGAGAGAAAATGTGAGAACAGCCTCTGGGAAATTTCTCTTGGCCCCCTCCCGGGTCACCCCTGCCTTTCTTCAGAAGCTCAGAAGGCCACTTGGCCTCAGACAGCACAAGACACTTGGAAGAGATAAGTAGAGCAGTGCTGAGAGCCTGAAATGACTCAACCTTCATAACCAGAAAGCAGACTAGCAACCTCCCAACTACCCCTTCCCTGCCCCTGAACTCCAAAGTCTGGGTTCATCTGGCACTGTGGATATGGGGAGGGGGCATGGGAGAAAAACATTAGTGAGGAGGAAAGATGTGTGGAAGGGATATTTAAAAGAAAAAGAGAAGAATTAAAGAGGAGCAAAGGTGGATGACCCTTGAAAAGCATCATGCTGAGCCAAATAAAGCAGGTGTAAAAGGACAGACATTGTGTGATCTCACTCAGGTAAAATCAGTATACATACAAAAACCAAAGATAACTAGGGATGCCCAGGCAGGGAAGGAGGGGGTAGTTTTCACTTAGGGGGCATTGAGTTTATGTTAACGGTGGTGAAATGATGATTTGGAAAAGGATAGTGATAACAGTTGCACAACATAAAGAACTTAGTGTCACTGAATTATAAAAGCA
>NW_006408682.1:3205605-3211106 GCF_000296735.1 Chrysochloris asiatica
TAATGGAAAGAGAAGGAGGCAAAAGAATTCAAGAAAAAAATGAAGATGACATCCTAGAACATCTCAGAGGAAATATTTAATGACAACAGAGGGACATCTGGAGGGAGATATTCTCCCACCTTATTGGATCAGAAGGAGCTCTGGTAGTATAGTGTTTATGAGTTGGGCTGTAACCTCAAGGTCGGCAGTTTGAAACTAACACGCGTTCCATGAGAGAAAGATGAGGCTTTCTGCTCCTGTAAAGATTTATAGCTTCGGGGGGGAAAAAAACCCTATGCAGGGTTGCTATGTATCGGAACCAACTCCGTGGCACACAACCACCAACCACCCTATTGGATCAAAAACTCCTAAGGTTTCTTCTACCAGCTTAATGCAAGCTTCTTCTGCACACTTCACTTAATTCCACAGCTGTCCACAAATGCAAGTCAAGGCCACCTCTGCTACATTATCAAACAGCCTTATAATCTGTTTCCCTCCTACCAACCTTATTCCTTCAAACAGTGCTTCTCACAACAGTCAGAAAACTCTTTTGAACCATAAATATATCCATGTCATTCATCAATTAAAACTCGCTAATGGGATATGCCTCCCTAGAGCCAAAATTCAGGGAAAAAATAGTTAAATAGAAAGGCAGAAAACCAAAGGCCTAGTGTGTCGCTGTGGGTTAATGCATTGGACGGCAAAGCCGGTTTGAACTGCAAGGTCCACCGTTAAAACTCACCAGCCACTCCTTGGAAACCCTATACAGGGAACCAATTCGATGGCACTTAACAACAACAACAAGGCTCAGAAACAAAATAAATCTCTCCTTGCACAAGAAGAGTAACACGAATCAGTGGGCAGCACGGAAGCCCTGCCCTGGAAAGAGGCAGTGACATTCTGCAGTTTGATTCTACCAGGGTGAAGACCATAAATTATTCCACTCAAGAGCGGGCAATAGAGTTAGTATCATCAACTCCAACTCCTAACACCCACCCACAAGAGAAACTAAAAACTGTGGCTAGCCCTTCCCTGTGAGCTGGAATTTTTAATAAGCTACAAGCCTAAGATGGGCGAAGATGGAGACACAGCCTCCAATCAAAATATGAATAAGCCACATAACCCAGTATCACTTTGGGACAGGAGGCCCATAATGCCACCAGTTTGAGGGCAGAAAGTTTTGAACAGCTTGGCAAAGGTAACCACAAACCGCTGGGCCAGGAGCAGTGAGTACAAAGGAAACAGAAAGAATAAAAACAAAAACAAAAGTCTCCACTCAAAATAAGCCTGCAAAGCAAAATTTCAAAACAGAGGAAGAAATCTAATACTGAGAAAGACCGCCAACAAAATCAACATTCAAAACACGAATGTACCCCAAAGGAAATTAAGTTTGTTGAACCATCTGGCAAAACTTTAAAACAGGTATGTTTGGTTGCCCAAAGAGATAAATGAATAGCTTCCATTTTAAAAGAGTGAAATTTAAAAAAAAAAAACAAAAAAACAAAATAAAAACAGATATAAATGAAGGAGTATAGGAGTTTTTAAAACTCTTTGGGTAAAAGATCTCCAAATCTGATACAGAGACAAGTGACACCACCAAGTGTAAGATGGTCTGAGAATTCACCCTGAACACAACACAGAGAGATGAATGCAATTAAGATCCATGGAGAATGACTGAGAGATTTTCGATGTCAACAGGAATTCTCAGACAAGGAAGTGAGAAGAAGAAATGAAGGAGAAGAACTAGTGAGATGTTTACATTGTTTCAGATTTGAAGGAAGATTTGAGTCCTCAGGTGGAAAGTACATTCCAAGTAACAATCAGGATAAATGATTCTTAGACTAATCAAAGTAAAACTGCCTCACATGAAGAATAGAAAGAAAATATTCAAAGTAGCCAGGAAGAAAGAATAGACTCAACTTTAAAGGAACCACAGTTAGAAGGACACAGTGAAACTTCTCATCAGCAGCAACAGATGATAGTAGACAATGGAATTAAATCTTCTACTTGATGAGAAAAACCAATTAATTCTCAACCTCTTATTTCATACACAGGTAAACTATGTTTTCCAGATTCATGGGAGAAAAATACATGTTCCAACATTTAAAAAAAAAATAAAAGAGAGAGAGAGAGAATTAAGTACCCACAAATTCTTACTGAAAGAATTAAGGATTGTTTCAAGAAAAAGATAAAAGAACTCAAAGTATATATACCTAACTTCAAAAAAACTAAAGATGAACAAGAAAAAGATAAGAGATTTTGATAAATTTAATTAACTAGGAAAAAAAGCTGTGCTTTAACAAAGAAAGAAAGTAAAAAATCAAAAATTAAAAACAAAAATAAGATGGACCAAAAATTCTGTGGATATTTGGAATAAGCTAAGGCACATGAGTTGTTTTCATTTTCTTCAGCTTCAGTTTGAATTTGCATATGAGCAATTGATGGGCTGTTCCACAATCAGGCCTTGTTTTGACTGAACTGATGATATGGAGCTTTTCCCTCATCTCTTTTCGCAGATGTAATCAATTTGATTTCTCTGTATTCCATCTGGCAAGGTCCATGTGTATAGTTCTCTCTTATGCTGTCTAAAGAAGGTATTTGAAATGAACAAATCTTTGGTTTTCCAGAATTCTATCATGTGATCTCCAGCATCATTTCTATCACCAAGGCCATATTTTCCAAGTACTGATCCTTCCTCTTTGCTCCCAATCTTTGCATTCCAATCACCGGTATTGATCAATACATCTTGATTGCATGTTTGATCAATTTCAGATTGAAGAAGTTGGTAAAATTCTTCTATTTCATCCTCACTGGCTTTAGTGGTTGGTGCATAAATTTGAATAATGCTGGTATTAAGTGGACTTCCCTGTAGGTGCCTGGATAATATCCTATCACAGACAGCATTGTACCTCATGACTGATCTGGATATGTTATTTTTGATGACGAATGCAACACCATTCCTCTTCAATTTGTCCTTCCCAGCATAGTAAACCATGTGGTTGTCAGATTCAAAATGACCAATACCTGTCCATTTCAGCTCACTAATGCCTAAGATATCGATGTTTATACATTCCATTTCATTTTTGACAATTTCTAATTTTCCTAGAATCATACTTAGTACATTCTATGTTCTGATTATTAATGGATGTTTACTGCTGTTTCTCTTCATTTTGAAGACCAGAAGAGTTGTGGGATGACATCAAGAACATCATACAGGTAGAAAGCAAAATGTCATTAAGAAGACAAGAAAGAAGGAAAAGGTCAAAATGGATATCAGAAGAGACTGAAACTTGCTCTCCAGCGCAGAGATGCTAAAGCAAATGGCAGAAATGAGGAGGTCAAAGAGCTGAACAAAAAATTTCAAGATGAGCTCGAGAAGATAAAGTCAAATATTACAACAAAATGTGCAAAGATCTGGAGTCAGAAAAAGAAAAAGGAAGAACATGCTCAGCATTTCTCAAGCTGGGGGAACTGAAGAAAAATTCAAGCCTAGACATTTGTTATTGAAGTATTCTCTGGGCAAAGTACTGAATGATGCAGAAAGCATCAGGAGAAGATGGAAGGGATACACAGGGTCACTGTACCAAAAGTAAATGGTTTATGTTTTAAGAGGTAGCATATGATCAAGAGCCAATGATACTGAAGGAAGAAGTCCAAGTTTCATTGAAGGGAATGACAAAGAACAAGTCACAGGAATTTATGGAATAAAAATTGAAAATTTTCAAGAAAGTGAGGCAGCACAGGAGGTACTCACTCATCTCAGCGAAGAAACTTGGAAGACAACTATCTGGCCAAATGATTGAAAGAGATCAATATTTGTCCCTATTCCTAAGAGAGGTGACCCAACAGAATGCGGAAATCATCAGACAAATCTTTGATATCCCATGCAAGTAAAGTTTTACTGAAAGTAATACAGAGATGGCTACAAGCATACATTGACAGAGAACTTCCAGAGGTTCAAGCCAGATTCAGAAGAGGCCATGGAAAAAGGGATATCATTGCTGATGTCCGATGATTCTTGGCTAAAAGCAGAGAATATCAGAAAGGTGTTTACCTGTGCTTTATTGACTTCACAAATGCTTTTGATTGTGTGGATCATGACAAGCTATGAACAACATTGCGAAGTATGAGTATTCCTGAACACTTAATTGTGCTCATGAGGAATCTGCACATGGACCAAGAGACAGTTGTTCAAACAGAACATGGGAACATTGAATGGTTTTAAATTAAGAAAGGTGTGTGACAAGGTTGTATTCTTTCACCATACTTATTCACCATACTTATTCATATTGGGTTCTATGAAAAAAATGTGGCATGAGGATTGAAGGAAGACTCACTAACAACCTGCGATATGCAGATGATACAATCTTGCTTGCTGAAAGTGAAGAGAGAAAGACTTAAAATATTTACTGATGAAGATCAAAGAGCACAGTCTTCAGTATGGATTGCATCTCAATGTAAAGAAAACAAAAATCCTTACCACTGGACCAATAAACAATAGTCTTTTCAATGGAGAAAAGATTGAAGTTGTCAAGGACTTCATTCTTCTTGGATCAACTATCAATACTCACAGAAGCAGTAGTCAAGAAATCAAATGACGTATTGTGTTAGGCAAATCTGCTGCACAAGACCTTTTGAATGTGTTGAAGAGCAAAGATGTCAGTTTGTAGACTAATGTGCACCTGACCCAAGCCATGGTATTTTCAATAATCTCATATGCATGCAAAAGTTGGACAGTGAATAGGGAAGACCATAGAAGAATGGATGCTTTTGAGTTATGGTGTTGGAGGAGAATGTTGAAAGTGCCATGGGCAGCCAACGAACAGATCTGTGCTGAAAGAAGTGCAGCCAGAGTGCTCCTTGGAGTCCAAGATGGCCAAACTTCGTCTCTCACACTTCAGATATATTGTCAGGAAGGACCAGTCACTGGAGAAGAATATCATGTTTGGTAAGATGGAGGGTCAGAGGAAAAGAGTAAGACCACCAGCAAAATGGATTGGCAAGTGACAGCATCAATGGGCTCAAGTGTGGCAACGATAGTGAGATTGGCCCAGGATCAGGCAGTGTTTCATTCTGCTGTTCACAAGGTTGCTATGATTTGGTACTTACTCTATGGCACCTAAAAATAACAACAACACAGGCACATGACACATTCAGGAACAGGCTAGAAACACTGTTAGAAATTTTTACAGCTAAGGACATTGGTTAACAGGTTAAGAATAACTAATGAATGTCTACAAATTCAATGTATATTTTCTAAATGAGTAGAAACTAAAAAGGAGGCATCCAGAAAACTGCATCAGTCCACCCAAAAGCAAGAAATCAAAAGAAGCATATAAAAAAGATGGTACAAGAACAAACAAGATGGCGGATTGGGTGGACGTATAGCAGAGAGCTCCAACAACAACAACACAGAATACCCGACCAAGCAGGCTCAGGGGATGGTCCCAGAACTCTGAACCACATATAAAGGAATACTTAGAAGGTTGGAAGGCTCACAGCTGGGGGAATTTGTGGCAGAA
>NW_006408682.1:3214364-3217944 GCF_000296735.1 Chrysochloris asiatica
GATAGGAATAGATCAGGCATTACATTAAATGTAAAGTGATTTACTCATCGACTAAAAGATAGAGATTGTCCCCTTTGCTGAAAAAATAGCTTTTGCTGTGGAGTCCTGGTATGGAGCTATAGGAAAAGAACTGGACCATAAGGTAAAAGTCGGCAGTTCAAGCCCACCAGCTGCTCCTCAGATACTCTATGTAGGGTCACTAAGAATCGGAATCAACTAGACGATGGTACTTAACAACAACAACAACAATATGGAGTTCTGATGTTATGTTGTAGGATTAGCAATGGAACGCTAACAAGTTTGGAAATCCTATACAGGGTCCCTATAACAACAATAAATATGCTACTTGCAAGAGATAACCTAAATCAAGGCACTGTATCACTAAAAAAGAACGGTAAGTAGGATGCTATACAAATATGTATTTCTTAACACAAATCTATTACAGCAATTTGGGAACATAGTGGCTCCATACGATAAGCACTGGACTGCCAACCACAAGGTCCATGGTTCTAGCCTGCTAGTCTTTCTGCTAGAGAAAGATGAGGCTTTCTATTCATGGGAAGATGTAACATCTTGGGAACACAGCAGTTGCTATGAGTCAGAACCAACTCGACATCACTTAACAACAACATTACAGCAATTTACTATCAGGGAACAAACAGATCAATAAAAAATGGATACAGAGTAATAGAAGGATGAAAGGAAATAGGATCACATAGAATCCAGCACCCAGAGAATTCTCAATATACATTGTTTTCACATCAACTATTTTTTAAATGACATTTTAGGTCACAAAGGAAACATCAATGAAATTCAAAAATGTCATAGGAACAACTTTTCTAACCAAAACACAATTAAGTTATGCATCAATATAAAAAGGTAGCACCAGAGAGGATAAAGTCTGATTGTTGCTGTTAAGTGCCACTGAGATACTTCTGACTCATAGCGACCCTGTACAGTGTCTCCAAGGGGCAGCTGGTGGTTTTGAACTGCCAACCTCATGGTTTGTAGTCCATTGCTGATCCTACAGCATCACACTGTGAAGTGTACCCATGAATAATTCATAAGCAAAACATGAATTTACAATATAAATTAATACTTTTTAGAACTGAACAATCACGAAATAATTACATATAAAAACTTGTGAGATAAAGCTAAAGGATTGTTGTTGTTGTTGAGTCGGTTCCAACTCATAACGACCCTGCACAGGGTTTCCGAGGCTGTTAATCTTTACAGGAGCAGAAAGCCTCATCTTTCTCCCACGGAAGAGCTGGTAATTTCGAACTGCCGACCTTGAGGTTAGCAGCCCGATTCATAACCATTACGCTACCAGAGCTCCTTAAAGCCAAAGGGTATTAGTTATAAATTATAATATCAGATGTACTAATATTTTTAAAGTGGTAGCATAATTAAAGGCTTCCTTTTACTAACATTGATTCTAAAAGACATAGATAATTGAATAAACCAATAATAATAAATTTTTAAAGCAAATTAGTAATTAAATCTCCATCTCTGAAAGCCATGAGACCCAAAGCATTTTAGGGGAGAGCGTTAACAAACACATTTTGTCTTTTACTGTTTCAGAGAAGACAAGGAAGAAAAGTACCCATGTTGGAGGAGTTATAGTGTAGCACTGTAAGATAAGCACTGGTCTGTTAACCACAAGATCTGCAGAACTGACTCAATGCACACAACAACAGCTAAAGCCTTGAAAAGATAGGGTCAAGACCATTAAAGAAAAACTACAGCTAAATAACATGAATGTATATCAATGCAAAATTGTTTTCAAAACTAATTTTTATATGCAGATCAAAGTTAGGTATTTGTAAAAAAAATAACAACAATAAACCAAGAGAAAGTATAGTATATGTGGGTTTTAAAGATAATTCAACATCAGAAAAACATGGGAGCTTCAAAAAGTTCATAGCAAAATGGAATTACAAGATAATGAAATGTTTCCAGGAACTTTGTGAAACCCGCTCCTATAATGCAGTTGAAAATTAAGGGAAAATTCATATTCTCAATTCAATAAATCAAGAAAAAGCATTTAACAGCATTCAACATATCTTTACTATTTTAAAAATATGTTTGCAAACTAGAGAGAAAGAAATTATGAAACTAATATAACAAAACCTAACATAAATATCACACTTAATGGTAAACATTTATAAAAATTTTCTCAAACTAGGAACTTTTTAGGTTTACAGTTATCACCATTTCTATACAACATTATGCAGAATGTCTTCAACTTAAAAAGACAAGAAAATAGAATAAGTATAAAAATGAAAGATGAGAAGACAAAATTTGTCTTATTTGTGGTGCTTTAATTATACACAGATATAATCCAAAACAGTAGAAGTAATCCCAGTATTACATATAATAAAGCAATTCTGCAATGATACATACATTTACCTTGAGCTCCCATTTTTGGTTAAATTTATTCATATATCTACATGTTTATAAATACCAAAACACATTATTTTAATTTTTGCCTTAATAATATGTACTTGAAAGAAATTAAGATGAAAATAAAGTCTTTTCTATTTGTCTACTTATTCATCATTTCTAGTGTTTTTGTTCTGCTTCCTGAAGATTGGGGTTTTCATCTGTTATCATTTCCCTTAAGGATGACAAATTTCCTTTGGCATTTCTTATAGTTTGAATTTGTTGGCAATGAAATCTCTTAATTTTCTTTTATCAGAAAATAATTTTGGTCTGACAGGTTGTTTTTTGTTGTTATTTTTTCCCCCTCTAACTATGTTATCCCACTGACTGATACTCTGTTGTTTCAGATGGGAAGTCATCGGTTATCGGAATCTTTGTTCTGTATCAGCTCACTTCGTTTGCTGTTTTCAAGATTTTCCCTTCATCTTTGATATTCATCTGTTTGCCTATGATGTGTTCAGATATGTTTACCTGTCTTTTTATCCTACATGGTATTTACTGAGCTTCTTCAAGCTGTAAATTTCTCTCTTTCACAAAATTTGGGGACTTTTTCTGCCATTTTATTTTCTTTCACTTTTTATTATGATTTGGGTGAAAGTTTACAGAGTAAATTTCATATTAGTTTTCCATTCCACGCTTCATACACACTTTGTCTTCTGACATTGAGTGCAATCCCGAGCATGGAACAACACTCTTCTCACATCCTCCCTGTCTTTCCTTTTTCCATGAATCTTCTTTCCTATCTCTTCCTGCCTTCTGAGCTTTGTTGTTATTATGGGCCATTGAGTCGGTTCTGACTCACAGCAACTCTGTAGGGGATTTTCAAGGAGTGACTGGTGGGTTTGTGATTAGCAATAACTGCCAACATTGTGATTAGCAGTCTAGTGCTTATCCTACTGCAGCACTCTTTATCCCTGGATAAATGTTGCCCTTTGGATCTCCTACGGTTGTTACTGTTCACCTGATAAGCCTGTCAATCATGCTAAATGACCACGGTGGTGAGTTCAGCTCCAGGCTTGAAGGATGACAAAGAGTCATAGTCTCTCAGAGGTTCCAAGAGTCTCTACCTGACCAATAGCCTGTTGTTTCTTTTGTGTGTTGCTGCTTTCTTTCTTTTTTTTTTTTTTTTTTTTTC
>NW_006408682.1:3218044-3234530 GCF_000296735.1 Chrysochloris asiatica
TTTTTTTTTTTTTTTTTTTTAAGATTTTGAGTTTTCTTCCACTATATCCAGGCCCTTCTATTGTGCTTAGTTGTGTTAGCCAGGCACCATCTAGTACTTCTGGTTGAAGCTCATGAAGCCTGAGATTTGTGTGATACATGACTCCTTTGGACTAATTACTTCCAAGTTATCTTGATTTCCTTCACTCTTCTTTGCTCCAGACTGGGAAAGAACAATAGTTGAACCCTAGATGTCCCCTAACAAATTGTTAAGACCTCAATCACTACTGACCAAAGTTCACTTACAGCATTGTCTTTGTAGACTCTGTCATGCTAATTGACCTTGATGTCCCTCAAAACTAGGGCCTGAGTTCTCAGACCCAGAGACTCAGTCTCTCCAGGTGTTTTGTTATGGCTGAAAAATGTTCTTAACTTTGCCCCCTGTGTTGCCTACTGTAGTGCTGTTGGTAAGAGTCAGCGAGTCAGATCCAACTCATAGTGAACCTCTATACGGTTGCTGAGGAGCAGCTGACGGGTCTGAGCCACTAAACTTTCGATTAGCTGTCCAGTGCTAATCCTATAGCACCACACTAAGACTCCACTATATTCATGAATATATTTGCTGCACATACATATAAATATAGAAACAGAAATGTTGTTGTTGTTTTGTGCCATGGAGTCGGTTCCGATTCATAGAGACCCTGTACAGCGTTTCTGAGGCTGTAAATCTTTATGGGAGCAGAAGGCCTCATCTTTCTCCCGCGAAACAGCTGGTAGTTTCGAACTGCTGACCATAAGATTAGCAGCCCAATTCGTAACCACTATGCTACCAGAGCTCCTTAGAAATAGAAATAGCCTCTGTCAAATCTTTATCTATTCATGTGTATAGTTCCATTCACCTTTCCCAACCTGTTTAGCTTGCATGTCTATCTCTGCATACATTCATATGTTATATTATTATTTGTATTGCAAGTTTCTCTATGTAATAGTATTTACCTTTGTAAATACGTCATGGACTCCTCCCAGTGTCTCCCTTTGCCTTGGTATTTTTGTACTGACTATTCCAGTACTGTAAGGAGCTGGTAGCATAGTGGTTATGAATCAGGCTGGGAACCTCAAGGTCAGCAGTTTGAAGCTACCAGCTACTCTGCGGGAGACAGATGAGGCTTTCTGCTCCCGTAAAGATTTACAGCCTCAGAAACACTATAGAGAGTTGTACAGGGTCGCTATGAGTCAGAACCAACTCCACAGCACATAACAACAACAACATTCCAGTACTGTACATTGCCTTTCCCTTTGTGTTGAAGATATGTTGTTGTTAAGTGTCGCTGAGTCAGTTCCGACTCATAGCAACCCTGTATAGGGTTTCTGAGGAGCAAATGGTGGGCTGGAACTTCTGACCTTGTGGTTAGCAGTCCAGTGCTGATCTTACAGCACCACACCAGAAGTCTACCTAAGCTCTAGGTAGTGATTTGTCTTCCCTTCCTCTCCCACCCCTGTTAACCATCAAAGAATATTTCTTTCTATGTGTAAATTTGGGGGTTTTATAATGTCTTCTGGAATCCTAGTGTGGCACTATAGGTTAATGCCAGGAACTGCAAAGTCTGTTTAAACCACAGGTCGGCAATTTCAGCTCACCAGCCACTCCTCAGAAACCCTATAGAGAGTTGCTATGGGTCCGAAAGGACTTGTGGCACTGTTGGACAATGCACTGAACTGCAAAGCTGGTTTGAACTGCAAAGTCAGCAGTTCAAGCTCACCAGCTGCTCCTCGGAAACCCTATGCAGGGTCGCTATAGGTGGGGACCGACTGCAGCACTTACCAACAACATAAATATAAGAGATTAGCACCGGTTTTGATTTAACCTTTTTTGAAGCACCCTAAGATCACTAAGACAGGAGCATTACTGACAGAACCTGTCTGCAGCCGGCCATTGATTGCAGAGACAGGTTTAAACATATTTTGTTTGGAATAAACTGATTCATGTATGAACTAGAACACTGCTAGCAATTCTTTCATACAAGAAATTTGTTTATGGATGGGAAAACTCAATATTGTAAACATACCAATTCTTCCAAAATTAATCTGTAAATTCAAAACAACTCCATTAAAAGTCCAACAGGGTTTTTGTTTTGTTTTTTTTTATTGACAAGCTGATTCTTAAATTCATATAAAGAACTAATTTTTAAAGCTAGAATGAGAGCTAGTCATATAAGATACCAAAATGTTTACAGCTGTGTTGTATGCTGTATAGTTGTGAGATTCAGAAGCGGATCATTGAGACGGAATAGAGAGTGCAGAAAAGGATCACACTAGAGGGATGGAAGTAGTGACATTACATAGTAGTGAGGAAAAGAATGCAAAGCTCATGGTATGTGATACAGTGAATTATTCAATGTGACTTTTCTATCCACAGTCTTTGTTAGCTCCCATAAAATGACTTTTTCCAGTGGGTCTGGGTAAGAGAAGGAGTCTGGGTAAGGAAAGGTGCTGATAGGATTACATGACTCCATTGTGAGTGATTGTTAACTTGGCTCACTGTGACTGCAAAAACTTGAAAATCTAACATGGGGAATGGTCAATTTTGCCATCCTGCTAAGTTTTAAATGAGTCATCTCAGTAGGGAGAAGGGCGTATCGCCTTACCATCAAGAACGAAGAGGCATTACATTACTTCATTTTGCAGTTGAGAACATCGAGGCTTTCCTACCCAGGTGATCTAACTTTGAAGCCTATATGCCTAACTACTTTGCTGTTAGACTAACTATCTCTGCACTTTGCTAACTGCCTCACCTGACTCCCCCAAAACTGTGACACACACACACACTCTCAAAGTTCATTTTTCACAATTACACAGCGGAAACGGGATGTGAAAAACTCTCATTCAAATATTTGAAAATAAAAACATACCCAATAAATGTAAATTTATTGATTCCCCAGATTCCAGAATGATTAATCCAATTTCTTCCTCCATGTTTTCATTCTGAGCAGATGGCCACAAAAAGGCTGGAGCCCAGTTGATGAGTATCCATTATCAAGACAATTCAAACTCCCAACAGATGCTTGAGCCTAAACATCACAAATTCCTGAGAGTGAGAGAGCATCCCATGACCAATATTTTGTATATTAGAAAGCACTATGTCACACATCGTTGGTTTGTTCATTTTTAAATAAGCACAGTTACTGTTTCATGGTAATAACATTTTAATTGACATAATGATAGTTACAGTGACCACATGATTGATAAAAAAAATCAATGAAGACACAACATCCCAAATCTGAGAAGGAAAGCTAATTTTGTATATTTTCTATGAGCATTTGGAGGTCATTCAAAGAACAGTCTGGTTTTTTTAGCATAGAGTAAAGGTTCAACCCCTAATTGAGTTCTGCCCATTCAGGTTTCTCAAATAACCTTCAGAGCCACAACACACCCACATGTGAAAGACATCCTGAGCTCAGACAGATATTAAAAGCAGGTGTTTTTCCTACCTTGAATTTTGCAAGTGAAAAGTGAATTTTCTTCTTGCCTTTAGAACTGACACAAATGAAAAATGGAATTAAACTTTTGAAGAAATGAAGCATAATTAAATGGAAGAAAAATCCAAATACTTTCAAGATCTTTCAAAAATACCTTTTCTCCCTTTGTTTTTCTCTCCTCCACAATCCCACCACAAAGAAAACAAAAATAAAAAAACTTTAAATTATAGGACAAATCCAATTTGAAATCAAATCTCAATACAATAACAAATAATTCTAGGTCAAAAAGCAATGACTTTACTGTCCACGCAAGAACGGCATTTCCAATGTCACTAACTGAAGCTCAGCTCTAGTTGGCTCCAACTCATGTATAAGTATTGGGGCTTGAGTTCCAGTTTACACGTGCAAAACCTGTTTAAACATGTCTCTGTGATCCATGGAAGGCTACAGACAAGTTCTGTCGGTAGTAAACTTGTCTTTTTCCCATTAGGATTTTGTTGTTGTTATTTTTAATTATATATTGTTGTTAAGTACCGTGGAGTCAGTTCCGACTCATAGCGACCCTGCATAGGGTTTCTGAGGCTGTAAATCTTCACAGGAGCAGAACGCCTCATCTTTCTCCTGCGGATCCGCTGGTAGTTTCGAACTGCTGATCTTGAGGTTTACAGCCCAATTGGCAACCACTACACTATATAGCCTAATTAAAATAGAGCCTTCCAAAGGAAGCTGATGGACCAGTTAAATTCAAGGCTCAGAGGTCAGCTCAGAAGCTTATAATGACTGTGTTTAGGGTATTCCCAAGGGATAACCTTGCTAGATTTTCTTGAAGAACACAGGAAGATTGTAGGGTTTGTTTGTTTGTTTTTTATGATTAACTTATAAGAAAAGAGAAAACTGCACCAGTGAGAGAAAGACCTAGAAAGGAGCAACCAGGAATTTTTTTTAACCATCATGACAAGGGACTTGCTCATTCCTCAAAGATTGCAAGGACTGTACTACAAGAATTTCCTTGACAAACCTTACCTCACTCATCCATCCTACAGCCCTGGTGATGCCCCTTCAGACTACTTGTTGTTCCCCGAACTTGAAGAACATTTCAAAAGAACATGACTTGAGACCCTTGAAGCTGCCAAAACTATTTGTTTTGATGTGGTATATATCGAAGAGTACAGATTTCCTCAGGGAAAGGTTCGAGAGATAGAAATATTGCCTTCAGAAGTGTACAGACCTGCTACTGCTGCTGTTATTGTGAAATGCTGTCTAGTTAGTCAGACTCATAGGACCCTGTGTAAGGTTTCCAAGGAGTGGCTGGTGGGTTTGAATTACTGACCTTGCAGTTAGCAGTCCAGTGCTTATCCTACAGCACCATACCACATGGATGACACGTCAAGAAATAATAGCTTCACATTTTGATATATTTTAATAGGTTTCTGTGATTTTGTAACAATATGTTTTGGCTTCCCTCTTACACTCTTCACAATGGCGGGTACAGTCTAGTCCATTGCTGTCGTCACCATGTGGTTTGAATGTCTTCCAACCTAGGATGCTCATCTTCCAGTACTATTTATATCAGACAATGTTCTGTTGTGCTTCATAGCGTTTTCACGGGCTAATGTTTGGAAGTAGAACACCAGGCTTTTTTTCCTAGTGTGTTGTAGTCTAGAAGCTCCTCTTAAACCTCTCCACCTTTTGCTATTTGAAATATCAGAGTTATAATTGCCACCATCATAGCAACATGCAAGTCACCACTGTAAGACAAGCTGACAGATAGGTGGTAAGTCCTGGTGTGGTGCTGTAGGATAAACACTTGACCACAAGGTCAGTTGGAGTAACATGATCAGTGGTCTCAACTCACCAGCTGCTCCTTGGAAATCTTATGAGTTGGAAATGACTTGACAGCACTTCACAATAACAACAACACCATAAAGATAGGAAGACTTACTCAGATACACTTACTTTCACTTGATCTTCCCATGTTAGCTGTGTAGGCATAAACAAATGATTGATTTGTCTGGGGCTCAGCTCCCTCATCCATAAAATAAGAGCAATACTATCTACCTATGAACTTCTAGTGTGGCACTGTAGGATAAGCACTAGACTTTGCACAGCAGAGTCGGCATTTCAAATCCACCAGCTGCTTCTCAGAAACTCTGTACAGGGGCACTATGAATTGAAACCAACCCAACAGCACTTAACAACAAATCTACCTCATGATACATGATGTTGTTGTTGTTAAGTGCCATTGAGTCGGTTCCGACCCATAGCGACCCTGTACAGGGTTTCCAAGGCTGTAAATCTTTACGGGAGCAGAACGCCTCATCTTTCTCCCGCAGAGTCGCTGGTAGTTTCGAACTGTTGGCCTTAAGGTTCACAGCCTGATTCGTTACCGCTATGCTACCAGGGCTCCTTCATGATACATGATAGCACCTAGAAATAGCAGGGGACAGAGATAAAGTACACTGCCAACAACAAAGTGTTGTTTTTGCTATGTTAGGTGTTATCAAGTCAGTTCTGACTCATAGCAACCCTATGCACAACCGAACGAAACACTTCCCAGTCCTGCCCCATCCTCACAATTATGTTTGAGCCCATTATTACTGCCACTGTGCCAATCCATCTAGTTGGGGAACTTCTTCTTTTTTTGCTGACACACCACTTTATCAAGCATAATGTCCTTCTTTAGGGACTGGTTCCCCCTAATAACATGTCCGAAATATGAAAGACAAAGTCTTGACATCCTCACTTCTAAGGAACATTCTGATTGCACAACAATGAATAGCTCACGTTACCTGAGTCAGTCCAAAGGGGTAGAATTTTCAAAATAAAACAAAGAATAACATAATAGAATCAAAGAATTTTAGAATCAGAAGAAAACTGGTCAATCAGTCAACCCCTTCATTCTAAAGAGAAAACTGAGAATTTTACTACCTACTAAATGTGGCGCTGTGGGTTAATGTGACAGACTGCAAAGCCATTTGAACTGCAAGGTTGGTGGTTCAAGCTCACCAGCTGCTCCTTGGAAACCCTACACAGGGTCGTTATGGGTCAGGATAGACTCGATGGCACTTAACAACAATAACAACAAAATATTTTAATATTTGTGGAAGCACAGATTCAAAGACAAATATATTCTTATTTTTAAAAAACACAAACAAACAACAGATAGTTCTGACACATAATAAAGACACCAGTGGTCAGGGCGGAACAAGAGCTCAATATATTTCTACTGGAAGAATGACTTAATAGAAAGGCTTTGCCAATACAAACCTTATAAGCCCTGGTTTCTCAAGAGAACTCAAGGTCAGCTCATTGTTTTTAACTTGGGCATCTGGCCATTTGGCCCCCTCTTAACTGGCACTAAAATAGGGGTTCTTTATCCACTGGCTTGCTTCCAATCCTCCCCATCAGATTCCCAGTAACTACAACTATGGTGAAGAAAAAAAGAAAAATGTGATTTATGCCTAGTGCTGAATTTCAGTCTTTCTGAGAAGTTAAGGAGCAGAACAGTAAGAAAAAACTATTGCTATCTAGTGTTCTTCATAAAGAAGATCTATGGTAGCGTAGTGGTTACGAACTGGGCTGCCAACCGCAAGATCAGCAGTTTGAAACTACCAGCTGTTCTGCAGGAGAAAGATGAGGCTTTCTGCTTCCGTAAAGATTTACAGCCTCGGAAACCCTATATAGGGTCGCTATGAGTCGGAACCGACTCCACGGCACATAACAACAACAACATCATTAGCTACAGAATATTAGAATCTAAAAGTCAAAACTCCTGGTCACTGAAGGAATTCCATAATACAGCACTTGGTTATCCTGTCCTAGAATACATCCATTTAGTCATTCCTTATTTAACAAAGCCGTAAGTTCTACTATTATAAAGTTGTATTTTGTAGAAATGTTTACTTTCTCTAAAATCTGCCTTCTCAAAACTTCTACCCAGAGTTCCCAGATCTTCTCAAATTACATCTTACACCCTGACAAACCAAGTAAAGCACTCCCTTGTCCCTTCCAACCTTCCCATTATGCCCTTGACTCATACCACGGATCACCTTCCTTGAGACTAAAGGAGTCTTTGGCCTCAGCATCCTGAGTCAGTCTTTCACTTACAGAAGCTGTAGCACTTTAACAACAACACGCAACAAGGAGCTTTTAAAAAGGAGCCCAGGTGACACAGCAGTTAAGCACTTGGCTACTAAATGAAAGGTCAGTGGTTTGAATCCACAAGCAGCAGCTCTACTTTCATAAAGATTTATAGGTTTGGAAATCTGTTCTGTAGGGTTGCTATGAGTCAGAGTCAACTAGACAGCAATGGCTTTTGTTTTTGTTGGTTTGTTTAGCATTATTTATAATTACAATAACAATAATGGCTAAAATGTACTGGCTGAAACTCTACTAAAGCATTTTATAGGCACTCATCCATTAAGTCCTCAGAAAAACACTGAAGGTCATCCCATTTTATAGATAGAAAACAAAAATTTGCAGAGTAACTACAAATTGCTGAAGATGGCACAAACTGCTCTTAGAACAGGAGTTCAAACTCAGGCACAGTGTCACCCTACTTTATTTACTACAGGATTAGCACTAGACTGCGAAACACAAGGTAGGTAGTCAAACCCTCCAGCTGCTCCCAAGGAAACCTTATGTACAGGGTTGCTATGAGTCAGAACCAATTCAACAACCAATTCTAAAATGTTAATTCTTCATGCTTTAATCTCCAAGTTACATTGTGAGGACTCCAATATGCTTACCTATATATGCCCATCCCTTGACATCTGAATTGTGAATGCTTAGATAATGCGCTTCCATTGAATTCTAGGTTAAATCTTGACTGTGTCTTCAATCTTATTGACTATTGCCTTTGGATTTGTACAAATGTGTTCTTTATCTTCATGCAAGTCATTGATAAATATATTGTAATATGTGGTGTGTGTTGTGGTAGTTGTTAAGTGCCATCGAGTTGGCTCCAACTCATAGCAACCCTGTATAGGGTTTCTAAGGAGCAGCTGGTAGGTTTCAAATGCTGACCTGGTGATTAGCAGGCCAGTGTTTATCCTACAGTGTGACATCAGGATGTCATTAAAATATATGGTGACATTTTTATGTATGGTTGTTGACTGCTATGAATGTCTTAAACTAGATTAGTCTATTCAACATTTCTCCCTACACATTAAAAGTGTTTTCTGAGTGTTATTGATATGTTGTAAGGTGTCATCAGGTCAGTTCCTACTTACAGCCACCCTGTACACAACAGAATGAAACACTGGTCCTGCACCATCTTCAAAGTTGTTCTTATGTTTGACTCCATTGTTGCTGCCTCTGTGTTAGTCCATCTCATTGGGGTCTTCCTCCTTTTTGCTATCCCTCCACTTTTCTAAGAATGATGTCCTTCTCACGGGAATGGTCCCTTCTGTCCAAAGTATCAAGTCTCACCATCCTTGCTTCTAAGGAGAGTTCTGCTCTACTTCTTCCAAGACAGATTTGTTAGTTCTTCTGGCAGTCATGGTACCTATAATATTCTTCTCTGGCACCATACTTCAATCGCATCAATTCTTCTACATCTTCCTTTTTCATTGTCCAACTTTCACATGCCTGTGAGGCTACTGAAAATGCCATGACTTGGGCCAAGAGTACCTTGGTCCTCAAAGTAATCTTTTTGCTCTTTAATACTTTAAAGACGTCTTTTGCAGCAGATCTGCTTCCATGAGAATGATTATGGAGCCAAGCAAAACAAAGTTCTTGACAACTTCAATCTGTTCTCCTTTTATCATGAAGTTATTTATTGTTGAGAGGCTATTCGTTTTGAGGTGGAATCTATACTGAAAGCTGTATCCTTTGATCTTCACCAGTAAGTGCTTCAAATTCTCTTCATTTCCAACAATCAAGGTAGTATCATCTGCATATCACAGGTTGTTAATGAGCCTTCCTCGAATCCTGATGCCATGTTCTTCTTCACATAATCCATGCTCATAAAATTTGTTCAACATACAGACTGAATTAGTATGGTGATATTATGCAACATTGATACTTGACACATGCCTTTCCTGATTTTAAACCATTCCATTTTCCCTGCTCTATTTGAACAATTGCCTCTTGGTCTATGTACAGGTTTTCCTCACAAGCACAATAAAGTGTTCTGAAGTACCCATTCTTCACAATGTTATCCATAATTTGTTATGATCCACACAGTTGAATGCCTTTGCATAGTCAATAAAGCACAAGTAACCTTCTTTCTGGTATTCTCCGCTTTCATATCCATCTGATGTCAGCAATGATACCTTTTGTTCCACATCCACTTCTGAGTTGGCTTGAATTTCTGACAACTCCAAACTGATGTACTGCTGCAACCATTTTTTAATTATCTTCAGCAAAAATTTACTTGCATGTAATATTACTGCTGTTGTTAGATTATTTTCACATCCTGTTGAGTCACCTTTCTCTAGAATGGACAGAAATAAGGATCTCTTCCAGTTGGTTGGTCAAGTAGCTGTCTTCTAAATCTCTTGGCATAGATGAATGAGCACCTCCAATGATGCACAATTTGTTGAAACATTTCAATTTGTATTCCATCAGTTTGGGTAGCCTTGTTTTCTGCCAATGCCTTTAATGCAGCTTGGATTTGTTCCCTCAAGCTGCTGGTTCCTAATCATATAGTACATTCGCCATTTCTTTTTGGTACCATGACTATGTGTATTCCTTCATCCTTTGATGATTCCTACATCGTTCATTATTTTACCCATTGTTGTTGTTGTTATGTGCTGTTGCATTGCTTCTGACTCATAGCGACCCTGTATATGGTTTCCAAGTACTGGCTGGTGGGTTTGAACTGCTGACCTTGTGCTGATCCTACAGCACCACACCAGGAATCCATTTTGCCCATGGAATCCTTCAATACTGTAATCAAAGCTTGAATTATTTCTTTAGTTCTTTCTCCTTGAGAAATGAAGAGTATGTGCTTCATTTTTAGTTTTCTAACTCTAGGTCTTTACACATTGTTTTATAATATTTTACTTTGTCTTCTCAAACAGCCTTTTGAATTTTTCTATTCAGTTGTTTTACTTCATCGTTTCTTCCAATTGCTTTAACTCCTCTACATTCAAGAGCAAGTTTCAGAGACTCTTCTGACATCCATTTTGATCTTTTTAATTTTTTTAATGAACTTTTCTTTTCTTCATAAGTGATGTTCTTGATCTATTCATACAACCTTCTGATCCTCAGCTGTTAGTGTCTAATGCATCAAATCTGTTCTTCAGATGACCTCTAAATTCAGGTATTTTCGCTCTAATGGACTTGTTTTAATTTTCTTCAGCTTCAATCTGAACTTGTATGTAAGCAATTGATGGTCTGTTCCACAATCTACCCCTAGCTTTGTTTTGGCTAGTAATATTGAGCTTCTCCAACATCTCTTCCTACAGATGTAGTCAATTTGATTCACATTTATTCCTTTTGGTAGGTCCACGTGTATAACTGCATTCCATTTTGTTTAAAAAGGTACTTGCCCTAAATAAGTCATTGGCCTTGCAAAATTCTATCATGAGATCTCCAGCATCATTTCCTCACCAAAGCCATATTTTCCAACTATGGATCCTTACTCTTTGGTTCCAACTTTAACATTCTAATCACCAGTAATTATCAATTTATCTTCATTATATGTTTAATCAGTTTGAGACTAGAGAAGGTGATTGTTGTTGTTAAGTGACAGAGAGTTGGTTCCAACTCATAGCGACCCTGTAAAGGGTTTCCTAGACTGTAAATCTTCATGGGAACAGAAAGTCTCATCTTTCTCCAGTGGAGCGGCTGTCAGGCTCAAACCACAGACCTTGTGGTTCACTGTCCAGTGCTTACCATATGGGTTGCTGATGTTGTTGCTAAGTACTGTTGAGTCAGTTCCTTCACATAGCGACCCCCATAGGTTTCTGAGACTTTACATATTGACAAGAGCAGGTAGTCTCATCTTTCTCCTGGGAGCGGCAAATAGGCTCGATCCACAGGCCCAGTGTTTCGCAGTCCAGTACTTATCATACAGTCTTCAATTTCAATGTCACTAGCTTGTGGTTAGTGGTAAATTTTAATTACAGTGTAATTATTTTGGTTTTCCTGCTAGGTTTATAGATGTTATCCTATCACAGACAGCATTGTTCTTCAAGATAGATGTTGAAAATGCTCTTTTGGATGATGAATGCAATTCCATTCTTCTTCAATTTGTAAACTGGCATAGAAAACCATATGACTGCCCAATACAAAAAGGCCAATACCAATGCATTTCAGCTCCCTAATGCCTAGGATCTTTATGTGCTCCATTTCATTTTTGACAACTTCCAGTTTTCCTAGATTAGTACCCTGTACATTCCACATTTTGATTATTAATGTATGTTTGCAGCTTTTTCTTCTCAATTTGAGTGGTGTCCCATCAGTAAATGAAGATCCTAAAGGCTTTGCTCTATTCATATCATTATCAACTCTACTTTGAAGAGGCAGCTGTTCCCCAGTCTATTTTGAGTGTCTTCTGACTTGAGGGGCTCATCTTCTGGCAATATACCAATGTATATTCTTCTGTTATTTATAAGATTTTTCAGTAACTAACTTTCAACAAACTCTGGTAGCATAGTGGTTATGAATCGGGCTGCAAACTGAAAGGTCAGCAGTTAGAAACTACCAGCCGTTCCGCGGGAGAAAGATGAGGCTTTCTGCCCCTGTAAGATTTACACCCTCAGAAACCCTGTACAGGGTCACTATGAGTCAGAACTGACTCCACGGCACATAACAACAACACAACAATTTCAACAAACTGATGTGGCACTGGAGGCACCCACTCATTTATACCAAAAAATTTGGAAGACAGCTACCTGGCCAACTGACTGGAAGATATCTTTACTTGGGCCCATTCCAAAGAGAGTTGACCCAACAGAATGCAGAAATCATCAGACAACATCTTTGATATCCTATGTGAGTAAAGATTTACTAAATATAATGCAAAAATGGCTGCCACCTTACAATGACATAGAACTTCCAGAGGGTCAAGCCGGATTCAGAAGAGGCCATGGAATGAGGGATATCATTGCTGATGTCCGATAGATCTTGCTAAAAGCAGAGAATATCAGAAAGATGTTTACCTGTGTTTTATTGACTAAGCAAAGGCTTTCAATTGTGTGGATCATGACAAGCTATGGACAACATTGCAAAGTATGAGTATTGTAGAACACTTAATTGTGCTCATGAAGAATCTATACATGGACCAAGAGGCAGTTTTTCAAACAGAACAAGGGAACACTGAATGGTATATGCCAGGGCTGTATTCTCTCACCATACTTATTCCATCTGTATGCTGAACAAATAATCTGAGAAGCTGGGTTATATGAGGAAAAACATGGCATCAGAATTGAAGGAATACTTATTAATAGCCTGTAATATGCAGATTATACAACTAAGCTAGGTCAAAGTGAAGAGGACTTAAAATACTTTCTGATGAAGATTAAAGATGACAGCTTTCAGTATGGGTTACATCTCAATGTAAAGTAAACAAAAATCCTCACCTTTGGACCAATAAACAACATCCATAAAAATGAAGAAAAGATTCAAGTTGTCAATGATTTCATTTTGCTTGGATCAACCATCAACACCCATGTAAGCAGCAGTCAAGAAATCAAACAATGTATTGCATTGGGCAAATCTGCTGCACAAGACCTCTTTAAAGTGTTCAAGAGCAAAGATGACAGATTGAGAACTAAGGTATGCCTGGCCCAAACCATGGTATTTTCAATAACTTCATATGCATGCGAAGGTTGGACAGTAAATATGGAAGACTGTAGAAGAATTGATGCCTTTGAGCTATGGTGTTGGAGAATATTGAAAGTACCATGGTCTGCCAAAAGAACAAATAGATCTGTGTTGGAAAAATACACTCAGAGTGCTCCTTGGAAGCCAAGGTAGCCAGACTTATTGTCTGGATGGAGTAGGCACTGGAAAAGGCAAAGTGGAGGGATGGAAAAAAAGAAAAAGACCCCAATGAGATGGGTTGGCCCAGTGGCAGCAGCAATGGGCTCAGATGCAGAAACAATTGTGATGTTGGCCCAGGACCAGACAGTGTTTTGTTCTGTCATGCATAGGGTCGCTGTGAGTCAGTACTGATTCTATGGCACCTAACACCACCAACAACTATTCAGAATTGGTCTGCCTCTCCTGCTTAGTTTGTTTTAGTCTGGAAGCTCTGCTGAATCCTGTCCCCATTGGTATCCTGCTGGTACTGTAAACACCTGAGGTAGAACTATAAGCATCACAGCAACACACAAGCCACCACAGTACAACAAACTGACAGACAAGCAGTGACTGAGTGTTAGACACTATTCTTATATTCTTCTCATTATCTCTACCTGAACACCTAAATTCTATCTTAAGAGAAGGTGATTGAAAAAAATATGTAAATGATAAGTTTTTTATTATAATTTCATCAAGTTTACAGCAAGATATTACTCTAGCAGTTTAATCATCTCAGAACAAATAAGTCAAACGGCACCACAGGGTTTTCTCGGCTCTAATCTTTACAGACTGGAGTCCTGGTGTAGCGCTGTGGGTTAATGCATTGGATGGCAAAGTAAGTTTGAACCATAAGGTTGATGGTTCAAGCTCATCAGTTGCTCCTCAGAAACCTTTTACAGGGTCTCTATGGGGTTGGAACTGACTCAAAGGTATTTAGTAACAACAACATTAGAACTTGTAAAGCCATTATCTGCAAGTGGGGACTTGAGCCCATTTTAATTGTTAAGGTACGCTCCTATAATCATTTCCTTGTCCCTCTTGTGTTTCTATCACCACCTGTTCTAGACTTCCAAGTGTGGAGATCAGGATCTTTAATGTAAAAGATGAAAGCAATGAAATACATATTTACACACTCATAATATTAAAGGAATAAAGGAATATTCCTTGAATGTTCTTATACTTTCACCTCTTGACCTATAAAAATCTATCCAAGTGCAGAGTTTAAACTGTAGCATTCCACTTGGCAAGATTGCAGAGAGCCTTCCAAATGCTGTAAAAGTAGAATTTGTAATATTTGGTTTGTGAGGAGGGGTTTGTGTTTATTAGCTTTAACATAAAGTCATGCACAGCTGTTCTGTGAATTTTCTCACGGGGCAAGGTTTCAAAGCCCTGCTTTCCTCTGCGCCCCAAACCTGTTTACAGCAGCCTCTCTCCTCCACAGAACTTGCCACAGGTAGTTAAGTGTGAATAATGACAACCAAAAAAAAAAAAAAGAAAGAAAGAAAGAAAACTAAATTCCCATCACTAAAAGAAAACTCCAGTTAACCCTCTGGAGGAAGTGCTCCCAAGGATTAATTATATTGTAGGAGTTGATATCTTTCTTCATTTCCCTTTCCAGCAGTTTTGCAAATACATTTTTCCACATTTTTAAAGAAATGTAAGAATTCCCAAGTTCCACAGCCAGAAAATCCTGACAGTCTCTGATAGCTGAATAATGGATGAAGCTCCACTGTTTACTTAGCAGGGGGAGAAAAAAAAAGAGAGAGAGAGAGAGACAGCATGATAGTGATAGTGAGGTCCAGATAGAGTGCAGGAATTTGACATCCCCTTGCGCTGAACAATGGTGAGAAGAAGCTTCTGGCTAGTTTTCCATTTTGTCCGCGTACAACATGTATATGAAAACCAGAGTTCAGTTCGGGGTTTATTATCATTTCAGACCCATACCTAAGAGTTAATGCAGTTAGCCTCCTCTGTGTTAATGATACCGTCTCCTTCAGTGAGGGGTTAAGACCTGGAACACAGATTACTAAGCATTTCCATCTCAGCAGTCTCAGCTCCTCCTCCGATGCGCTGTCACTTGAGAGAAACATCCCTGAGATATTGCATAAAGTTCCAAGCTATGAAATGCCTCTGGTCTTACTATAGATTCATTTACTGGAAAGTTGATTAAAACATTAAGTCATAATTAACAAAATTTGAGGTTTTCACTTCAGTGAAGCTCAGTACTTTATTGTGGATTAATTTGCATTCTCTCACTCCTTAGTAAGACAAGACATCCCTCCTAAATTGAGTTGAAGGCTGTCAGGGTGTTTGTCTTCTGGGAGAACAGTCCCCATAAAATCTCCCACAATGCCTGTCACTGGGACCTAAAATTCCACCATTAGAGATTCACTTTTTTGGTTCTGGAGGCATCTTTGTCCCTCGGGGCTCTATTATAATGCAAAAACTCAGAGAAGAATAGCAGCATTGAAAGCTATTGTTAACTGACAGCAAGGAGGCCCTTGGGAGTTGGACACAAGACACAGCCTGAGGAATGACTACAGGAAATCAGGACACAAGAAGAGGGAAGAGAAGATGGTAGCAAAAATAAACTTCACAATTGTTCAGGGGCAAGCCAACCCTCCTCTGGCATTCCCCACACTAAGGGAATTCCACTCAAGGTGGAATGACGGGCACACTACAAGCAATTTATTTTTCAGTTCTGCTATAGGAGAAAATCAGCGGTGACACCTAATAGTATTTATATGCACAACTCTGACTTTTGTTGAGTATGTCTAATCAGGATGTTGCCCCTGGACTTTCTCTTCCAATGCCTTGAAGTAGTCACCTGTGCTTGTCAATAAGGATTGTTATCTAAATCATATGGTTAGATGGTTAGTGTTCATTTTCTTCTACTCTTTAGTCCTCCTGGGAAAACACTAGAATCAATGCTAACATGGTAGGATTGGCAAGATAGGCTATTTCTCTCCCTTTGGAGAAAACAATATGGCAGCTTTCTCTTTTTCCTTCTTGCTTTCAAAACTATAGATAGATAGATAGATAGATAGATAGATAGATAGATAGATAGATAGATAGATATGCCTGTATGCCGTGGAGTCGGTTCCGACTCATAGTGACCCTGTACTGGGTTTCCAAGGTTGTAAATCTTTATGGGAGCAGAAAGCCTCATCTTTCTCCCGTGGAGCCGCTGGTAGTTTCGAACTGCTGACCTTGTGGTTCACAGCCCGATTCATAACCACTATGCTACCAGAGCTTCTTTATATATATATATATATATAT
>NW_006408682.1:3234630-3252051 GCF_000296735.1 Chrysochloris asiatica
TCAACAAAAATGCATCCAGATAAGAAGAACTTGGAACTCTTAACGGTGACTTCCTAGAGTTCAAGAAAATTTGCCTCCTTCCAACAAGTTGCTGATTTGCATCAGTAGGAAATGACCCTGTAGCAAATCTCTACATTCCCTTAGGGATGCTTCCTACCTTTACAGAGTACTGTGGATACTAAAGGTTAAAAACAATGCCAGGAAAGATTGAAGCCATGTTATTATTGTGTTGTAGTTGCTGTTTTCATGTGTGTGTGTGTGTATGATTTGTTTATAATGGGTGGATGCACAATGTAGAAAAGTGCCATGAGAAATTGAATTTCTCCCAGAAAGGTAATTTAAAGTCATTACAGATGTTATAGGAGCCCTAGTAGCACAATGGGTTTTGGGTTGGGCTGCTAACTGAAAGGTCAGCAGTTTGAATCCACCAGCCGTTTCATGGGAGAAAGATGAGGCGTTCTGCATCTGTAAAGATATACAGCCTTGGAAACCCTATAGCTACTTGCTATGAGTCAGAACAAACTCGCTATGAGTCAGAACAACAGATATTATGCCTGCACTGGGGAAGGAGTAGAGTCCCTGGGTGGTGACACCAGTTCACCAGAGGCACCTTAGAAGATATGCATCATGTTCTACATTGAGAAATTAGCCTTGGATTTAGCACAGTTCTACTCTAACACACATGCAGTCACCATCAGTCACCATGAGTTGAAATTAACATCCCAGCAACTGGTGACTGGTTATTGGGAACTAACAGGTTAAAGCAAAAGAGTTGTCTATATTTCTCTGTACTTGGAACAATAAGAAGGTTTGGGTTTGCTTGTGTATGTGTGTTTTGTTATTGCTATTGTTGCTGTTTTGTGTGGTTTTGTTTTACTAGTAAGTACATGTAAGTATTTGACTCAAACCCAGACCCACTTCATAGCACAGTCAGAACATTCATTCTATACATGGTCACAAGGCTGGAGTCAGAGAACCAGGATAACCAAAGGACTTTTAACCAGAAGATAGTTGTCTGGAACAGAACTCTCTGGAGAAAAAAAATTGAGTAAGCATCAAGAAAATTGTAGATTCAAGAAGAAAAAATAGATTTGTTTCTTTAAATATGACTTCAGTTGGTATCTTTACAAGTAAATTAGTTAACTGTAGTTAATTCAGGATTCATCAATGATTATACTACTACTTTAACAAAGAGTTATACTTTCGCAGAGACTAATCAAGATGTGTGTCTCTGTTAATCATCTCAGTTATCTAGGACTGAGCTAAGATTCTCCACTGGTTCCTATAACACCATTAACAGGCATTCCTCAAACATGGTGTGGTCCATGTCTGACATCCCCAGAAGGACAAGCAGAAGCCAGAGACATCTGTGAAAAGTACAGGAGACTCCTAAGCAGTATAAAGGTTCAGATGCTGGCATACTCCAAGAGAAACCATAAAATGAATGTCCTTATGATCAAAGATCAATAGCCTTCGCTACATACATCTTCAGAACAGAACCATGCTGCAATCCCATACTCTTACACTACTCTTTCCAGTATAAAAAAGAAAGAGCAAGGAGCCACAGAAATGTAAATTTGCCTTTTGCAGCCACTTCTGAGAGAGGGCACTGGTTGTTCACTGGTAGAATTCTCACCTTCCATGAGAGACAAGGTGGGGGTGAGGAGATGGGGATGGGGCAATCCATTTCCAGCCAAAGAACCTCATGCATAGCCACCACCTATTTGTCAGTGGAGGCATTCAAGTTGCTATGAAATTGACTAGATTTCATTGGCGCATCCAGACAAAGATAGACTAGGAAGAAAGACCTGGCGATCTACTTCTCAGCCAGTGGAAACCTTATAACTCACAAGAGTCACATCCACAGCTCATCAAGGGGATGATGCAGGGCCAGGCAGCATTGCATTCCATGGTGTATGGGATCACTGTGAGTCAGGGATGACACAGGGTACCTAGCAACACCAACAGTCCCTTCTGGAATGAATCCACTTTCAGAATCATCAATATTTTGCTCATATATATGGTGGTAGGTAATACATACATTCATACTGTGGTAAATAATACTTGTTACTGACACCAATAACATACATTCATCCATTCAAAAAATATTGGGTACTTGTGCAGTCCTGGTTGTGGCACCGTAGGGTAAACACTGGACTGCTAACCGCAAGGTCAGTGCTTCAAAATGACCAGTTGGTCCTTGGAAACCAGCTATGAGTCAGAACTGACTCAATGGCCCACAACAACAACAATGCAGTTCTGTGGTTCTAACCACAGAGTAGAGTAAGTAGTGGGCTGCTAACCGTCAGGTTGGCACTTTGAGCCTACCAGCTGCTCCTCAGGAGACAGATGAGGTGTTTTGTTCCTGCAGATTTATAGCCTCAGAAACCTTATACCGGCTCGCTGTAAGTTGGAACTGACTCAGTGGCACTTAACAACAACACAATATCAAAGATGATTTCGTGGTGCAGTGATTAAAGCACCCGACTGCTAACCAAAAGGTCAGTGGTTCAAACCCATCAGCTGCTCCTTGGAAGACGGATGTTGCAGTCAGTTTCCAACTTTCCATAAGCATTAACTGCATTCAAAACTCTATGGGGCAGTTCTACTCTGTTCTGTAGGGGTTGCTGTGAGTTGGAATTGACTCAAGGGCAGTGGGAGGTTTACTTAGCCCCAAGATTTGTGCTAGGTATTAGGAAGACATGGTAGCGTAGTGGTTACAAATCAGGCTGCGAACCTTAAGGTCAGCGGTTCAAAACTACCAGCCACTCTGCGGGAGAAAGATGAGGCTTTCTACTCCCATAAAGGTTTACACCCTCAGAAACCCTGTACAGGGTCGCTATGGGTTGGAACCGACTCGATGGCACTTAACAACAACATTAGGAAGACATAGAAAATATGGGGAAATCCCTTCCATCAAAGCTAAGTTGGGAAATAGATAGTGAATGGTAATTAAACATGTATGAAGTGCTACAAATCATGAAAGCTGTCACTATAAGAATTATGACTATACATTATGATTAAAGAATAACTACTACTTAGTGATCACTAACTCTATGACAAGAATTCACATAATACTTATGTCTTATTCCTGGTGTGGCACTGTAGGATAAGCACTGGACTACAAGGCCAGTTCAAACTCACCAGCTCCTCCTCAGAAAGCCACAGAGGGTTGCTGAGTCAGACTGATTCAACAGCATCTAGCCACAACAACAGAATTCCTCCTAGCAAGATGAGTACTACAGTAATACTGAGGAACCTGGGGCCCAGGAACTTAGCTGATTTTTCAAAATCACACAACTAATATCTAAACCAAGTTCAGCCTGAAAATAAATGGCCATGATCTTAGCCACTAGGCTTGTAGATCTTCTTTGCCTTGGTCCATTTACTATCCATTGTTTCAACAACTTCTGGAACTCCTCTTTGAAAAATACATCCACTATCTGTAGCACATATTTTTAATCCTACTTTCACTGAGTACAATTGTTGTTGTTAAGTGCTGTCGAGTCGATTCCAACCCATAGCAACCCTGTACAGGGTTTCTGAGGAGCAGCTGGTAAGCTTGAACCACCGACTTTGCAGTTCAAACGGCTTTGGAGTCTGGCGCATTAACGCACAGCGCCACACCAGGACTCCACTGAGTACAATAGATCCTCCCAAAAGATGTCCCTGGCACCTCAGGAATGAAACGTTCTCAAGCAACAAAAATAAAAAGTCAGCAAACTTGAGCAAAATATCCCAATGGAGAACCATGTACAGGGAAATAGCTTGAGGTCATATAGGAGACAGTAATCTTTGTTTGGAGGCCAAAACATACTTCCCTAGCACGGCTGCAGGATACGCATAAATAATCCTGCCTGGAGAAAGGTCATTTCTGAGGCTAGCACCAGGGTTAGCAGCAACAGCTTGCAAACCAATTGCTCTGAAAATCTCCAATAAGTCTAGCTAAGTATCACGGGAAAGCAATGCTGAAAGCAGATAAGACTTAACTCCTCTGTGGGACAAGCCAACCTTGAACCTTTTTGTTGCTCAGTAGATTTTATAAGGCATCACACTACAGACCCTGCAGCAAGGGAAACCACAGAGAAGACAAGCATGTTCCTTCAGGGACAGGAAACACAGGCATTGGGGCATTCGGGGAGGTCAAAAGACCACAGTGCAGTAGGCAGGAATCAATAGTGCTGAGCAGAGTCCAGGGGGGATCAATGACCCTTAGACTTTGTGGCAGTTTAGCAAACTTTATTAATAGTGCACGTGGGGTTAGCCCAGGGCTGCGCAGGCAGTTGTAGATACCAAGTGTTAGAGAATCAGAAGTATAATACTAAACTACACAAGTTAACAAATCTGTAGAAGACAGACTTCATTTGCAGGAAGGCCCAGCAAAAACAGACCATTGGTCCACTTAGGGATGATTTGAAAGAGCCCAAGGAGGTGTTCTCCAAAACCTCGGGGTCTATAATTACCAGTATTTATTTACTCTCTGGGTTAAATCCATTGGATTGTTATGGAGCAAATCCTGTTGTTGTTGTTGTTGTTGTTGTTGTTGTAAGTGCCGTGGAGTCAGTTCTGACTCAGAGTGACACTGCAAAAGGTTTCTGAGGAGTAGCTGGTGGGTTTGAACCACCGATCTTGTGGTTAACAGTCCAGTGTTTGTTCTACAGTGCCACACCAAGGAAAATCCTAGACATCACAATTTGATTTCATCTCTGACTATTTCTACTTGAATCTCTAAACATCAACCTCTTGCCATAGCATTTATTCGGACTCATAGATCCTGTGAGACAGAGTGCAACTGCTCCTAAGGTTTCTGAGACTGTAACTTCTGTGTGGGAACAGACAGCTTCATCTTTCCTCTGAGGAGCAGCCAATGGGTTTGAACTGCCAAACTTGCAGTTAGCAGCACGATGTTTAACCCACTTTGCCACCAGGGTTCCTTTGAATTTCTAAAAGAACTCTTTTTTTAAACACACCACACACTGTTGTTGTTGTTGTTGTTAAGTGTCCTAAAGTAGGTTCTGACCCACAGCAACCCTGTACAGGGTTTCTGAGGAGCAGCTGGTGAGTTTGAATCACCAGCCTTGCAATTCAAACTGACTTTGCGCTCTAGCATATTAACACACAACGTCACACCAGGACCCAAATTTGAAAAAAAAAAGTTTCAAATACTTTTTTTTTTACACAGTTTTTTATTTGAATCTTGGTTTAAATCAGGCCCGTGCATTACAAATGAATGATTTTCAATCTGTATGTTTCCTTTTCCTCTCTTTGTTTTACGTCACAAAGTATTTACTGGGAAAAAAAACTGCATCTTTTATCCTATAGGAGGGTAAGTCAAAAAGTATTCCTTCAGGAGTCCTGGTGTGGTGCTATAGGATAACTACTGGACTGCTGACCATAAGGTCGGTAGTTCAAACCCACCAACCACTCTTGGAAGCCTTATATAGAATCTTTATGAGTCAGAATCGACTCAAGGGAACTTAACAACAACAACTAGGGTTCTCGTTCATCCATTCACAGGTTTATGGAAACCAAAATTTGTCTAAACATATCTCTGTACTCAGTGGATGACTGCAGACACGTTCTTTCAGTCATACATGTGTCTTAGTCTCATTAGGATGCCTTCCAAAAAAAAAGGTGCAATCAATAGTAGCTTCTGAGGGCATCTGCTGAGCCACTTAAATTCAAGGCAGAGAGGTCAGCTTAGAACATTACAAAGACTGTTTTTTGGCACTGGTATGGTACTATAGGATAAGCTCTGGACTGCTAAACATAAGATTGGCTGTTCAAACACATCAGTTGCTCCTTGGAAGTCAACTCAACAGCACTTAATACCAAAGGATAATCTTAAGGAACTCTGGTGAAATAGTGGGTTACTCTTAGACTGCTAACCACAAATTTAGCAGTTCAAACCAACAAGATGCTCCACAAAAGCGCCATAGAAATCCTAGGAAGCAGTTCTACTCTATTTTACAGGATCCTATGAGTTAAAACTGACTGTGGATTTGGATTCTAAGGGTTAATCTTGACCGGTTTTCTTGAAGGACACAGGATGGTCACAAGGGCTTATTATGAAGACATTTTAAGAAAAGAAAACTGCAATGGTGAGAAAAAGATTAGTAAATTGCACCCAGGATTTTTTTTTTCCATCACAATGAACCGCTCATTCTTTGAGGGTAGAAAGGGCTGTCTTAGCAGAACTTCATTGGAAAACCTTATCTCATTCATACTGTCGTTTTGATCATGTCTCTCCAGACTTTTGATCCCCAAACTCAAAGAATATTCAAAGGAACACTGAAACCCTTGAGAATGCCAAAACTGTCTTTTTGACATGCTGTAAATCTAAAGGACAGAATTCTTCAGGGAATGGATAAACATATAGAACTAGCACCTTTAGAAATATGTAGACCTATATGGAAGATATGTCAAAAAACTATAGCTTCACATTTTGATATTTTATTTTAATGAAAGTTTCTATGATTTTGTAGCAATAGTTTTTTGACATACCCTCATAAGGTTTCTCAAATTCTAGGTTTTGCTGGTTGTATGGAGTCATTTAATGTATTCTTCTGTCCCCTGTATTACTTTAAATTGGTAATTAGATTTACAGTGTTGATAAAATTCACGCCCGAATTTCTAGCAAAATTACAGATGATGTTGTGTACTTCCATCAAGACACTCATAGTATCGGGTTCACACTCCTTTTTTAATGTTAACAGCCATTGAAAATTATTGTAGAGATGCATTGTTTCATTTCAAATTGCAAAATCATGTTCTTATCCTATTGTTGTTATGTGCCGTGGAGTCGGTTCCGACTCATAGCGACCCTGTACAGGGTTTCCAAGGCTGTAAATCTTTACGGGAGCAGAAAGCCTCATCTTTCTCCCGTGGAACAGCTGGTAGTTTCAAACTGCTGACCTTTAGGTTTGCAGCCCGATTCGTAACCTTTAATCTATTATATGGATTTACCAGAGAGACACAGCATAATGTACCTCTGGATAGCCAGATAGCCTTGGTTCTTTCCCATTATTGGCCATTTTTCATACTTCCTTGTTTTTTCTGAATCCTTAAATAACATTTTATTGGCATTAGTATGATCTCATTGATTTATACAAACATCAAGTATTTGATTTACTTCAAGCAACTATAGTTGTTACTCTTATTAATATTCTGATTGTCCTATCTTTAAACTTCTTCAAGTTGTTTTAAAGGTACTTTTGATACAATGTTTGATATAACGTCTAACAATTTACATACTTACTCATCTTTTTTTTTTCCTGCCCAAGACCTACACTATCCATTTGTTTAAGAAAGGCTCACTCTCTTACATGAGAAATTATATTAGAGACCACAATCTGGCCACTAGAGGTGCTAAGGAGCTTATTGGTAATGAGCTCTTTGTCTAGAACAGAACCAGGATAGATATTTTTTTTCCAAAGAGAATATGCTTCATGAGTTGATAACTAAAATTTAGAATTTCAGCATTTTTACTTAACCTTTATGATTTTATATTTGTGCCTTTTGTTTTATAGTAAGATTAGGTCCTAATGATATTAACAAAATTATGCAATTGATTTAGCCTAAATATGCCTTTAATAAGTTTAGAGTAGCATCACCAATATTATCTCTAACAATATGAATACTAAAAACAGTTTAAGATATTTAACAGTAATATTTGTTCTTTAATAAATTTCTCTAAAGATAAAAAGACAAATTACTGTTAAAGTCACTTGAAATAACACTTCTCTGGCTGGTTATGTCATCAGTTTGATACATGATGAGACTTGTTGATTTGTTTTGCTTTCCTTTTCTTTTTTCAGGAATTCCTTGTTAAGTTTAATTTTTCTTTAAAATTTCTATAAAACAACTGAGTGTTATGAATTAAATTGTGTCCCCCAAAAGGATACGTTGAAGTCCCAAGTCTTAGTACCTATAAACATGACTTGTTTAGCAATTGTGTCTTTGAAAATGTTCATACTGGAGTCAGGTAGATCCTAATCCAATCTGAGAGGTGCCCTTTTAAAAGAGAAAAGACAAACAAAGGAAGGATGGTCATGTGAAGATACATCTGTTAGAGACACTTGGGGCTACCTACCATAAACTGAAAGACACAAGGAGGGATCTTCCCCCAGAGACTTCAGAGCAACATCGCCTGGTCGACATGTTGATTTGGAACTGTGAGACAATAAATTTCTATTCTTATAAGTCACATCGTTTGTGGTATTTTATTATGGCAACTCCAAAACCTAATAACACAAAGCTTCAAAATTGCAGCTACAAATAAGGTACATTCAGAGATGTCTAGCTTCTCTCTCCAGCCTCTCCATCTTGCTCCTTCCTTCTCTGCTGAATCATTTTTTTGTAGGTTTTAGTTTATTTTATGGTTTTGGTGGCACAACCAGCCAGAGAGGTATTATTTCAAGTGACTCACACATATACACACATAGAAATGTATATATTCTAATTCTTCCTTTCCAAATTATAAGATAGTGGCTATACAGTTTTTTAACCCTGCTTTTTTTGTTTAAGATATCCTAGAGACTACTTTATAAAAGTGTATACGAATATTCCTGATTTCTTTTTATGGCTCTTTAATGCTCCATTGTAAGTATATATCATAATTTTTCAACCAGTCTCCCCCACTGTGGTTGTTTCTAATCTTTTGATATTGTAAACTATTGCAACATGCAGTTATTGTTTCTAATCCTTTGATATTGTTCCAATGGCTACCTTTATGGGTATATCCCTTCTTTCTTTCCTTCCTTCTTTTCTTTTTGCTGTTCTATTTCTAGGATTTAAATACCTGAGAGAGATATGGTTGCTACTGATTCTCTGGGTGAATTGGCTTATCAGATCACCTGGCTCAGGATATGCATTCAATTACCTGTTAGAATAGTCAGTGAGCCACTTTTTTTCTCTGCCAAGAAGGATTTAGGCAAGATGAGAGCAGTTGGCACGGAGAATGAGACCCACCATTGACATTTGGGAAACAGCTCACAAAGGAGAAGTGAGGAATCTTTAACTAGCCTCCTTCATCATTGTGTTTTGCCAGGTGGTTAATTAGAAAGGAAATGTTTATATGTAAGTATTTTTCAGGTAAAATGTAATGTGCTTAAGGTTAGCGTTGTTTTATTTTTAAAACAGCAGCAATCCCTTCATTTTCGTTCCTTTTTGATTATCATTTAATGTAGTATTATCTGCTTTATTGCACTCAGATGGGGATTGCTCTGTTAATCCATACTAGTGAGTATTATAGCTCCAAATTATGGCATGCATTTCTCCCTCAATACAACTTTCATAAATTGCATTTTCCTCTTTACTAAAGAATTGTCTTGGAGGAAGTGCCACTAGAATGCTCCTTGGAAGCCAGGACGGTGAGACTTCCATCTCCTAGACTCTGGACATGTACCAGTCCCTGGAGAAGGCCATCATGCTTGGCAGAGTGGAGGATCAGTAAAAAGGAGGAAGACCCCCCCACAATGAGATCGATTTCCACAGTGGCAGCAGCAATGGGCTCATGAGAAACAATTGTGAGGATGGTGGAGGACACAGTAGTGTTTCCTTCTGTTGTGCATTGTGTCAATATGAGTTGGAACCTACTCCACAGCACCTAACAGCAACATCAAAGAAAAATCTTTGGAATTTAGATACACCATTTCTCATTTCCTTAAGAATTGGCCCAAAAATATTCTTGAGAAAAGTCATTAAGACATAACATTTTTAAAGGTAGCCGTTAGGTTTTATGAATGAATGACAGAGAGGGGAATAGAGATGATTTGCAAAGTGAATGGAAAATGATCATTGTAGCTACAATACTTTTTCCAAATTTAGTGTGGAGGCTTACAAACATCTAGATTAAAAGTTGACAAGCTAGGCAGTCAGAGTTAGAAGAGGCTTTTGGAAACTTACTAGGACTGAATTTTACTCTAGAAAATATAGGAGCACCACAGACTGGTAATAGGAAAGACACAATGCAAGGGGATATAAAGACACAAATGCAAGGGATATAAAAATGAGAAAACATCACAAAAGCTTTTAACTGAGGACTACAAGAGCTACATTTACTTTAGAGTAGGAATAAACTACCAAACCAAATTCCTAACTAATGTCCACTAGATGCTGAATGCTAACCTGGCTTCTGATCGTTTGTATTCTGCCAGGTAGAAACTCCTGTTTACATCTCAAGGGTGACCTTAGCATGACGTTTGTACCTAATTCCCACTGATTTATGGACTCTCTAACCTCTATCTTTTTCTGTGGGTTTAAGTTCTACTGGATATATCTGCTATGCTGTTGTCATGACAACTGTCACATACTAAACTTGGGCATGCTGAGGAGGGGTTGATTACATCTGGAAGGAGGAGCATATTAACCAGACAAGTGAGGAATGAGCTCATTCTTGCAGACAGAGCAGTGAAGGTGGGAAGGTAAAGTGGATGGGATAGTAGGGGAAACAATGGGGAGGAAGGAGTACTCTCAGAATCTTCCTCCAGTGAGGCAGCCATTTTCAGATTTCCCTCTCCAACAAACCCATCACCAAGCACTAGCAAGACTCCCAACTGTCTGTCCTATGAAACCCAAATACTTAGACACATCACCAATGCTCTCCAATACCCCCTTTACATTTCTTGATAGACATTTCTCTTTAATCCTTCACAAAACCTCTGCTACAGCCAAACATTTCTGCTCATTGACAGTGCGCACACCTCCCCCCAACCCAAGCACTGCTTGGCTGTTCCTACAGCCAATTTGGGTCTGCCTCCTCAATCAGTCCAAGGTAACTTCTCACCTTCTCTCTGCCCTTCACCTTCTTAATTCTGGCCCTCAGGGACTAACCCATCCTTTTTAGAAACCTAAATGCCTACTCACACCACACAATCACACTCATTAGAGGTTACTGATTGTACCAGGTACCCCAGTAAGTGTATTTTCAGACATCCCATGGCCATGAAACAAACTCGCCGCAGCTTCCGAGATAAAGGTGTGGTCGTGTGAAAGCACTACCGGCCTTCCAATGTGTATCTTTAGCACTATATTTAAGGGCAAATATTAATCATTTAATAATTAGTTAAGCATTTTAGAGCCCTGATTTTATTTGGAACGCTCACTTCTCTCCATTGACAGTAATAACCAAGATGCATGTCTGTTTCCTCTGCCTGACATGCTTGTCCCCATTCCTTGTAGAAAGAGCTCTTTATCATTCATGAGTAGACTCAAATATCACCTCCTCACAGAAGCTTCCCCCACCTTCTGATCTAAAGCATAGGAATCCTTCCATCTAACACCACTCTGCTACATTCTCATAGTAACACCAATGAATCCATGTGCAATACTTCATTATTTCTTTATCAGCTCTGTTTCCTTACAGGCATGTAAGACCCAAAGGAGAAAGAAGTATGTCTGGTCTACTTGCAACTTGTCCCTGAAATGGAGTATCTCATATACTGCATAACCAATACATATTTCTTGGTAAATCACTGAATTCACATTTTAAGACAATGGTTGTGTAATTTTTCCTTAATTATTCCACCCTTCCATTTGCAAGTAAAGGAAATACTGGATATCCTGGGAAATGATCTAATTCATTTCATTCAGATTCTGCTCTTTAGTCATCTTATCAATACAAAACACCAACCCAACAGCCTTGTAAGAAACTTTAACATCCAGGCTTTCTTCTCTCTACCCTTCAATAGCATCCCCTTGTATGGAGGGTATCTGATTCATAAACGAATTCATATGTAAAATGCAACCAACTTCAAAAATTGTAATCATCTTGTAGGGTCTGGGGAGGAGCTCTACAAGCTCATTGCTATGCATTTTTTTTTAATTGATCCTCCCAGAAATCCTATAAGTTAGGAGTATTCCCTATCTTATAAAATAAAAATATATTCCCATATGAACAGAACAGGGGCGCAGAATGTTTAAATGCTCAAAGCTATAGGAGTAATAAGTTGTCAGATCTGCATTCAAACCCAGATCTTTTGATTTCACACCGGCCATCTGCTCCTCCAGATCTTCTAACACCAATTTCCATAAAAGCTGTTTCGTGCAATGAAACCAACTCTAGACCAGGAGTCAGAAAATGTGTCCTTGTTCAAATAATGGCTTGCCGCTATTCACCATGTGACCTTCAGTAAATTCTCCAGCTGTGAAACTGGGATAGAAGATAAACTGCCAATCTCCTACAGCAGCTGTGCTGAACATACAGGATAACGTACTTGAACATCCATACTCTCCTTCACACACAACACTCCTCGTAATGAACAGGATTCCATCAATTGATACCCCACTGTCTGTAAGAATTTTCCAGATTCTGCTAAATCAATGCAAGAGCTAGAGGTGAGAAACTCAGTGAAGTCACAGATTGCGGTAGCATTGACCTTGACCAACCTCTTAGGAAGAATAACACTCAATGTCCAATTGCAAGTAGCTCTCTGGGAGCATTGCCATTTGAAACCAATGGCATTGAGGTAATATCAACTTGAGCTCTCTTGGCAAGCAGAAGCTATATCTTCATATTGAGACAGAAGTTAAAGATGGGACTCTCCAGCCAGTGCAGTTTAGAAGATTGAGCACAACCTACCCCCAGGAAACATACCAGCTCCAAAGAGAGCTCTGCTCTTAGGTCTCCATGCTATAACTGGCAGTTAATGCTCAGTAGGGCAAACCGCTGGAGGATAGTCTGGCACAGCATTCAAATCCAACACATAAAGTGAAATAAAACCATGCTTTGTTCCTTCCTCCCTTATCAATTTTCCAGAAAACAAAAAAAAAACTGGTCATAAACCAAAAAGAAATCCCTTTCAATAATCCTTTTCACAAAATCCCTTTCAAAGTAACTAAACAAAAACAAAAAACAATTATTTAAAACAACAACAACAACAACAACTAAAAGCTTACCTCATTTGAGTTGAATCAGAAGGATTCATACTTTGACCTAAATATGAAGCTTTTGTGTTTGTTTTTTCTTTTCCTTAAGATACTCTTAAAATACGTCTTAATAACCTCTCATAACAACACTTGGACAAACCTATCACTTGTATGTTGTGATTTTTGAGAGGTTTCACCTCTCGCTTGAAATGCTTTTCATTACTAATAGACAGGCCCTTTTTTTCTTATTATTTATACAAGGGCTGCTTTGATTGCCTGCCTGTGACACTTTGGGATGAAAAACTGGTGGCTGCATTAATTAAACACAAAGATGAGATGTCTTATTCTTCCTTTTCCTCGGAAAAGTCCCGATAAGCAGACCTCAGTGTGTGCCTGCAGACTGCCAAGAAGAGCGAGGTTTTCAGGTTTTTGTCATTTGATCTGATACAAGCTGAAGTTGCTGATTAGAACCGTTAATTGGAGAGTGAGATGAAGCAGTTAAGCACTAAGCGGCTGAGACAGCGAAGATGGCAGTTGGATCCTTCATCTTAAAATCTAAAGAGAAAAGAAGACTCCACCTACCTCCTGCTTCCTTCCTTTCCCCTTGCCCACCCCACCCGCAATCAAACTGCATGATCAGACTAGAGAAAAAATAAAGAACAAAAGAGGAGGGGATTGTGAGGAGAATTCTGGCCCCAAACTACAGTGGAAATAGCCTGCTTCCCACTTTTTGTTCACTAACAGGATGGGTCTCAAGTGTCTGGTTGTTGCTGTTGTTGTTGTAAGGTGCTGCCGAGTCAGTTCTGACTCACAGCGACCTCATATAGGGTTTCTGAGGAGTGGATGGTGAGTTTGAACCACCAACTTTATGGTTCAAACTGACCTTGTAGTCCAGTGCTTTATCCCACAGCACCACACTAGGATTGGTGTGTGCCTGGTGGATATCATTAAAACCAAAATCATACCAGTCAAGTCAAAATTGACTCATAACCAGCTTATGTATGTCAGAGTAGAATTGTACTCCAAACAGTTTTCAAGGGCTGACTTTTTGAAAGTACAGTAAAATTTGCAAAAGCCAGACAGAAATTTGTCAGAGAAGGAAAACTCAAATATTTTCCACTAAAACAAGCTATAGGAAAATGATAAGACTGCACCATGTCTAAGAAAGGAGACTTGTGGGTTCCAGAAAAATGAGGCAGCCCCATCAAGTTCCAGCCCTAAGCAATTTCAGTGTAAATCACTGGGCCTTTCGTCCCAGGCCCCTTTGGGTAAACTGGAACTGCTAACTTTCCCATTAGCAGCTGAACACTTCAGAATTTGCAGCACCCAGGGATGCCTGTGGACAGCATTAGCTGAATGCAAATCATGGCATAAAGAAGTCCCATCTTTTCTTATCTCAGAAACTACCAGTTAGTAAATGACAATCCTCCTAATGTTTGAGAAATATACAACATGCTTTCAGGTTTAAATGCATCATTGGAACCACACAACATCCTTAGAAGGTCAGCAGGGAATTTTTGGACAGTTTTAAGAATGAGGAAATGGGGAACTTACCCAAGATTCCATTGTTGTTGCTAAGTGTCTTCAAGTCAGTTCCAACTCATAGTTGGGTTTCCAATACAGGGGTTTCCAAGGAGTGACTGGTGAGTTTGAACTGCCAACTGTGTCATTAGCAGTCTAGTGCTTATCCTGCAGCGCTACAACATGACTTCTAGGATCCTATATCAGAGAAATAAAAAATTCAATATGCCTGAACATCTTGAGTCCAGTGCCCTTTGTTACGTCTCTGCCTCATATTAGTGAGTGTGACAGGTAAGATAAGCACTGAACTGCTAACTGCAAAGTTAACAGTTCAAACCCAGCAGTCACTCCTCAGAAGCTCTATCATGGTTAATATGAGTTATTACCAACTCTATATCACTTAACAACAAAAACATCATAAAAGGAAAGGAAAAATTTTAAAGTATTAGAGTTGGTCTCTGATGTTAAGGGGTATCCAGTTCAGTTTGGAAATCTCAGGATGTAGTTGTGAGTTAAAAACTGTCATATCTCAGGACAATCTATATGATAGTATGGAAGTTCCAGTTAGTTTATGCCTTAATTTTAGGAATAGTTTGCTTCTCTGTGATCTCAGGAATGCCCAGTCCAGAGGAGGTCAGCTGCAGTTTATCAGAAAGAGCCACACACTGAGGCAGCATCTATAAATGCTTCTGTTATCTGTTGTTGTTGTTGTTGTTGTTTTTAAATGCCGCCAAATCATTTCCAAGTCACAGCAACCCATTGGGTGCAGAGTAGATCTACTCCATAGAGCTTTCAAGGCTGTAACCTTTTGGGAGCAAATCACTAGGCCCGTTTTCTGAGGTGCCTCTGTGTAGGCTTCAGCCAGCAATATTTTGGCTAATACAATATCTATTTTAATAAACTGTTATCTTTCAAATTAGCATAATAGGTATCAAAAATGGGTTTTCATTGGTGAAGCTACTACTAACTGTTTAAGTTGTCTTTCATTGTAGAAATTAAAGGTATTCAAGATACATGTGTTCACTAACATTGTTTATGATCTTTGTCTGAACTGGGTAGAGAACATGCCTAGGCCTGTTCCAAGTAGCCCTAAGGGATAATACTCAAGACTGATCCTAGACACCATGGTAAATTGGCATAACAGAGTCCACAAAGACAATGTTCTACATCTTACTTTGGTGAGCAGTGTCTAGGATCTGAAAAACTCATGAGTGGCTGTCTAAGGTATAGCTATTTGTCTCTCCATGTACAGAAGAAAGAAGAGCGTTGAAAACTGAAGACACTTGGAATCAATTAGTCCAATGGACTTAATGGAACATGTGAACATCAGTATCCATGACCCTAAGACCAGAGGGCTTCTATCATGGAGGGCGGTGGCTAAATGATGTGTGAGAACTGCGCAGACCGGGTGGAGGTGTTAAATGAAACCCAGACCACGGAGCCGCCGACTGAGAGGTGTCTGGAGACCAGGTCGATGGGGAGACTCTGCCTAGTGGGAAGAGAATGCAGGGGCCGGCCAGGCTGTCCCACTTGCCCTGGATGCAAGAGCGCCGTCCTAGCCTAACTGTTGGATACTGGCTTTGAGGCGGGGGTCGACCAACTTAGAGACCCACAGCACAGCCCAAAGTGTCTCACTACAACCCAGTAGTCCCTGCTGCACGACTGCCTTGATTGACATCCGAGGACGGAAATTCCGCCTTTGAGCCAGACTTAAGGCCCTAGCACAAGGAGATTCCTATTTAACAGCAACCACGCAACCGCCACTCGTCTGTCTGCCATGCTGTGGTGGTTTGAATTGCTGTGATTCTGAGGGCTATGCCACGTATTTTAAATAACCAGCAGGGTCACCCATGGTGGACAGGTTTCAGATGAGCTTCCAAACGAAGACAGACTAGGAAGAAAGAGTGACAAACTGCTTCCGAATCGCTAGTCACTGAAAACTCTATGAATAGCAGAGAAACACTGTCAGATACAGGACCGGAAGGTGGGAAGGCACTCAGAATGCGACTGAAGAAAAAAATGCCTCCTCAAAGTAGAGTTGACCAAGATGACCACGATGACGTGAATAGAGTTAAGCTCGGGGGAGAAATGCTCACAGAACCTTCATTTGCTAATGGGCCACAATCAAACTGAAGAGAAACAGTTGTAAACATCCATTGAAAATCGAAACATGGAATGTATGAAGTATGAATCTGGGAAAATTGGAAGTTGTCAAAAATGAAATGGAACGCTTCAACATCGATATCTTAGGAATTGGTGAGCTGAAATGGACTGGTATTGGCCATTTTGAATCTGACAACCACATGGTTTACTATGCAAGGAATGACAAATTGAAGAGGAATGGTGTTGTGTTCATTGTCAAAAAGAACATATCCAGATCAGTCATGAGGTACAATGCTATAAGTGATAGGATAATGTCCATGTGACTACATGGAAGCCCAGTTAATACCACTATTATTCAAATTTATGCACCAACTACTAAAGCCAGTGAAGATGAAATAGAAGAATTCTACCAACTTCTTTAATGTGAAATAGATCAACCATGCAATCAAGATGTATTGCTCGTTACCAGTGATTGGAATGCAAAAGTAGGGAGCAAAGAGGAGGATCCAGAAGCTGGAAAATTTGGACTTGGTGATAGAAATGATGCTGGAGAATGAACGATAGATTTCTGCAAGACAAATGATTTGTTTATTTCAAATACCTTCTTTAGACAGCATAACAGACGACTATACACATGGACCTTGCCAGATGGAACACATAGAAATCAAATTGACTACATCTGTGGAAGGAGAAGATGGAAAAGCTCCATTTCATCAGTGAAGACAAGGCCAGGGGCAGACTGTGGAACAGACCATCAATTACTAATATGCAATTCAAACTGAAACTGAAGAAAATGAAAACAAGTCTATGAGATCCAAAATATGACCTTGAATTTATCCCACCCGAATTTAGAGATCATCTGAAGAACAGATTTGATGCATTAAACACTAAAGACCGAAGACCAGAAGAGTTGTGGGATGACATCAAGAA
>NW_006408682.1:3253948-3276322 GCF_000296735.1 Chrysochloris asiatica
GGATCAGACATTGTTTTGTTCTGCTGTGCATGGGGTTGCTATGAGTCAGTTCCAACTCAATGGCGCCTGACAACAACAACAACAAGACCAGAGAAGTAGATGGAATCAACCGCTCTGAAAGGAACACATTAGAAGGTCCAAGATAGAGTGGGACAAAATGTGGAACAAAATTTAAGACCATAAAAAAGACTGGGCTTACTGGTCAGAAAGAGACTTGGAGGAACCCAAGACTATGGCTCTCAGTCAGCTTTCAGATCTGGAACTGAACTCACCCCTGTGCCTCAATTTCCAGCCAAATGGTAGGTAGGTATATAAGGGGCACAAGAACAACCATGGATGCTAACCAGGGAGTGGTCAACTATTGAAGATCAAAAGAGTAGCATTCACCTAAGGATAGAGTCTAGAAGGAGAGTTGAATGGAAATAAAACTCACAAAAAGGAAGTAGAATCAGTGATACCACATGAAGGGGATTACAGTCACTGAGACGCAATGACGTATATAATTTGTTGAATGTAATGCAAACCTCCACTCTATTCACAATAAAGTGTAAAAAGACTGACCCCTAATCAGTTCAGGTTTCAGCTTGGTGCAGACTAGAAGGTGTAGAATTCAACTTCAAAAATGTTTCTGGTGTTAGGGACTCCTGAGCCCATGGACAAGAACATAGCCAAGGAGGGCTAGAGCTGAGAGTGAAGTGTCCAGCTGATATGAAGTGAGGGGAGACACACAGAATGCCCAAACTTGTAGATAATACCCATTTGACCTAGCTCCAATGGTTTGATGATCAGAACTCGAGTAGGAGGGAAAAAAATTTTTTTAATATAGGAAACACATGTAAATTGCTATAATTTGATTAACTTGACCTATACTTATTTATGGATGTAGTAACCAACAGAGGGAAGGAGTCTTCAAGTATCAATCAAGTATCAATATTATCACCTCTGTATACAGGGTCGATAGGGACAGGCAACTTAGACATTGGCACCCTAAAATGGGAGGGAGGGGGCATCTAAAAGACATGAAGTGACTGGCTTACAAGTTTTCAAGAGGGAGTTTAGTTTAAAAGTGTGCAGGAGAAGGTAGAATCCCCACTGAATAATTTTCATGTTGTCTAGATGTGTCTGGTGAAAGGAAATAGGGATAAGATACTACAGATTCAATAGTGAGTAAATATTATCATGACTAATTGCAACTGTACATATAGAAGTTTTGTAACAAAAGGGAGGAGTAATTAATCTTACTGTCCAAGGAACAGAGGACCCAAGGACCATCAAGGGAGAAGAGCACGAGCAGAATGTGGGACCCTATCCAAAGAAACAGTGACACCAGAGGAGGCATGGAGAGAGAGAGCAGCTGAGGACTCAAGACTCAAGGAAAGGGAAAGGCTGTGTGCTGGCGACCAGAAGGCAGGCTTGCAGAATGTACCCTTTGGTTGTTTAAATGATTACATATCCCTGAGTGGTTCTGTGTACATGCCAAAACCAAACCAAAACAAAAAAAAACAACAGAAGCAATAGAAGCAAATACTGTTGAATGATGATGCACAGAGAAGATTGTAATCATTTCAATGAAATGATAAGTGTAAAATTGATGTTGTTCTATGTAAGTTATTACTCAATTCACAATAAAAACTAAACAAACAAACAAAAAGTGTTGCTGATTTTTCCTTCATAGGTCCTTCCACTAGACTGTTTTGAACATCTAAAAAGATAGGAGCTGAGACTTCACTGGAACAGTGTAAATCATTAACATTTTCAGCTAATAACAGAATGCTGGGAGGTTCAAGTGTACCCATAATTGCCTTGGAATAAAGGCCTGGCTATCTACTTTTGAAAACTCTGCCTATGGAGCACATGGGGTCTCCATGAGTTGGAATTCACTTAATGGCAACTGGTTTGGTTTGGCTTTGGTTGGCGCTTTACTGATTTGCAGAAAAGTTGGGATAAACTCTTGTATTGGTTATGATAAATATTTGGTTAATAAATGCCTATATACTACATGAATGATAACCTGGTAGCAAGAACATAACAGAGCAGCCAACTCTCAACTCCTCAGATGTCTTTTATGGCTCTTTATCTACCAAAAATAAGCTAAAAACTGTGCCCATAGGCAGATTAATTTAGTTGTTTTTTATTGCAGTTGTTGTTAAGTTCCATTGAGTCAGTTACCACTCATAGCAACCTTCTATTAGGTTTTCGAGGAGCAACTTGTGGATTTGAACCACCTGGTGTGGGTTTGTAGGATAAGCAGTCCAGTGCTTATCCTATAAAGCCACACCAGGACTCCATTATTAAGTCTTAAACAGGATAAAGACAACAATCTGGATGAGGAAGACCATCCACATGACGTCACTATGATATCTAAAGTATTCAAAGCCATGTGGCCAATTTATAGAAGATGGGAAGCAAAAGAAATTTGTCACAAGATTATAATCAGCAGCAGATCAATTCATCACAGTCACAGGCAGGACTATGGAAGGGGGAAAGAGACCACGATTGGGATATATACACTACAGCAGATTAGAAACATTAACATGATTGGTTCTGAGGCTCTCCAACAACATTGGTCAGAGTACATAACCATGTGACCTGGTACCATTATGGGAACACTCAGGTAAGTCCCGGAGGTTCAGTCTGCCCATCTCAGGACCGACCAGAGAATTCATTTTTAAAGATGCTCTGCCTAAGGGCAAAGTTGTCTCTGCTCTCCCAGATTTGTCTCAGTCACTTAAGCAATTCAGGAGTCAGAAGTGTATAAAGTGCTCAAGATTGCAACTGAATTTAGGTCAAGACTTAAGATGGAGCTGGGCTCTTACTGCAGGTCACAGCCTTCCACAGACCAAATGCCTTTAGATTTCAGGATCTAACGTATTCCTTCCTCTTGATCAGAGATTAAGGGTTGCACATTGATGATAAGGCCTGGACTTAATCAGGCTCCTAGATGGTGGCAAGGGCATGTTCTTTAAACTCAAGGTACTGATTTGTCACTGGATACCATCTGGTTCTTCACCAAGAATTTAAATAAGAGTGACAACTCCATCAAGCAGGGATGAGCGAGACCAATGTACATTGTCTTAGTCAAAGCCATTTTTGTTCCTCTAACATGTGTAAGGTAGAGAAAGATACATTTTTGGTGCTACGGGTTAATGCGTCAGACTGCAAAGCCATTTGAACTGTAAGGTCGGCGGTTCAAACTCACCAGCAGCTCCTCGGAAACCCTATACAGGGTTGCTATGGGTTAAAATCAGCTCGACAGCAATCAACAATAACAACTGTAAGTAGAAAGCAAATTAAAAATACTACTATCCCTTGTAAAACTGGCCTAGTCCATGTGATGGTTCACTTCACAGGCAAGATGATAACTTCTTAAGAAATTACATTACAAGTAAGCTCTATGCAGCATGTGATAACCATAAAAGTAATAACATCATTAATCTAGTCAACAATACAGATTTACAATACTAATTAGAGAAATATAAAGGAAAGTATTTTGGTTAAAATACATGGAAAGTTTCATTTATATAAATTAATAAAACTTAATTTGATAGGACAAAACTCCTTGAAAAACAATGAGGGTCAGATCTTTATTGCTTTTATGGTTACCTGACATTTGCAACTTGGATTTGTTATAGATCTGCTTCTTTCATAGTCTTTGATTTTGTGTTATATGTGTTTGGTCCATAGACTACTAGTTCTACCTTAGTGAATGAGTTTTATTGAAATGATTGCTTTGTGCCAGAGGCAGGCTTAGCATACACTGAATGAAGCTTCAACTTTAAGGCCCCTTCACTTATACAAGCCTCTTCTAAGATTCAGTATCTGATTTTCTATTCATAGTTTTGAAGTCTTTATCTTAAGGACTATGGAGCCCTGGTGATGAAGGGGTTAAGGCACTCTGTTGCTAACTGAAAAGTCGGCATTTTGAACCCACCAGCCATTTTGCAGGAGAAAGACATTGCAGTCTGCTTCAGCAAAGACTTGTTGTTGTTAGGTGCCATTGAGTTGGTACCAACCCATAGCAACCTTATGCACAGCAGAACCAAACACTGCCTGATCCTGGGCCAACCTCACTACTGTAGCCAGGCTTGAGTCCATCGATGCTGCCACTTGGCCAATCCCTCTCTTAGGGGGTATTCCTCTTTTTCTCTGACCCTCCACCTTACCAAACATGATATCCTTCTCCAGTGACTGGTCCCTCCTGACAATATGTCCAAAGTATGAGAGATGAACTCTGGCTGCACTTCTTCCAACACAGATCTGTTGGTTCTATGGACAGCCCATGGCACTTTCAATATTCTCCTCCAACACCATAACTCAAAAGTATCAATTCTTCTACGGTTTTCCTTATTCACTGTCCAACTTTCATATGCATATGAGATTATTGAAAATACCATGGCTTGGGTCAGTTGCACCTTAGTCTTCAAGCTGACATCTTTGCTCTTCAACACTTTAAAAAGATCTTGTGGAGCAGATTTGCCTAATACAATATGTTGTTTGATTTCTTGATTGCTGCTTATGGCAGTGTTGATAGTTGATCCAAGAAGAATGAAGTCCTTGACAACTTCAATCTTTTCTCCATTGATAAGAATGTTGTTTATTGATCCAGTGGTGAGGATTTTTGTTTTCTTTACATTGAGGTGTAATCCAGACCGAAGACTGTGCTCTTTGCTCTTCATCAGTAAATGTTAAAAGTCCTCTTCACTTTCAGCAAGCAAGGTTGTATCATGCATATCACAAGTTGTTAATGAGTCTTCCTCCAATACTGATGCCACGTTTTTCTTCATAGAACCCAGCTTCTCTGATGATTTGCTCAGCATCCAGGTCTTGAAAACTCTGTGGGCCTATTCTATTCTGTCTTATTGTGTAACTATGAGTCAGAATCAACTCAGCAGTAGTAATCCTTGGATCTTAAGGAGGGCCCACAAATTGAATACATTTCAGGTCTTGCAAGACTTGGCTAGATCCCCGATTTCTCTGGTAGCGTAGTGGTTACGACTCGGGCTGTGAACCGCAAGGTCAGCAGTTCGAAACTACCAGCTGCTCCGCGGGAGAAAGATGAGGCTTTCTACTCCCGTAAAGACTTACACCCTCGGAAACCCTGTACAGTGTAGCTATGAGTCGGTTCCGACTCCACGGCACATAACAACAACAACAACAAATTAGTTTATCTTTTTTTTTTTAAACTGCTCTCCCCTTCACCCAAGTTAGCACGTGTTTATACTATACCACATGAATAGTTCTCCCTTCCCTATCATCCCTGGCAACTATCATAGACTGTTTTTATAGAATGGAAACTGTTTCTTGACTTCTACAGTAGTGGTCTCATACAATATCTGTCTCTTTGCAACTAACTAATGATTTCTAACACAGGATTTTCTGGGAGTATTAATTGGGTTGTTCTCTATGGGTTTCCCTCCCTCTTATCTCTATTTTTTTTTTTTTCTTTCAACCCCTAGAGACATTTTTCCTTCCTAAAACAATGCAAAAAAAAAAAAAAATTTTTTTTTTATATGCTGACCTAAGAAGTGCAGGATTGGAAGACCTGGGGACTCCAGAGTCAGTGACATAGCCATAGAGGACCAGAGTGGAGAGTGAAGTATCCAGCTGATAAGAATAGAGGGCATATGCACAAGAACACCCACACCTGCAGATAATACCCACTTGGGCCTGGCTTCAATGACTGGAGGATCGGAGCTCAACTAGAAGAAGAAAGAAGAAGGAAAAAAAGAGTAATCTGATACAGTTTGATGAACTTGACCTACACCTATAGATGAAGTAGTTCAAAAGAGGGAACAAATCTTTACAGCGAGGATAATTCCCACCCCCTCCATACACAGAGTAGACTGGGATGGGCAACTTGGACACTAGATACCCAAAATTGTGGAGGGGCTACAAAGGCAAGAAGCAACTGGCTTACAAGCTTTCAAGAGGGAGCCTAGATCCAGAGGGTGCAGAGGAAAGTAGAAAAAAAGAAGAAGAAGAAGTGCAGGCTTGGGAGCAGTGGTGTATCACTGGTAGAATCTCACCTTCCATGTGGGAGTCCTAGACTTGATTCCCTGGTCAATGCACCTCAGAGACATTCACCACTCATCCATTCATGGAGGCCTGAATGCAGCTATGATGCTAAACAAGCTTTCAGACTAAGACAGACTAGAAAGAAACTAGGCAATCTCCTTTTAAATATGAACCAATAAACTCCTGTGGATTACAAAGGTCTGATACATAACCTACCATGAGGTAGGTGTAGAACTAGGAAGCATTTTGGTTCTTTGTGCATGGGGCCATCATGAGTTGGGTCTGACTCAAGGGCAGCTCACTACTAACAATAAAGGCCAGGCAAAGATTCTCTGCAACATGTTGGCAGGACTACAGTTCCTCTGGATTGGATAAGATTTGGCTGGAGAAGGGGAGAGGAAAGTGACACAGACAAAAAAGACACAGGAAAGGACCCATGAAGCCCAGCAAGTGAGAGAGAAGATGACAATGTTCATTACGAGGACAGGAAACATGGTAGAGGTACCCAAAGGATTAGCCTATCTTTCAGCATGGAGACCCCAGTCCCTGTGTACAACAAGCATCAGACACTTGGACCAGGGATATGAACTTGGAGGCTTTGTGTCACAATGGGGAACATAGGCAGAACATCACCCCAACCACTGTGGAAACCATGGAAAATTTCTCAGTGAATCAGACACAGTGGTGCCACTTTTGTAAAATTATTGTGGTCCTTTGAATATATTTAATATGGCTTTTCTCTCCCAAGTGATTGGGTGGGACCATGCAAATAAGGTATACAGAACTCTAAGGCTGGGATTGGTTAGTTTTGCCCTTCAACTAGGCTGAGAAGGAGTCATATCAGTAGCAGAGATGGAAGATCCCAGGATCATCAAGAAGGAAGGGCATAAGAGAAGCACGAGATGCCTTCCTAAAGAAACAGAGATGGCAGAGGCAACAGCAGAGGCAGTGGCATGGAGAAACAGGGGAACTTCAGACTCTAGGCCCATGAACTAAGTAAAGCTGAGTGCCTATGGGCAGGACACTGGCTTAAAGTATGTGCCCTCTGGGCATTCACAGATGGACTAAAAGAGCTTTGTAACTTGTGCTCTAGCAGGGCAGAGGCTAAGGGACCACATGGCTGAGAGGCTGAAAACAAGAGTGAGGCATGCCTGCAGTCTGGCAGACAGGAGACGTTCCTAACTGGAGAACTGCTGTGTCCAGAGTTGGTTTTGATCCTGAATTGTAACCTGTTCACTTCCCTAATAATTGTGAATATTGTTATGAGTTCTGTGTGACCATTGGAATGGATTATCAAATCCAGATGTGAAGCAGAGAATGCTGTGGGAGGAATGGTTGATGTCAGAATAGGGTCAAGAAGATTGGAGGGTGGAAGCATGTCTGACCTCTGCTTCATAGGATCAACCTTGGACAGATTTTGAGTTTGATTATTTTTCCCCCTTGTGGAGCCAGACATAGTCCCCGCATGACTTTTTTGTAATTATTGAGAATTATGTGATAGTTTATGTGGGAGAACATTAGCTTTTCATTCATCCTATCGCATATCATTTCATTGTCATGGTTACAATCACCTTCATGCATCATAAACCAACCAAAGGGTATACCCTGCAAGCCTGCCCCCTGGTCATCAGCACACAACCCCTCTCCCTTTCTGGGTCTAGAGTCCCCAGCCTCTCCATCTCTCCACATTATCGTCTCTGCCCCCATCTCTGGCGTCATCACTTCTCTGGGTAGGTTCCTGCACTCTGCTCTTCTCCCTTGAAGCCTCCAGGGACCCACAAGGTTTTTAACAAATGTTAAAATGATAAAGAATACTACAAAGTAGCATCTCTGGTTATAATAAGAAATTAGTCAACTAACTGAAATGTAAGCTTTGAAATCAGGTCTGAGTTCAAATCTCAATCCCATCTTTTAGTAATTGGTTATTGTTAGTGAGTCAGTCCGCATTCTAGAGTTTCAGTTCCATCTGGAGGAAATTGTTGTTGTTGTTAGGTGCCATCAAGTTGATTCTACTCACAGTGACCCTATAAACAACAGAAGAACACACTACCAAGACCTGCGCCATCCCCACAATCATTGTTAGGCTTGAGCCCATTGCTGCTGCCACTATGCCAAACCATCTTATTGGAGGGGTCTTTCTCTTTTTTGCTGACTCTCCACTTTACCAAGCACGATATCCTTCTCCAGGTACTTGTCCCTCCTGATAGTATATGTCTGAAGTATGAAAGACAAATTCACATCATCCTAGCTTCTAAGGAGCATTCTGGTTGTTACATCTTCCAACACAAATTCATTTGTTCTACTGGAAGTCCATGGTGCTTTTAATATTCTTCTCCAACATCACAAGCCAAATGCATTAATTCTTATACAGTTTTCCTTATTTATTGCCCACCTTTGTTGTTGTTGTTAAGCACCATCTAGTCAGTCCTAACTCAGAGCGCCCCCGTATAGGGTTTCCAAAGAGCACCTGTTGAGTTTGAACTACCGACCTTGTGGTTCAAACCAATCTTGCAGTCCAGTGCTTTATCCCACAGTGCCACATTAGGACGCCCTCAGTTCCAACTCATAGTGAGCCTATATATAACATAATGAAACTCTGCTCAGTCCTGTCCTGTACCATCCTCACAATTGTAGCCACATTTCAGCCCATTATTGATGCCACTATAGTCCATCTTGTTGAGGGTCTTCCTCTTTGTCACCGACTCTCCTTCCTGATAACATGTACAAAGTATGAGAAATAAAGTCTCAACATCCTGGCTTCTAAGGGGCATTCTGGCTATACTTCTTCCAAGACAGATTTGTTTGTTTTTCTGGCAGTCCATGGCACTTTCACTATTCTTTGCCAACAGCATAATTCCAGGCCTGGAGTGTGGAAAATAGCAATTACTTTTTCTGATTGTTTTATATATCTTAAATGGAAATAATGCACGCAAAATGTCTTCAGGTCAAGATTACTCAGTAAGCAATAGCAGTGACTATCGTTGTTAGGTGCCATCGAGTCGGCAACGACTCATAGCGACCTTATGCACAGCAGAACGAAATAATGTCCAATCCTGGGCCAACCTCACTACTGTTACCACACTTGAGTCTATCAATGCTGCCACCTCATTGGGGGACTTCCTTTTTTTCTCTGACCCTCCATCTTACCAAACTTGATATCCTTCTCCAGCGACTGTTCCCTCCTGACAATATGTCCATAGTATGAGAGACGAAGTTTGGCCATCTTGGCCTACAAGGAGCACTCTGGCTGCACTTCTTCCAAAACAGATCTATTGGTTCTTTTGGCAGCCCTTGGCACTTTCAATATTCTCCTCCAACACCATAACTCAAAGGCATCAATTCTTCCATGGTCTTCCTTATTCACTGTCCAGCTTTCGCATGCATATGAGGTTACTGAAAACACCATGGCTTCGGTCAGGAGCACCTTAGTCCTCAAGCTGACACCTTTGCTCTTCAACACTTTAAAAAGGTCTTGTGCAGCAGATTTGCCTAATGCAATACATCGTCTGATCTCTTGACTGCTGCTTCCGTCAGTGTTGATGGTTGATCCAAGAAGAATGAAGTCCTTGACAACTATAAAGATTGCCTAAAAGGCTTCATTAAAAGGACCACTGTTTGGGAGGTGAACTAGCAGTGACTGGTTAGAGGAGAGTAATGATGGCAGAAAAACTATTCTCTCCACGTGACTTACTCACACTTGACCTTTGTAGGCATTGTTTATCACACTATTTTATCACAAATGTAGACATTTTTATGGGACTGAAAAAAAATACATTTTTAGGTGAACACAAGAGCTTCTATTATAAATTTTGATACTTGGAATTTGGAATTAAATGGGTGGGTTTTGTTTTTTAACAGGTAGCATCTTTGTGTAGCTTCTGCATGCCAGGACCCTGACCAAACCTACTGGCCACCCTCACTTACATCCCTGTGTCTGTGTGGGTATGGACTTTATGTCAGAACTTGTAACAAATTGCCCCTTGTCCAGCGCCTATGCATACTTGACCATGTGAAGTGGTGAAGAATTCCTTGAAGCCAGGTTATAATCACCCAACACCAGACTGGAACAAGTCAGAAATAGAAGGAAAAGGGCTTCTTTTGAACTCCCCAACTGGCCAGGGAAAATGGAGAGAAGCTTTGGCAAGAGTACTCGAGCCCTCAGTCCAGCCTACTTTCTCTTACCCCTTATTCTCCCAAGGGGAAAAAAGGAAGCAGCGTGGATTCTGAAGTTATACAGGTCTGGGTTCAAACCCTTGTCATTCCACTTAAAAGTTGTCTGGCTTTAGTCAAGTCACTTTATCACTATGAGCCCCATTTTCTTTATTTGTAAAATGAAGGATATGGTGCCAATGGGTTCTGTTGATTTTGTTGCTAAGTGCCATCAAGTCAGTTCTGACTCATAGTGACCCTGTATAGGGTTTACAAGGAGTGCCTGGTAAGTTTAAACCACCAACCTTGCAGTTCAAACCAACCTTTTTATCCAGTACACTATCCTGCAGCACCACACTGGGACTCCAATGGGTTCTAATCAGGATTAATATGTAATGGACTAAACCCACCACCTGTCAGTTTGTCTTACTGTGGTGACTTGAATGGTGGCTTGCATGCTGCTGTGACATTGGAAGCCAATAGTATTTCAAACACGGTGGACAGGTTTCAGCAAAGTGTTAAGACTAATATTAACTATGAAGAAAGGCCTGGAGAGCTACTTCTAAAAATTAGTCAATGAAAAACCTATGGACCACAGCAAAATAGTGTCTGATACAGTGCTAGGAGATGAGCTCCCTAGGATGGAAGGCACTTGGCATACACAGTGGCTGCAACTGTGGACTCTAGCAGATCAGTGAAGATGGGGAAGGACTAAGCAACATCTCATTCTGCTGTGCGTGAGATCACCATGAGTCAGAGCCAACTTGATGGCAACTGGCACCAACAAATGTTCCTAATAAATGACTAGTAATGGTAATTATTGTAACCAAAATTGGTAGATACTACTCCACAAGCAACCCACTGTGGGGTAGTAATCCCAAAGGGTAAGTGAAGGCCTAATTAAGACATTACACGTGGTGACAACATGGGAACCATGTGACCATGAATATGGGATGAGGGATGCAGAACCAGTAAGAGCAAAATGATGAGAGAAACAGATTGTGCCTATTCCCTACTTCGGACTAGGATTGATATTATCAAATCAGACTGGAACAGTATGATGGTTAACGTTTTGTGTCAACTGGACTGGGGCAAGATTCTCCGTGATCTAGCAATTAAGATGTAGTTATCATCTCCATAATGAGATCTAAGATGATGCAATCAACCCCATGATGCAATCAACCCCAGCTCTGATCTGACATGATTATCCTATGTATTGTAAAGCCTCACTCTTATGAAATTAATGAGGCCAGATGAAAGATTAGGTTGTACATGAGACAATCTCTTTTGAGACTTAAAAGGAGAGAGAAGTAAGCAGAGAAACAGGGACCCACTGCCACCAAGAAGAGTGCATCCTTTGGGCCTGGAGTCCCTGCACTGTGAAGCTCCTAGACCCAAAGGAAGACTGATGCCAACACATATGCAGATCTCCAAGGAATGCTGGACCTACTGATGCTGAAAGGAGGCAGGACTTGTTCCCAGAGCCAGCACTCTGTATTCAGACTCTTAGCTTCCTAAACTATGAAAAAATCACTTCTCTTTGTGAAAGCCATCCACTTGTGGTATTTCTGTTATAGCAGCTCTAGAGAACTAAGCCAGACAGCGTGGACAAAAATACTAGCTCTTTCCATTTCAGTTTGACAAGCAATAGTTGCACAACTAGCAAAACTAACTTCATAATACAGCCCATGGAGAAAGAGCTATTCTTGATTTTTCTCCTTTGTAAAAATGTGTTCTGTGCTATTTACCAACTCCAGGCAAATAACTCCAGGCATTGCAGCTAAAGTCATGGATCTCTGACAGGCCCTGTCAGGGGTTCCTGCCTTTTGACAACATAATGCTATTCCCTTTCTCCCTTTGGTGTCCATACCTCCTTTTCAAACTCAAGCAAAAAGTCAACAGCCTATATTCAGTCAGAAACAGCAGCAATAATGGAAATACGCCTTCCTCACCTTGCCTGTTCTCTCAATTTCAGGGTTATTTTCTTTCCTCTCTGGCTACTTCTCTGAAATAAGTTGAAAACTGATTCCTTTTCCTTTCACCTTTCACAAGCTAAGACATTTACTTCCCAGGGTCTGCAGATAGCATTCCTACTGAGGAAGAAGGGAAAAGAGCCTGGTTTTCCTTCTGTTGCTTTTGTGATTTCTCTTGGTTTGGGCCACAGAGGACTTTGCAGGAAGAGCAGAAATGGAGGTATATATATATATATAGATATATATATAGAGAGAGAGATATATATTTAACTTCAATCATTGAATATTCATCAGGTGATGGGTTCTACCTCAACAATCAGCCAAGGGAATAAAAATAGTTTGCAGCCATCTCTGTCTGCCACAGATCACGCTCCAAACCACTGTAAAGTTGAGTTTTTTTCTTCCAGGTGAGGTGAAGACGAGCAGCAGTGATTTCCCTATGCATAGAACCACACGCTCAGAGCAGATGCCTGTCAAACCAGCCCCCAGTAAGTGGCAAGAGTGATCTAACTTCCTTTCCCTAAAGGTAACTGTCCTCATTACTCTCATTACTGAGCTGAATGAACCTTGGGTGCATAATAGAATTTTCTTTAAAATATTCATCACCTGACAGCTGATATTTCAGCCATATTTGGCTTGAAATCTACATTGGGAGAGGGAATCTGAGCAGCAGTGCTCAATTAACTTAGTATTTTGCTCACATTCGGAAAGTACTTTTCAAGTTCGAGTCATTAAAAATGTATGGCACTGTGTAACATGTTACTCTCAGATAAGCTCTCTGAGCAGGACAGGGGTGGGCCCTGATGCACACACTGCCCCGCCTACATACACGTCAACAGTCAAAGTGGGTCAGACTTTTCCTGCCGAAGATAAGTGGTAACCAGCATCACGTTCGGCACCCACTTGCCCATTCCAGGTGCATAACTTTATGCAGTAGCAATCACAGCCCTTTTGAAGGCGCTTAGTGGCTCTTCCAAATAGGTGCTGTTGTTGATATTGTTAAGTGCCATGGAGCTGGTTCCAGCCCATAGTGTCCCTGCATAGGGTTTCCAAGGAGCGGCTGATGAGCTTGAATCGCCGACCTTGCAATTCAAACCTACTTTACAGGCCAGTGCATTAGCCCGTAGTGCCACACCAGGATTCACCTTTTTTTTGGTTTACAATAAAGAGGGAATCATGGGGACACAAGCACTCATCGGAAACACAGTGAGCAGGGACATTTGGGGACAGACACACTGGGATTCATGTCACAATTTTATCATTGTCTAACTGGGTATCAAGCCATTTGCTTCTCTGAGCCTTGGTTAGAGTCCCTGGGTGGTGCACATGGTCAGCACACTCGCTGCTAAACAAAGGGTTGGATGTTCAAGCCCACCGTGTAATTTACTTCTGAAAAAATAAGCCAATGAAAAACTCAAAAGAGCACACAGTTTTATTCCAACATACATGGGGTAGCCTTAGTGAAAGAGATTCAGCAGCAACCAGCTTTACTGGTAAGCTTCAGTTTCCTCATCTGTGAACTGCCAACAGAGTTATAAAGCAAGGATTGGAAATAGTACCCAGGTCATGCATAGAACAGTACCTGGAATATAAATAATGCTAAATAGATGGAAGCTGAGCTTCCAGACAAAGACAGGCTAGAAAGAAGGAGAGACAGATGACTTCCGAATATTTAATCACCTTCTGAATCTCAGTGGAACACTATTAGCACCAGAAGATTGAATACTGAAACATGATGAAGAGTACCAGAATATTGTCAGATATAGTGCTGGAAAATGAGCCCTGCAGATTGGAAGGCACTCAAAATACAGCTGGGGAAGAATAACCTCCTCAAAGTATAGATGACCATGATGATGAGAGTGGAGTAAAGCCTTTGGGAACTTCATTTGCTGATGGAGCACAACTCAGAGTAAAGAGAAACAGCTGTAAATATCCATTAATAATCAGAACATGGAATGTAATTGGAACATAGGAAATTGGAAATTGTCAAAAATGAAATGGAACACATAAACATTAATACCCTAGGAGTTAATGAGCTGAAAGGACTGGTATTGGCCATTTTGAATCTGACAATCACGTGGTTTACTATGCTGGAAATGACAAATTGAAGCGATACGGTGTCACATCAAAAAGAAAACATCAAGATCTATTTTGAAGTACAATGCTGTCTCTGAGAGGATAATATCCTATTTCTACAAGGAAGACCACTTAATATATTATTATTCAATTGTACACACCTATCACAAAAGCCAGTATTGAAGAAACTGAAGAATTCTACCAACCTTCTTCTTCAGTCTAAAACTGATCAGGCATGCAACCAAAATGTATACATAATTACTGGAGGCTGGAATACAAAGGTTGGAAACAAAGAGGAAGGATCACTCACTGGAAATTATAGCTTGGTGATAGAAAAAATTCTGGAGAATGCATGATATAATTTGGAAAGACCAATGACTTCTCCATTGCAAGTACCTTTTTTAGACAACATAAAAGAGAACTATACACATGGACCTCACCAGATGGAATACACAGAAATCAAATTGACTACATCTTGGGAAAGACAAGGTGAAAAAGTGCCAAACCATTAGCCAAAACAAGGCCAGGGGCATACTGTGAAGCAGACCATCAATTGCACATACGGAAGTTCAGGCTGAAGCTGAGGAAAAATTTTGTAAAGTCCACAAAAGCTAAAATATGACCTTCAACATATCCCATATGAATTTAGAGGTCACTTAAAGAACAGATTTAATGTATTAGACCAGAATAGGAAGAAAGCAAGAAATCATTAAGAAGACAAGAAAGAAAGACAAGACCAAAATGGATATCAGAAGAGACTCTGAAACTTGCTCTCTAGCATAGAGATGCTAAAGCAAATGGAAGAAATGAGGAGGTAAAAGAGCTGAATAGAAAATTTCAAAGGTCAGCTGAAGAAGACAAAGTCAAATGTTATAATGAAATGTGTAAAGATCTGGAGTTAGAAAAGCAAAAGGAAGGAACATGCTCAGCATTTCTCATGCACAGGGAACTGAAGAAAAGAATCAAGCCCCAAATGGCAATTTTAAAGGATCCTCTGGCCAAATTACTGAATGATGCAGAAAACTTCAAAAGAAGATGGAAGGAGTACACAGAGTCACTGTACCAAAAAGAAATGATCGACGTTCAACCATTTCAAGAAGTAGCATATGCTCAAGATCCAATGATACTGAAGGAAGAAGTCCAAGGTGCATTCGAAGCATTGGCAAAGAACAAGGCTCCAGGAATTGATGGAATGCAAATGGAATCTTTTAACAAATTGATCAAGCACTGGAGGCACTCATTCATGTATGCCAAGAACTTTGGAAGAAAAATACTTAGCTAACTGACTGGAAGACATCCATATTTGTGCCCATTACAAAAAGAGGAGACCCAGTGGAATGTGGAACTCATTGGACAATATCATTAATATAATCAATCACATGCAAGTAAAATTTTTCTAAATATAGTTTTTAAATGACTGCAACCATACATTGACAGAGAACTTCAAGAGGTTAAAGAAGGATTCAGAAGAGGTTGTGGAACAAGGGATTTCATTGCTGATGTCAGATGGATCTTGGCTGAAAGCAGAGAATACTAGGAAGATGTTTACCTGTGATTTAATGGCTATGCAAATAAATTGCATGATTGTGTGGATCATCACAAGCTAGGGACTACACTGTTAAGAATTAGTATCAGGAACACTTACTTGTGCTCATAAGGAATCTGTACATAGAACAAGTTCAAACAGAACACCGAAATGTTTAAAATTAGGAAAGGTGTGAGCCAAGGTTGTATTGTTTCACCATACTTATTCAATCTATATGCTGATCACATAATTTGAGAAACTGGATTACATGAAGAAAAACATGGCATCAGAATTGAAGGAAGACTCATTAACAACCTACGATATGTAGATGCTACAAGCTGTTTGCTGAAAGTAAAAAGGACTTAAAATACTTACTAATGAAGATCAAAGACCACAGCCTTCTGTATGGATTGCACTTCAATGTAAAGAAAACAACAGTCTTCACCACTGGACAAATAAGCAACATCCATACAAATAGAGAAAATATTGAAGTTGTCAAAGACTTCATTTTGCTCTGATCAACCATCAACACTCATGAAGCAACAGTCAAGAAATCAAACAACATATTGCATTAGGCAAATCTGCTACACAAGACCTCTTTAAAGTGTTGAAGAGCAAAGATGTCAGCATGAGGACTAAGGTGAACCTGACCCAAGCCATGGTATTTTCAATAACCTCATATGCATGTGAAAGTTGTACAGTGAATAAGGAAGACCAGAAAAGAATTGATTCATATGAGTTATGGTGTTGAAAGAGAATATTGAAAGTTCCATGGACAGCCTAATGAAAAAATCAATCTGTGTTGGAAGAAGTACAGTCAAAATATTCCTTGGAAACCAGGATAGCCAGACTTGGTGTCTCATTCTTCAGACGTACATATCAGAAGTGTTCAAACCCTGGAGATAGATATCATGTTTGGTAAAGTGAGGGTCAGAGAAAAAAAGGAAGAACCCAAAGAGATGGATTGACACAGCATCAATGGGCTCAAATACAGCAATGATTGTGAGGTTGGCGCAGAACCAGACAGTGTTTGGTTCTGCTGTGCATGGGGCAGCTATGAATCGGTACCAACTCAATGGCACGTAACAATGACAACCAGTATCACCATACTAGGGAATACTTAGTGGTATCTGAAACCACACATATTGCTTGGCATCACCACTGACAACCAGTTTGTCTGTCTCCACTACTAAAGGATAAAGTCATGAAGGTCAGTGTTGTATGGGTACTCCTTTTTGTTTTATTGTGGTAATGAGGCCATAAAGGGTAGTTGTTGTTAAGTGTTTCTGTATGGGTTCCAAATCATATTGAACCTGTATAGGGTTTCTGACTAGCAGCTGGTGGGTTTGAACCACTGGCCTTGTGGTTAGCAGTCCAGTGCTTATCCTACAGCACCACATCAGGACTATATATAGCATAGGGCGTGTCCTAAAAGTAATTACTTATGAGTTATAGAAAGAACAGAATAGACTCAGACATATAGGGAAGATAGCCTCTATCTGACAATAGAGGTGAATGGTCCACAAGCCAAGGAACTCCCTGGATTGCTGGTGGCCGGTAGCTGAAGCAGACCGAAGGCTTCCCCTCTAAAACTATGCCCTGAATTTGGTCTACTGAAGAGTGAGAAAATTCATTTCTAGTCTTTAAAACCAACAACTTTCGGTATGTTAAAGTAGTACTAGGGTGATGTGAACAGTTTGTAATCAGCTGCTAACTAACCTAAATGTTGGTGGTTATAACCCATCAAAGGTCCTCTAAAAGAAAAGACTCTAGAGTGTATAAGGCAACTTTGTTGAGAACTGATTTGACGGCAGTTAACCTCAACAACAAGTTACTGTGATAGTCAGTGATTGTATCTTTGTGTAAACACCTCTGTCCTCAGTCTTCCACACTGCAACTGGTTCATAAAAGTAACTCAGCAAAACCCTTAAGAATTAATAAGTGAACCATTAACCCATTGATTATTATAACAATTTGAATGCATAAGATTTATTTTATAAGGGCAAATTAGTGAATACCTATGTAATAATTTTAAACAAAATTTTAACAAGAAACTGATAAAAATGAGTAATTCTTCTTATCATTAATGTTGCCAGGTCCTAGGCGAACAGGAATTTCACTTCAGAGAACAACTAAAAGCAAAATCTGGTGAACTGACAGGAAGAGATCCGTATTTGCACCCAATGCAAAGAAAGATGATCCGACAGAATGTGGAAATTATTAAACAATATCGTTAATGTCATATGTAAGTAAAATTTTGCTGAAGATAATTCAAAAAATACTTACAGCAATACATTGACAGAGAACTGCCAGAAATTGAAGCTAGATTCAGAAGAGGACCTGGAATGAGAAATATCATTGAATATCAGGTGGATCGTAGCTGAAAGCAGAGAATGCCAGAAAGATGCTCACCTGTATTTTATTGACTATGCAAAGGTATTCGATTGTGTGGATCATAACAAATTATGAATACACTAGGAAGAATGAGAATTCCAGAACACATAATTGTGTTCATGCAGAACTTGTACATAGGCCAAGGAGGCAGGTGTTTGAACAGAACAAGGGGCTACTGCATGGTTTAAAATCAGGAAAGGTGTGTGTCCACCAAACGTATTCAATCTATATACTGAGCAAATAATCTGAGAAACTGGATGATATGAATACACAGCATTAGGATTGGAGAAAGACTCATTAACAACCTTGGATATGCCAAGGACGTAACCTTGCTTGCTGAAAGTGAAGAAGACTTGAAGGACTTATTGATGAATATCAAAGAGTACAACCTTCAGATGGATAACCCCTCAACACAAAAGAAAAATACTTACAATGGGGCCAATAAGCAGCATCATAATAAGTGGAGAAAATATCGATGTTTTCAAGGATTTATGTGGTTCTACAATTAATACCCATGTAAGCAGCAGTCAAGAAATAAAACAATGTAGTGCATTGGGTAACTGTGCTGCAAAAGACCTCCTTAAAATGTTAAAAAGCAAAGGTGTCACCTTGAGGACTAAAATGCCACAGACACAGACTGTGGTATTTTCAATCATTTCATATGCATACAAAAGGTGGGCAATGAATAAAAGAGATCAAAAAAGAATTGATGTCTTGGAATTATGGTATTAGTGAAGAATACTGAACATACCATGGACTGCTAGAAGGACTAACAAATCTGTCTCAGAAGAAGTATAATCAGAAGGTTCCTGAGAAGTGAGGATGGTGAGACTTTGTCTCAAGTATTTCTGATGTGTTATCAGGAGGGACCAATCCCTGGAGAACATCTAACTTGGTAAAGTAGAGATCATCGAAAAAGAGGAGGATCCTTCAAGAAATGGATTGATACAGTGGTTGTATCAGTAGGCTCAAACAGCAATGATCATGAAGATGATAAAAACACATGCAGTGCAGCACTGGAACTGACTCAAGGACACTTAACAACTTCAACAGTTGCTAATGGACATTTGCCCATGGCCCCCTAAACCATTCCATAATTTTTAAATGTTCAGTTTGTTTGTCTTTTCTTAGTTTTCTGAGGTTGGGTTTTGTGTCAGCCTCCAAATGTCCAGATTCTTATTCAACCTGATCCAAACCACTCTGGTCTAGAAATAGACCTTGCAATCTAACCAGGCTTAGTTTTCATGCAATATTTCCAGTACTTTCTGCTTTCAAAACAAGCTGGTGGAAAGAAAACACAAGACTAGCCCTTATTGTGGTATTACAGAACTTTCCCAGTTCAGTCTGGAAATTTTGGTGTTCTTCAGAAAATTGATGTAAGACGTAACCAAGAAAAACAAAAAATGATACTATATTTCAATTGTTTAACCCTGATGGTTTATTTGTAGATAACTGAATATATTATCTCATGCATAAAAATCTGTTGAGCCCAGCAAACAATGCTTTGAAAGAAGTATTACAATTATCTCTCATTCATAAAGATTAATTCTAACAGGGAGTTCAGTACCAAGACCAGGTTCCTAATTTTCTTGGAGCATCCATATTGTTATCTGATTCAATCATTTTGAAAACGGTGGCAGCAGGTAATGTCAGCTCTACCATGCAGAAGCAGGATCAGGAAGGTGACTTTTCCAGGATCACACAACCAGTATATGGTAGAACCGAGACTAGAACTCAGAGTTCTAATGCATAGGTCTGTGATCATTTTGCTATATGGTGTGCATTCTTTACATGTGATAAATGCTAACTTTCCTGAGCAGGTAAACAGTTAACACATTAGGTTACTAATTGAAAGGTTGGACATACAAGTCCACCAAGAGGTACCTTGGAAGAAAGGCCAGTCAATCTACTTGTGACAAATCAGCACTGAAAACCCTTTGGTGCACAGTTCTATGTATGTGTAACACACAGGGGGCTGCCATGAGTTGGAATCAACTCTCAACAACAACCATATTTACCTTTTGTTTTATTTTTAATAATACTATTACACCTCACAAGAGCCAAAATATGACCTTGAATATATGCCACCTGAATTTAGAGATCATCTGAAAAACAGATTTGATACATTAAACACTAAAGACCAAAGAGCAGAAGAGCAGAAGAGTTGTGGGATGACATCAAGAACATAATACAGGAAAAGAGCAAAAAGTCATTAAGAAGACAAGAAAGAAGGAAACAATCAAAATGGATGTCAGAAGAGACACTGAAACTTGCTTACCAGTGTAGAGATGCTAAATCAAATGGAAGAAATGAGGAGGTACAAGACCTGAAGAGAAAATTTCAAAGGTCAGCTCGAGAAGACAAAGTCAAATATTACAACGAAATGTGCAAAGATCTGGAGTCAGATCAGAAAACAAAAAGTGAAGAACACACTCAGCATTTCTTAAGCTGGGGTAAATGAAGAAAAAATTCAGACCTCGGCTTTTGTTATTGAAGGATTCTCTGGGCAAATTATTGAATGATGCAGAAAGCATCAAAGGAAGATGGAAGGCCCAGAGAAGCAGTGACGCCAGAGATGGAGGCAGAGACGATGACATGGAGAGATGGAGCAGCTGGGGACTTGAGATCCAGAGAGGGAGAAGGGCTGTGTGCTAACGACCAGGGGGCAGGCTTGTAGTGTATGCCCTTTGGTTGGTTGATGAATGCATGGAGGGGACTGTAACCATGGGAGTGAAACAATATACGATAGAATGAATGTAAAGCTAAGGTTCTCCCATGTAAACTATCTCATAATTAACAATAAGACATTTTAAAAAAAGTTATGGGGATAAGATTCTAATGATTCAATAGTGAGTGGTTGTTGTCATGACTAACTGCAATTGTCACAATTGATAAGGTAGAAGATCTGTAAAAAATGGGGGGAGTAGTTAATCTTGCAGTCCAGAAACAGAGGATCCTATGATCACCAAGGTAGAGGAGCACAAGCAGAATATGAGACCTTATGCAGAGAAGCAGCAATACTAGAGATGGAGGCAGATAGGGGACATGGAGAAAGGGAGCAGCTGATGACTCTAGATTCATGGAAAGAGAGGGACTGAGAACTGGAAGCCAGGAGACAGGTTTGCAAAATGTGCTCTTTGGTGGTATAATTGTTATATATGCATGAGTGTTTTAAAAAAATAGAGTTAAAGGCGGTGCTTTCAGGACAAGGCAGCTCAGGTAGGGCTCTAGGGAAAAGGGGCAGAATCGCGCATAGAAAACCTCTGTCTAGCAGACAGACAGCCTTTGAACAAACATAAGATCTTATATTTCAACATTCTGAACTCATTTTTTTAAAAGATCATATTGCTGAGGAATTACAGGCATGTTAAGCTTTTGCTTGCCTGCACACAGCTCCTGCTTACGCGCCCAGAGTGCCTCTGCCCCCTGCAGACCTTGGAATACAGAGCTAGAGCAACCCCACTTAGAAGGCTGCATTTCCAGAGAAAAGGAAGCATAAACTAACAAAACCAAACAAATAGAGAGGGATATAGGTGTGGATATCAGGAAATTCGGGGTACCCACGGTACAGAGAGACTGAGAGAGGCATTTTTTACATCATCAGATTTGGACAATATCTCCTTACAGCCACTAACCCCAGCCCTCTATTGCCCCGGCCTAGACCTATGCCAAGCTGCCGAGGCTCAGGAACGCCCAAGGCACAGGCCCGCCCACTGAGGCCAAGGCCCTCCCAAGACCCAGACACTCCCACTGAAGCCAAGGCCTGCCCTGAGGCCCAACCGGCCCACAGACTGGTCACAAAGGCCCAGGACCAACGAAGGCCAAAATTGCCTAGCCGCGACCGCCTTGTAGCCAGGTCACTGAGGCCCAGAGACCCTGAGGCCTAATCCACCGTGTAGCCTGGTCACCAAGGCCCAGTGCCCTTGAGACCCAACCCACCCTCAGCCGGGTCCCTGAGGCACAGGCCCCCCGAGGCCCAATCCGCCCAACCCGCCCGCTGAGGCCCAAGCTGCCCAATGCCCAGCTCCTGATACCCAGGGCCCTGGAGGCCAAAATGCCCGCCCTAGGCTCAACCCACCAGCCCAAGGCCCAAAGGGCCCGCCGCTGAGGCCCAGGCCCAACTAAGACCCAAAAAAAGTTACTCTGAGTTAAGCAATAAGGAGTGTGAAAAGGAAGACCACAACCTGATCACACCTTCCTGGTGGTAATCAGAAAACATAACAAATTACCAAAACACATACT
>NW_006408682.1:3283962-3298046 GCF_000296735.1 Chrysochloris asiatica
TGATACCCCATGTGAGTAAAGTTTTACTAAAGGTAATACAGAAATGGCTGCAAGCATACATTGACAGAGAACTTCCAGAGGTTCAAGCTGGATTCAGACGAGGACATAGAATGAGGAATATCATTGCTAATGTCCAATGGATCTTGGCTGAAAGCAGAGAATACCAGAAAGATGTTTACCTGTACTTTAGTGACTACAAAAAGACTTTTGATTGTGTGGATCATGACAAGCAATGGACAACATTACGAAGTATGAGTTTTCCTGAACACTTAATTTTGCTCATGAGGAATCCGTATATAGACTAAGAAGCAGTTGTTTCAAAAGAACATAGGAAAACTGAATGGTTTAAAATTAAGACAGATGTGCAACAGGGTTATATTCTTTCACTATACTTATTCAACCTGTATGCTGAGCAAATAATCTGACAAGCTGGCTAATATGAAGAAAAACATGTCATCAGGATTGGAGGAAGACTCATTAACAACCTGCGATATGTAGATGATACAACCTTGCTTGCTGATAGCGAAGAGGACGTAAAATATTTACTGATGAAGATCAGAGACCACAGCCTTCAGTATGGGTTGCATCTAAATGTAAAGAAAACAAAAATACTCACTACTGGACCAATAAACAAGATTCTTATCAATGGAGAAAAGATTGAAGTTGTCAAGGACTTCATTCTTCTTTTATCAACTGTCAACACTAATGGAAGCAGCAGTCAAGAAATCAAACGATGTATTACATCAGGCAAATCTTCTGTGCAAGACCTTTTTAAAGCGTTGAAGAGCAAAGATGTCAGCTTGAGAACTAAGATGAACCTGACCCAAGCCATGATATTTTCAATAACCTCATATGCATGTGAAAACTAGATAGTGCACAAGAAAGACCATAGAAGAATTGATGCATTTGAGTTATGGTGTTGGAGAAGAATAGTGAAAGTGCCACGGGCTGCCAAAAGAACAAACAGATCCATGTTGGAAGAAATGCAGTCAGTGTGCTCCTTGAAGGCCAGGATGGCCAGACTTCATCTCTCATACTTCAGAAGTATTGTAAGGAGGGATCATTCACTGGAGAAGGGTATCATGTTTGGTAAGGTGGACAGTCACAGAAAAAGAGAAAGATTCCCAGAAAAATTGGTTGGCTAAGTGGCAGAATGGCCAATCCAAATGTACCTCCTACCTGGAGCATCCTGTAGCCCCCACAAGCCAAGCAATTTTCTATAACGTCTCTAGACTCCTAGAACTTACAATCCATTTGAAATATTTTACATTCAGTCTTAAATGATAAAATTGAAGCCCTCATCATAGTTACAGAATTTTATGGGTTGCACCATCAGTTGGGCATTTACTTACAAACTTAAAGGGGAGGCGGGGCTTAATGGTGGCTGGGGTGGAGGTGCAGTGAGGTTCGCCATCAGCCATACCACAGAATACCAGGCAAAGCAGATTCAGGGCAGAGCTCCAAAACTTGGAACCACAAAGGTAGGAATATTTAAAAAGTTTGAAGGGTTATAGCTAGTGGAACTTGTAGCAGAAGCAAGAAATCGTGTACTTTTGAATCTGCCAGGAATGGCATCCTGGAGCCGACAACTGGGGCCAGACCTAACAGCAAGACCAAGAAGGGGAGCAGACACACCACGGAAAAATGCCATTGGAACCTCGGAGCAAAGGTGGACAAGATACTTGGTCGGCTATGCATTGTTCTGATTTTCTTTATTTTCGGTATCTGTTCATTGGCCCCCCACTGTTTGTGCACCTCCATTCTGGTGACAAGAGGGGGTACCTGAGCGAGTAGACAGTCCTCACTCTTACCACTGGTGGGTTTGTCTGCCACACATGCTCACAGATACTCAGCCCAAGAGCAGGGCCTGAACTGTTTTTTTTTTTTTTTTTAATACGGAAAAGGCCAGAAAACATGAGGTATGGAAAGGGAAAGAGAACTTAAAAACAAAACAGGCTGAAATTAAATTAAAGCCTGAGCTACAGCATAATAACCAACAGTGGCATCTTGAAATCTCTCAGGTAGCTTTGAAGGCAAGAAGCTGAAAGAGGACATTAAAGTCATACTCATAGTAGCCTACAGATTTTTTTTCTTCTCTCCCTCCTCTCCCTTTTCTGTGATTATAGACTACAGTATCCAGTCTAGTTTTGTTGTTGATTTTGTGGTGTGTTTTTTCTTTTTCTTGTTCTTGTTGTTTTTGCTGTTGCTGTTTTGCTGTTTTTTGCTCCCTCTTCTACCTTTGGGGGACTCTATCTCTCCCTATATTACCCAAGAAGAGACAGCAACTGCAGCCATAGAGTCAAGCTACAATCACACTCAAACACCAAAATCCAGGCAAGAACCAATACCAACTGCCATATACCAGGTAGGCAGACAACACCTGTGAAAGTTATTCTGAGTCAAGCAATAAGAAGAGTGAAAAGGGAAGCCTACATCCTGATCACATCTACCTGGAAGCAATCAGAAAGCATAAAAAATACCAAAACACATACTCAATTAAGTATTTAGAACACAGATAAACACTGAACATGTCCAAGAAGCAAAAGCAGATGAACATATCAGCACATGTCCAGAAACAAGATAAAATATCTGAGACAAATGACCTAGAGGTAGACCTGGACTCCATTCTGGAAGGAGGGCAGGCCTTGGAAATGCCTGAGAAGGAATTCAGAAAAATGATTATAAAATGTTTCAAAACACTTTACAATTGAGTTGAGAAAAATAAGGAAGAAGTCAGGAAAGCACTACAGGAACAATCAAAAAGGATAGATACAACACTGGAAAAAATTCAAAACCTATAGAAAGAGGTCCAAATGATCAATAATAGAATATCAGAAATAGAAAATATTCTGAAAGGGCAAAAGAGTAGAACAGAAGAGATGGAAGGCAGAACCAGTGACAATTCTCTCAATACCACTAATATAGAAGAGCAAACAGAAAAAAGGATTAAAAAATCTGAAGAACGTCTAAGATTCATGTTGGACAACATGAAGAGGAATAACTTAAGAAATTATCGGCATTCCAGAACAAGAAGAATCACACAAGTCCACAGAGGAAATAATTGCAGACCTGCTGGGAAAAAATTTCTCTACCATACTGAAAACTGAAAAGATAAATATTCAAGAAGATCAACGAGCCCCAGGAAGGATAGACCCCAAAAGAAAATCACTAAGACATAGCATAATCGAGTACTCCAAACTTAAAGATTAGGAGACACTCCTGAAGGCATCAAGGAAAAACAGAAGCATTACATACAAAGGCAAGCAAGTCAGATTAAGCTCAGATCTCTCAGCAGAAACCATGCAAGCAAGAAGACAATGGGGAGACATATATAAAACACTGAAAGAAAAAAATTGCCATCCCAAAATCCTTTATCCAGCAAAGCTATCAATCAAATACAACAGTGTAATCAAAACATTCCAGGATAAACAGAAGCTAAAAGATTTTGCCAAAGGTAACGCTGCACTACAAAAAATCCTAAAGGGAGTTCTGTGGACTGAGAACCAACAAGAACAGACAACAAACAGAGATTGGCATATGAGGCAGCACCTCCCAGAACTATATCAACAGAAGGAAGAGTCAAGAACAGAACAAAACTATAAGAACAAACTCAGAGAATCTAGGAGATCAGTCTATGATAAAAACAATTACAATGGTAAAAGTAGGTAAACACGTAGGAACAGATATCTAGATTGTGAGAAGGTCAGGTAGGTTACAGGATAGAACAGACTGCAGTAAATGGAGGGAAAAGTTAATGGACTATAAAGTAACCTCAAAGAAAATTAATACTTCACAGCATACAAAGAAAATGAATATCCAAGGACATGGACACATTAAAACTATGAGGAAACTCATAAGAAAGAACACAAAAACCATGAACTCAGAGAAGGAAGACACACAGAATAAAGAAAGCAGCAATACCACACACACAAAACAAAAACAAAAAAACAAATACAATAGCAGCAATTAAGCCACACCTATCAATAATTACAATGAATGTAAATGGATTAAATGCACCAGTTAAGAGACAGAGGGTGGCAGAATGGATAAGAAACCAATATCCTTCAATATGCTGTCTGCAGGAAACATATCTCACTCACAGAGACAAAAACAGATTAAAAGTCAAGGGATGGAAAAAATATATCAAGCTAATTGCAATAAAAAATGAACAGGAGTGGCAGTACTAATCTCTGATAAAATAAACTTTAAGGCAAAAATCAGCATAGTAGAAAAAGATGGACATTCTCTCATGATTTAAGGGACAATTGAACAAGATGACAAAACCATAATAAATATCTATGCTCCCAATGAAAGACCTCCAAAATATATAAAGCAAACTCTTATCAATTTGAAGAAATAAACAGATGATCTACAATAATAGTGGATGATTTTAATACACTGCTTTCAAAAATGGATAGAACAAATAGAAAGAAACTTGACAAAGACACAGAAGAGCTAAACAACACAATCAGCCAACTGGATGTGAACAGAGCATTGAACCCAACAACAGCACAATACACATTCTTTTCCAGTGCACATGGAACATTCTCCAGAATAGACCATGTCTTAGGCCACAAAACAAATCTCCATAAATTTACAAATATAAAAATACTACAAAGCATCTTCTAAGACCAAAATGCTATCAAATTAGAAATCAACAATAGGAAGACAAAGGAAATAAAGTCAAATAAATACATGGAAACTGAATAACACCATGCTGAAAAGCCACTGGGTTGTAGAGGAAATTAATCGTGAATTCACAAAGTTCCTAGAAACAAATGAGAATGATAACACAACATATCAAAATCTTTGGCACAAGGTGAAAGCGGTGCAGATAAGACAATTTATTCAGATAAACTCGCACATCCAAAAAGAAGAAAGAACCAAAATTAACACAATAACACAGCATCTACAACAATTAGAAACAGACCAACAGAGAGAAACTATAGCCACCAAAAAAAAGAAATAATAAAGATTAGAGCAGAAATAAATGAGATAGAAAACTATAGAAACAATCAACAGGACAAGAAGCTGGTTCTTTGAAAGGATTAACAAAATTGACAGACCACTGGCCAATCTAACAAAAGAAAAGAGGGAGAAGACACAAATAACACACATTAGAAACCACATGGGTGATGTCACAATGGAACCAAAGGAAATCAAAAAGATAATAACAGAATACTATGAAGAGGTGTACTCCAACAAATTTGAAAACTTAGAAAGGATAGATACATTTTTAGAAAAACACGACCTACCAGATGGCTAAGCTTCATCTCTCATACTTTGGACATATTATCTGTATTATCTGGAGGAAACAGTCGCTGGAGAAGGATGTCATGCTGGGTAAGGTGGAGGGTCAGAGAAAAAGAGGAAGACCCCTAACGAGATGGATTGGCCAGGTAGCATCATTGATGGACTCAAGTTTGGCAGCAGTAGTGAGGTTGGCCCAGGATCGGACATTGTTTTGTTCTGCTGTGCATGGGGTCGCTATGAGTCGGTTTCGACTCAATGGCACCTGACAACAACAACAACAACCTACACATACACACAGTGAAGTAGAAAACCTGAACAGACCCATAACAAAAGAAGAAAATGATCCGGTCATTAAAACACTCCCAACCAAAAAAGTCCAGGTCCAGATGTCTTCACTGGTGAATTCTACCAAACATTCTACTCAAATGATTCCAGAAGATAGAGGAGGGTGGAAAACTTCCTAATACATTTTATGAAGCAAGCTATCACCAATTCTACTCAAATGATTCCAGAAGATAGAGGAGGTTGGAAAACTTCCTAATACATTTTATGAAGCAAGCATAACTCTTATACCAAAACCAGGGAAGGACGTCACTAAGAAAGAAAATTATAGACCAATATCCCTCATGAACATAGACGCAAAAATTCACAATAAATCCTAGCCAACAGAATCTCCTCAGCACATCAAAAGATAATACATCAGGATCAAGTGGGATTCATAACAGCGATGCAAGAATGGTTCAACATTAGAAAAACGATCAATGTAACCAACCATATAAATAAGAAAAAATAAAAGAATCACACGATCATATTGATTCATGCAGAGAAGACATTTGACAAAATCCAACATCCATTCCTGATAAAAACACTCAACATAATTACGTTGAGGAAAATTCCTCAACATAATTAAGAGCATATATACAAAACCAACAGCCTACATCACTCTAAATGGAGAGAAACTGAAAGCTTTCCATCTGAGAACAGGAACCAGATAAGGATGCCCTTTGTCACCATTCCTATTCAATATTGTGCTGGAAGTCTTACAAGAGCTATACGGCAAGACAGGGATATTAAAGGCATCCAAATTGTCAAAGAGGAAGTAAAACTCTCTCTATTTGCCGATGATATGATCCTATACATAGAAAAGCTCAAACACTCAGTAAAAAAGCTACTAGACCTCAATGGAAGATTCAGCAAAGTGGCAGGATATAAGATTAACATACAAAAATCAGTTGGATACCTCTATACCAAAAACAACAGCATTGAAAAGGACATTAGGAAAGCAATACCATTTACAATAGCCATCCAAAAGATGAAATATCTAGGAATAAATGTAACCAGAGAAACAAAGGACTTAGACAAAGAAAACTACAAAACACTACTACAAGAAACCAAGACACCTACAAAAATAGAAGAATGTACCATGCTCATGGATAGGAAGACTTAACATTGTGAAAATGTCAATACTGCCCAAAGCAATTTAAACATATAATGCAATCGCAATCATATTCCAACAACATTCTTCAAAAAGATGGAAAAAAACAATTACAAACTTTATATGGAAAGGAAAGAGACCCAGGATAAGCAAAGCACTGCTTAAGAATAAGAATAAGCTTAGAAACCTCTTACTCCCCAACTTCAAAATTTATTACACAGCTACAGTGGTCAAAACAGCTTGGTACTGGTACAATGAAAGATACATTTATCAATGAAACAAAACTGAGAATCCAGAAATTATCCCATCCACATACAGCCAACTGATTTTTTACAAAGTACCTAAATATATTGCATGGGGAGGTGATAGTCTCTTCAACAGATAGTGCTGGCACAACTGGAAAGTGATATGCAAAAGATTGAAACAAGACCTTCACCTCACACCTTATACAAATCCAACTCAACATGGTTTAAAGACCTAAATGTGAATCCCAGAATTATGAAGATCATCAATGAAAAAATAGGGACAAATGTGAGGGCACTAATTCAGGGAATACACAGACTACCAAACATTTTGAAAACTACACAAATAAAAGTAGACAAAGTAGATGATTGGGACATACTAAAAATTAAAAACTTATGTGCATCAAAAGAATTCACCAGAAGAGTAAAAAGGGAACCCACAGAATGGGAAAAAATCTTTTGCAATGACACATTGGACAAGGGACATATTTCTTAAATACATAGGAAACTACAATGCCTCCACAAGAAAAAGACAAATAACCCAGTTTAAAAATGGGCACAGGACATGAACAGACACTTCACCAAGGAGGAGATCCAGACAGCCAACAAACATATGAAGAATTGTTCACGATCACTAACCATGCAAATCAAAAAAACAATAAGATATCATCTCACACCAGCAATAACAACAGAGATCAAAAAAGTAGAGGATAATAAGTGCTGGCGAGGATGTAAAGAGACTGGGACATTCCTGCATTTCTGGTGGGATTGCAAAATGGTCCAGCCTCTCTGGAAAGCAATGTGGTGCTTCCTCAAATGGTTGGAAATAGAAATACCTAATGATCCAGTAATTCCTCTACTTGGTATTTACCCACAAGAAATACGAGCCATAACACGAGTAGATATATGCACACCGATGTTCATAGCAGCACTATTTATAATAACAAAAAGATGGAGACAGCCTAAGTGCCCATCAACTGAAGAATGGATAAACAAATTGTGGTACATACACACAATGGAATATTATGCTACCTTGAAGAATAACAAAGAAGCTGCAAGCCACCACACAACATGGATGAACCTTGAGGACATTATGTTGAGTGAAATTAGTCAGTCACAAAAAAATAAATACTGCATAGGACCACTATTGTAAAGGACTAAGAAAAGGAACCCATACTAAAGGGGGGTTGGGATACTTTGCTGGTTACCAGGATGTGAGGGTGAGGTGAGGGGAGGGAGTGGAATGTGAAGCACAGGGTAGGGAATAGACACACAGGATAGTTTGGGTGTTTGGGGGCGGGCAATATACAAGAAGGGGGAGGGGAATGGAAGAACAAGGCGGATGGAAAAACAATGAGGCAGGTTTGCAAGGGCTAAGTGGGACAGAGGTAAATAATGATGTATGCACAACCTTGAAACAACAGGGCTCTGGGATACAGGGATTGAGACATGGTTCAAATGGGGAAAGGGGGGGGGGGAATAATGTTAAGAAGCTTGGTTATCTTTTGAATCTTGATTTCCCTGGCATACCATTATAGAAAAGACACTTGAGGGAGAGAGAAAGGAATAGCCAGAAATATCACTATAGAAAGCTTGTAAGTCCATCTTCTGCCTATAACTGATTTGAATACCTAAAATGGGGCTACAATGTGTCCAGTGAAGGAGGCTTCCTGAGGAACTCTGCATTACATAAAACCATAGGTGGAATCCTGAACCCCATCCAGAATCTTCTGAGGTGGGAAATTTCCACTTGAAAGGACAAGCAGATCAGCCTGGAGTGGCTAGAAGAACAGAAGATACTTCATGAAAGAAAGACCAACAGGACAAATAGAAAACAATATAGGCAGTCCGACTGATTACTACAAGAATTAACAAGTTGCTCGCCCAAGGCAAGTGGTTTGGTCCCCTCAGGACAAACCTCCTTCTAAGACTAAGACTCAATGAGAATACACACTCTGATTGGTGACCACGTTCATCACTGGTATGGGGAAGTGAGGGAAAAACAGCAATGAAGCTGCGAGCTAAGCCCTACAACATTCAATAGACTTCTGTGAATCCAGGTGGAGACCTGGTTGGCCAGCAGTGTGGCAAGACCTGGGGATTCTTGGGCCCAGAGTCAGTGACATAGCCACAGAGTACGTGAGTGGAGAGTGAAGCGTCTGGCTGACAAGAAGAGAGGGCATATGCATAAGAACACCCACACTTGCAGATAATACCCACTTGACCTGGCTTCAATGGCTGGATGATCAGAGCTCAACTAGAAGATGAAAGAATAGGAAAAGAAGAGTAATATGATACAAATTGATAAAATTGACCTACATCAATGGATGAAGTAGCTCAAAAGAGGGAACAAATCTTTACAGTGAGGATCATTCCCACCCCCTCCATATAGAGTAGAAAGGGATGGGCAACTTGGACATTGGCTACCCAAAATGGGGGGTCTACAAATGCAAGAAGTGACTGGCTTACAAGCTTTCAAGAGGAAGCCTAGATCCAGAGGGGACGGAGGAAGGTAGACTCTCCACTGAGTAATATCCAATATTTCTGGGCGGGGCTGATGAAAGGAGGTGCAGATAGGTCTCTTGTGATACAACAGTGAATAATTGTTATCAGGACTGATTGTGAGGGTTGGAAATGTAAAGGTAGACATTTTGTAGCAAGGAGGGGAGTGATTGATTGACTTTGCAGTCTAGGAGCGGAGGTCCCTGGAACCATCAAGGGAGAAGAGTGGAGAGCGGGACCCTACCCAGAGAAGCAGTGACAATGACCTGGAGAGATGGAGCGGCTGGGGACTTTAGACCCAGAGAGGGAGAGGAGCTGTGTGCTGACGATCAGGGTTGATTTATGAGGCATGGAGGGGATTGTAACCATGGCAATGAAAAATATAAGATAGGATGAATGTAAAGCTAATGTTTTCCCATGTAAACTATCACATAATTCACAATAAAACATTAAAAAGAAAAAAGAAGTATTTAGACACCTAAGGTGTGTGCTTCATAAAAATAAACAAAAGGATATCATTTTTAGATATTCCTCATAATTATATATCTTTTCTACAAATACGAATATAAAGCAATTAGTAAAAGTAAAAAGTAAATAAAATTAAAACAATCCCAGAAAAAAAAACTTTAAGGTTGGTGGTTTGAACTCACCCAGAGGTGTCTTCGAAGAAAGACCAGGTAAACTACTTCAGAAAGGTCACAACCACGAAAACACTATAGAGCACAGTTCTACTTTGCACATATGATGTCATCAAGAGTTGGAATGGACTCAATGGCAAATGGTTTGGCTTTGGCTTATCATATTTATTCCCTAATTGGTAAATCTACCCTGACAGTTTATAAGCTCTTAGAGTTCCATCTGGTTCACCATTTTGATCCCCAGAACAGCATCTGACACATAGTAGATGTTCAATGTACTAGTTATTTATGGTTATATAACAAATCACCTCAAAACCTGATACTTAAAAACAAAAATAATCATAATTACTCTTTAAAGTGTGGGTCTGGAGTTCAGAAGTAGATAGTCTAGTGGCATTGATTCAGTTGAGTCTCTTCTGCAGTTGCAGATGTCAGCTAGACTTACAGCCATGTAGGTCTGGTAGATCTACTTCCACGTGGCTTAGCAAGTTCATGCAGGCTATTGGCTGGGAGGGGTCTCAGTTCTTCCCCACAGGATTTCCTGAGTGCTCTGTCATCATGATGGCTGGCTCTGCACAAAGTGAACAATCCAAGAGGATTGTAACCCAGTGTTGGAAGTCATAGTGTCTAACAGACTGGCTGGTTATTCAATTGTTTTGGTTGAAGATTTTCTCCTTCAAGTAGTTTATATGCTTACTGAAAGGAAAAACAGTTATAACTTTCAGAACTTTGCGTCTAATAGGTACTCAGATTTTGAATGCTTTCATAATTAATAGAAAAATATTTGTTGGAAAATATTCTCATAATCACCCAACTCATGATTTAGTTTTCAGGTTTTAACCAGACCATTTACTTTAATCAAGTGAATAGTGTTCAAGGAAATAGAATTTCCACCTTCACAATTCTTAATGGACATTATCAGTAACAATTTAGCTACTGAGTAGAACAGATGTGATTTTTTTTAAGTGTTATGTCTACATGTTTGTGGTTTTTATTTGCCTTTTGTTGGCATAAGCTCACTGTTTCTAGACCACCAGTACTCCCAAAGAACCAAATTAATTACTAGTTTTATACTTTGTCTAAATGAGAGGGATGCCAGATTGTTTCAAAATGAAAATCCATCCAAATTTAATGAAGTTCAAAGGAAGAAATGTTTATTTATGGGCTAACGTATAAAAAGATCTGTTGTTTGTAGTTACTGTTGCAGTGACAACTCTTCTTAAGAGGAGGAGGGAGGGCAGTCAGGGAAGAGCAAGGGAGAAAGGCAACAGTCCTTCTGTGATGCTGAGAGAGAGTCAACAATCCAGCAGACAAATCAAAGGCTCATGTGTCTTTTAACACCAGTGGAGAACACAGATGATATATACAAGTAAAGTTTGAAGAAAGGAGGAGCGCCCCTGGTAAAGGGAGGAGGTTTTGTTCTGTCAGCTCATCACACATGGTTGGCAGAGGGGTGTCTCCACATGTCTTGAATAACAGAGCATATTTTCCCCCCTTTGGGGCACAGCTTTGCTGGTTGTTGAAGTTCCATACTATCATTAAAACATTCCCAGAGTTGTTGGAATGGAGAGCGCAGAGAATCTCAATGATAAACACACCAAAGAGATTGACAAAGGAGCTTCGAAAAGTTTGTGGAAGAATTCCACTATTTTTTAATTCCATTTTCTCATGAACTTTTGGAAGCCTCCTTATGTCTCCAGGTTTTTATAGCTATCAAGTCTCTGTCCATATATATATTTTTTTAAGTTGCCATGCAGTCCATTTCAACTCATGTTGACCTCAAGCGTTTCAGAGTAAGACTGTGCTCCATTAGGGTTCTTGGTGACTTATTGTTTGAAAATACATTGCCCCACCAATTTCCAAGGCACCCCTGGGTAGACTGGAACGTCAAACATTTCTGTTTGTGCCACCCAGGGGTTCCTCCCTGTACATGTATTGTTATTCTTGCTAAGTGCTGTTGTGTCATTGCCAACTCAGAGCAGCCCTGTATAGAGTTTCCAAAGAGCAGCTGTTTGGTTTGAACCACCAACCTTGTGACCCTGTAGGATAAGCACTGGATTGCTTACCTAAGCAAGGTCAGTGGTTCAAATTCACCACCCACTTCTCAGAAACCCTATGCAAAGTTGCTATGAGTTGGAACTGACTTGAAGGCACTTAACGACAATTTGAGAGGGCTGCAGTGATTTTCTCAAAGATCAAATGTCCATCCCAAATGGAGTGAGACGAGGTGGTTTTCCAGTCCCCTTCTTTGTAATTCATTTCTAAATAATTTTATGCAACATTTAGATGGATTAGACATTATCCATGAACATGAAACAGCCTCAGGACAAAATTAGACCTGACATCTACCTACTGCCGAGAACTAAAAAAAAAAGATAAATATATTAAGGACTCAAAACTCTTAATTTGGCACACACCATCTTTATTGTTCAAATAAAAGCTATTAAGTAGCCTCACACAAAACCAAATCATTGCTATATAGTTGATTCAGACTCATAGAGACATTGCAAGGCCAAAATAGAACTTCCCTATAGGGTTTGCAAGCCTGTTGTTGTGGGTTAATGCCCTGGACTGCAAGGTCGATTTGGACCATAAGTTCAGGAGTTCAAGCTCACTAGCTGCTCCTTGGAAGGACTCATATATAGGGTTGATATGAGTCGAAACCGACTCAACACACTTAAAAACAATCTTTACAGAAACAGACTGCTTCATCATTCTCCCACTGAACGGCTGGGGGGTTCAAACTGCTGATGGTGGGTTCAAACCACCAACCTTTCAGTTAGCAACTTAGCACTTTAACTGCCACACAACCAGGACTCCTGATGTGGTGCTGTAGGATTAGCACTGAACTTCAAACCACAAGGTCAGCAGTTCAAACCCACTAACTGCTCCTTGGAAACCCTGCACAAGGTTGCTATGATTAGGAACTGACTCTACAGCTCTGAACAACAACAGGCAGCCTGTGGATAAGCACTGAACTGCTAACAGCAAGGTCAGCAGTTCAAACCCACTAGCTTCTCCTGAAAACCCTATAGAAGGTCTCTAAGAGACCTGACGTGGTGACACTCAATAACAACAGAGACTGATTTGGTTGTTTGATATTCTGAGCAGCTAATTCCCAGTGCAGGCAGGGAAAAATTCCCAAGATCAGCCATTTTACAGGGATTTAGCAAGGTTCTTTTATGATCAAGCTGACCAGCTGGCAATACCTACCTGCCCTTGACATTTTCCAGGCAGGCCCCAGACATCTCTTCCATGATATATGGCCTGGAGTACTCAGGTTTTAACCAAGCACTTAAGGAGGCCAATTCAAAGCCTAGCCAAAGCTGCTATATCAGGAAAATCTCACCCCAGCCCCGTTCCACACCAGGGTGAGAACAGCTTTCTGAACAAGAAAGTATTCATACAGGACTCCTTAACTTTCACAAAAAAGTGTCAACTTCCCAACTGTATGAGTGGGTGTGCCTAAGCACACAAGCTTGTTGAGGGGTAGGGAAAGGTCTATGAATTCGAATGGCCCCTCAATCATCAAGAAGCCCTGCCCTCCAGACACTTGCCAAAGAATACAGGCTTGAATTCTCCACTGCCATTGAGTGTTGCAAACAATACTTCAGAAAGAAATTGCTCAAAGTCCCAATGCATTCCTTTTGGAAAGGAATTTAGTATCAAGAAAATGTCTGTTTCGCCCTGATAAGTTTCCCTCGGGATATTATTTCCATCAGAGAGTTTTATTTTATCCAACAAATAGAAATTTAACAGAAACTGCTGCCTTAGTTTTTTGAAGGTAAATTTAGTGTCAAAGTATAAAAACTCTTAGCCTGGAATTTTAATTCCATTCTTCTTTCTTCTTCTATGGTATTGAGTTTTCATATAAATTTCCCTGGCATATGTAAATGTATACATGTCTCACCATCATCATATTGCAAGTCTAGTAAATTTAGATAAAATATAAATTATTAATAGATGAATCTTGCCAATCTCAAACCTTCGTAGTGCAGTGTGTTGTTATATATA
>NW_006408682.1:3298178-3311689 GCF_000296735.1 Chrysochloris asiatica
GTGGGAGGCAGCTTTGGGCCCCTACTTGAGGGCAATGAGTGGGTTCCTCAGGACCACAATGACAGCATCTCAACGTAGGAACATCTTGGAAATGTAGCCGTCCTTGTTGACGGGCTTGGACCTCTTCTTGCCCTTGTCACTCTTGAGGACTTCGGTCCACATCTTTTTCCCATTCTTCAGCACCATGTGGCACCGCCTGTCGAAAGCCTTGATGTGGCCCAGCAGCTTCTTATTGTTGCAACAGTTGATGAGCACTTGGGTGTTGTTCTTGACCGACTGCAGGAGCACCGACAGGGGCCCGGTGTTAAACTCCTCCTCCTCCTGCTTCTGCAGCTCCTCTGGGGTCATCTCACTCTTGAGCTTGTTGAGGAGGCTCATGGTGCTGGCAGCATTCTCCGGTCACTCCCATTCCCTCCATGTTGCTTCAGCCTCTGCAAGGAGAGGCGTGTTGTGATTCTTGTTGTTAAGTTCCACTGAGTTGATTTTGACTCATAACAACCCTTTATAGGGTTTCCAAGAAGTGTCTGGTGGATTTGAACCAGCAGCCTTGTGTTTAGAAATCTTGTACTTATCCTACAGCACCACAGCAAGACTTCATACTGTTATTGTCGTTGTTAAGTGCTGTCTAGTCTGTTCCATCCTACAGAGATGCTGTATAGGGTTTCCAAGGAGTGACTGGTAGGTTTAAACTGCTAACCTTGCAGTTCACACTGACCTTGCGGTCCAGTGCATTATCCTGCAGCACCATACCAGGACTCTAGGACTTCATATATGAATACATGATTTGAGTTAAAAGTATCCTCAGAATCACTGGAATGCAAACTTCTAACCCTAATCCCTGATGTGGCACTACAGGATCAGCACTGGACAGCAAACTACAAGGTCAACAGTTCAAACCCACCAGGTGCTCCTTGGAAAACCTGTATAGGGGTCACTATGAGTCGGAAGAAACTCAACAGCACTAAAAACAACAATAACCCTAACTTGGCTAATTCTTACTCATGATTCAAAATCATCACCAGAGATACCCCTGGGAAGCTTTCCCTAATTCCCCAGAATTCCAATCTCAGTTAGAGCCCTTCCCCTGTTGTCTGTTGTACCATAACCCTGACCACTCTCTACTAAACCCTGGGAGCTTCCGGAAATCAGGAGCCACATTTCTCTCTGAAATTCCAGTATCTATAGAGGATTTAGTGTATAAAGACATAAAAAGTGTTTATGGAATAAGTGTGAAAAGAAAAAAAATACACATATAATCAGCTATTTTAATATATATATATATATATATATATATATATATTACTTTCAGTAATTAGAATCATTTGCTAAGAATATGATAGAACAGAAACTAAGTCTGGTTTTAAAACTTAAATTACTCAACTTTCATACACTGAAATACATGAGCTCTTTTGTATGTTGTTTAAAATGTCAATCTCAGCCTTTGTTCATTTGGAAAAGGAGAGTTGGACCCGTTATGAAGTGGGTTACTCTTAATGACCTTTTAAACTTATAAAATCACTGTACCCACATGCATTAAAAAAAATGGAAGGTTGTTGTTGTTTGTTTGTTAGTGTCATTGAGTTAGTTCCAACCCATAGTGACCCTGTATAGAGTTTCCAAGGAGCGCTTGGTGAGCTTGAACCACCGACCTTATGGTTCAAACCAACTTTGCAGTCCAGCACATTAACCCACAGCACCATGGCAGGTAAGCGTCCTCTAAATAGGAAAAATGCATTTTAGATATAATTTAATTTAGAAATAATAATTTAGAAATATTGCAAAAATTAATCCTTCTGCAGGAATCAAATGAAAGTTTTCATCTTGGATACTTCAAGACAGATTTAATCTTGCCACACTGAGAATTTGAAAATATCTTATGTTGGGTAAGTGAAATCTCAAATTGCCCAGGTGATTTTGGTATTAACCAGAAAACCATAAGAATATTTTTTTATCATTAAAGAAAAAAAACTACAAGAAGCAACTAAGTCATGGGAGTAGAGTGAGATAGTTAATAAAATAAGATGTGATGCTAAGATTCTTTTTATCGTTCCAAGCTTCTGATATTAGATATTCTGAACTTCAACACACAAACTTAAATACACATACATAAATTGCTGTCTCCTTCCCCTGTTTATGAAAGCTCACATTGTTTTTTTTGATATCTAATCCTTCTCCCTCAGTCGCACTATCCCTGAAGTTCAAGTTCACATCATAAAAGAAATTGAAGAGATAAGGATTTTTTCTTCCATGTATACTCCATTTGTCCATCTAATGTGTTCCCCTCAATGGAAAGATGGGAAGACACTGCAATCTGATCTATCTGGTATCTGCTAGGAGAGGGAGAGTCAAGGCTCAGGGCAAAGAACTGTCACCATAGATGGGTAATGGTGCAGAAACTGGGATAACAGAAAGTTCATCAAAATGTACTCCAGAAAAGCATCCAGCTGATATGAAGTGAGGGGAGATGCACAAGAATGCCCAAACTTGTAGATAGTAACCATTTAACCTAGCCTCAATGGCTTGATGATCAGAACTTAACTAGAGGAATATTAAATTAAAAAAAAATTTTTTTTGATAAAGTAAACAAGTGTAAATTACTACAATTTGATCAACTTGACCTATACTTATGGATGTAGTAGCTCAAAATACCAACTGAGAGAGGAGCCTTCATATCAAATGTGAATCCTATCCTCTCTGTATACAGGATAGATAGTGACAGGCAACTTAAATATTGGCTACCTAAAATGAAGGGACTATAAAGGCATGAAGTGACTGGCTTACATGTTTTCAAGAGGGAGTTTAGTTTCAGAGTGTACGGGGGAAGGTAGAGTCTCTACTGAATAATTTTCATCTTGTCTAGACAGGTCTGGTGAAAGGAGATAAGGATAAGATTCTAATAATTCAATAGTGAGTAAATGTTATCATGATTAATTGCAACTGTCACAACTGTAAAGGAAAATGTTTTGTAACAAAAAGGGGGGAGTACTTATCTTACAGTCCAAGGAACAGAGGACCCTAGGACCATGAAGAAGAAGAAGGGACCATCATGAGTGGAATGTAGGACCCTATCCAAAGAAACAGTGACACCAGAGATGGAGGCAGAGATGAGGGCACGGAGACAGAGAACAGCTGAGGACTCTAGACTCATGGAATGAGAGAGGCTGTGTGCTGTCAGCCAGGAGGTAGGCTTGCAGAATGTGCTCTTTGGTTGTTTAAACGATTATATATTCCCTGAGTGTTTTTGTGTACATTCCCAAAAAGCAGAGGGAATAGAATTAAATATTGTTGAATGATGATACACAGAGGAGAAGGAAATGATGCATATAAAACCAATGTTCTCCCATGTAAACTATCACTCAATTCACAATCAAAACTTAAAAAAAAAAAAAAAAAACACTCCAGAGCAGCTGCCTATGGATGGCTCTGAGGACCAAATTATTCTTATACTTATTGAGACATTTTATATAAATGTGCACAGAATTTCATACTCGTATGTATATGCATAAAGATTGATATCCTAGTTTTTAATGAACTGAAATGGACTGGTATTGGCCATTCTGAATCTGACAAACATATGGGTTACTAGGCTGGGGGTGACAAACTCAAGAGGAAAGGCGAAGCATTCATCATCGAATAGAAAACTTCAAGATCTATCTTGAAATACAACGCTGTCTGTGATAGGATAATATCCATATGCTTAAAGGAAGACCACTTAATACCACTAATATTCAAATTTATGCACCAACCACTAAAGCCAGTAATAATAAAAGCTGAAGAATTGCACCAACTTCTGCAGTCTGAAATTGGCCAAACATTTAATTATTATTGTGGTTAAGTACCAGCAAGTCAATTCCAACCCACAGCGACCCTTTATATGGTTTCCAAGGAGCACCTCGTGAGCTTGAACCACCGACCTTACAGTTCAAATGGCTTTGCAGTCTGATGCATTAGCCCACAGCACCACACCAGGACTCCAAAACATTTAATTAAGATGCATTAATAATTACTGCTGATTGGAATAGGAAAGTTGGAAACAAAGTGGAAGGATCATTAGTCAGAAAGTATGACCTTGTTTACAGAAAAGATACTAGAGATCACATGATAGAAATTTGCAAGACCAGTGACTTCTTCATTGCAAATAGCTTATTGAAATAACAGAAAAGGATATTGTACACATGGACCTAACCAGATGGAATACACAGGAATCCAACTGACTACATCTGTGGGAAGAGACAGTGGAAAAGCTCCATATCATCAGCCAAATAAGACCAGGGACAGGCTGTGGAACAGATCATCAATTGCTGGTATGCAAGTTCAGGCTGAAGCTGAAGAAAACTAAAACAAGTGCAGACAGTCACAATATAGCCTTGAACATATCACAACTGAATTCAGAGATCATCTCAAGAATAGTTTGGTACATTAGACACTAATGTCTGAAGATCAGAAGGCCTGTGGTATGTATGATATCAAGAACATCATACAGGAAAAAAGCAAAGGGACATTAAAAATACAGGAAAGAAAGAAAAGACAAAAATGGATGTTAGAAGAGACTCTGAAACTTGCTCCCCAGTGTAGAGATGCTAAAGCAAATGGAAGAAAAGAAGAAGTAAAAAAGCTGTACATAAAGTTTCAAAGAGCAGCTTGAGAAGACAAAATCAAGTATTATAATGAAATGTGCAAAGACCTAAAGTTAGAAACCAAAAGGGGAAAGTGCACTTTGCATTCACAAACTGAAATGAAGAAAAAAACTGAAGCTTCTACTTGAAATACTGAGTGATTCCACAGGCAAAATATTGAATTATTTAGAAAATATCAAAAGAAGATGGAAGGAATACACAAAGTCACTCTATGAAAAAGAAATGGTCACTACAAGAACAAGCAAGGTGTTTGCCAGGAAACCATCAAGGCAAGCAATCAAGTACCTTCAGGACAAACCCCTCTCCAAGACTAAAACTCAAAGGGAACACATGAGCAGGCATGTAAACTTGTTGACAATCACATGGGTCTACTGGTGAGTGGAAGAGGAGGAAAGGCAGCAATGAAGAAATGGGCTAAGTTCAACCATGTTCCATAGACTCCCGCTTACCTAGAGATGAGAGAAAGAAGAGGAAGGGGTGGTTGGTCCAAAATGTGGTGAGACCTGGGGACTCCTGATCCCATGGACAAGCATATACCCATGGAGGGCTAGGGTGGAGAGTGAAGCATCCAGCTGATATGAAGTGAGGGGAGATGCACAAGAACACCCAAATTTGCAGTTAGTATCCATTTGACCTAGTCTCAATGCTTGATAATCAGAACTTGACCAGAGGAAGATAATTTTTTTTTTTTTAAGGAAACAAGTGTAAATTGCTACAATTTGATGAACTTGGCCTATACTTACAGATGTAATAGCTCAAAATAACAACTGAGAGGAAAGGAGTCTTCCCATCAAGCATCAATGCTATCCCCTCTGTACACAGGGTAGATAGGGTCGGGAAACTTAGACATTTGCTACCTAAAATGAGGGGCGATCCAGGCATGAAATGACTGACTTACAAAGTTTCAAGAGGGAGTTTAGTTTAAGAGTGTGCAGGGGCAGTTAGAGTCCCCAGGGAATAGTTTTCATCTTGTCTAGATGGGTCTGGTGAAAAGTGATGGGGTTAAGATTCTTATGATTCAATAGTAAATAAATATTATCATGGCTAATTGTGACTGTCACAGCTATAAAGGTAGAAGATTTGTAACAAAAACAGGGGAGTAGTTAAACTTACAGTCCATAAACAGAGGACCCTAGGACTATCAAGGGAGAAGAGCACAGGTGGAATGTGGGACCCTATCCAGAGAAGCAGCAACTCTAGAAATGGAGGCAGAGATGAGGACATGGAGAGAGGGAGCAGCTGAGGACTCTGGACTCATAGAAAGAGAGGACTGGGTGCTGGTGGCCAGGAGGCAGGCTTGCAGAATGTGCCCTTTGGTTGTTTAAATTATTATATATCCCTGAGTGTTTCTGTGTACATCTCCCCAATCTCACTCCCACTCCCACTCCAAAGAAAACAGAGGGAATGGAAGCAAATACTGTTGAATGATGAAGCACGGAGGAGATTGTAATCATTGCAATGAAGTGATGGTACAAAGCTGATGACGTTCTCCTATGTAAACTATCACTCAGTTCACAGTAAAAATTAAAAAAAGAAAAGAAATTGTCGATGTTCAATCATTTCAATAGGTAGCATAAGATCAAGGACTGATGGTACTGAAAAAAGAAGCCCAAGGAATAAATTTCCAGGAATTGTGAACATTCCAAAGTGAGGTGACCCAATGGAATGCAGAAATCATCAAGCAATGCCATTAATATAACATGAAAGTATAGTTTTGTAGAGATAATTTTCAAATGGCTGCAACAGTATATCGATGAGGAACTGTCAGAAGTTCAAGCAGAATACAGAAGAGAACATAGAACTCAGGATATTATGGCTGACATCAGATGGATCTTGTCTGGAAGCAGAAAATAACAGAAAGATGTTTGTTGTTGATTTTGTTTGGTCCCATCAAGTCAGCATGGACTCACAGTGATCCTTTGTATAATAGAACAAAACAGTGTCCAGTTCTGAGCCAACCTCACAATCATTGCTAAGTTTGAGTCCATTCTCACTGGCACTGTGCCAATTCATCTCATTGAGGGTCTTACTCTTTGTCGCTGACCCTCTGCTTCAACAAACATGAAATTCTTCTTCAGGAACTGCTCATTCCTGACAATATGTCTGAAGTTTTAGAGATGAAGCCTGCCTATCCTTGCAGCTAACAAGCATTCTGGGTGTACTTCTTCCAAAACAGATTGGTCGATTCTTTTGGCAGTCTATAGTACTTTCAATATTCTTCTTCAACACCATAAGTCAAATGCATTAATTCTTCTATAGTCTTCCTTATTCACTGTCCAACTTTCACATGCATATGGGGCTATTGAAAATACCATGGTCAGGCGCACCTTAGTCCTCAAATTGACATCTTTGCTGACGAGAGGTCTTGTACAGCAGAATTGTCTTTGATCTTCATCTCAATGTATTTAAAGTCCTCTTCCCTTTCAGCAAGCAAGGTTGTGTCATCTGCATATCGCAGGTTACTATCCTGATATCACATTATTCTTCATATAATCCAGCTTCTCGGGTTATATGTTCAGCATACAGATTGAACATGTAAAGAATACAACCTTGGAGCACACTTTTCCTAACTTTAAACCATTTGGTGTTCCTTTGTTCTATTTGAACAACTGCCTTGTGATCTTAATAGTGTTCCTCATGAGCACAATTAAGTGTTCCTGAATACTCAGTCTCCACAATGTTGTCCATATATTGTCATGATCCATACAATTGAAAGTATTTGCGTGCTCAATGAAGCACAGGTAAACAACTTTGTGGTATTCTCTTCTTTCGGGCAAGATCCATCAGACATCAGCAATGGTATCCCTTATTCTACAACCTCTTCTGAATCAGGCTTGAACCTCTACAAGTTCTCAGCTGTTTTAGTATTATTTTAGCAAAATTTTACTTGCATGCGATATTAATGACATTACATTGCATTGTTCAATGATTTCTGCATTCCATTGGATTACCTCTCTTTGGAATGGACACAAATATGAAACTCTTCCAGTCAGTTGGCCAGGTCATTGTCTACCAAACTTCTTAGCATAGATGAATGAGTGCCTCCAGTGCTGCCGCCATTTGCTGAGAAAGTTCTATTTGTATTCCTTCATTTCCTATACCTTATTCTTTGCCAGTTCTTTCAATGCACCTTGAACTTCTTCCTTCAATGTATTGGCTCTTGATCATATGCTACCTCTTGAAACAGTTGAACATCAATCCTTTCTTTTTGGTACAGTGACTTCGTGTATTCTTTCCATATTCTTTTGATGTTTTCTGTATCATTCAATATTTTGCCCATAGAACACTTCAGTATTGCAAGTTGAGGCTTGAAATTTTTTTTTTTTTTTTTCAGTTCCCTCAGCTTTAGAAATGTTGAGCATGTTTTTCCCTTTTGGTTTCCTAACTCCAGGTCTTTGCACATTTCATTACAGTATTTCACATAGTCTTCCTGAGCTGCCCTTTAAAATTTTCTTTTCAGCTGTTTTACTTCCTCATTTCTTCCATTTGCTTTAATATCTCTATGCTGGAGTGGAAGTTTCAAAGTCTCATCTGACATCCATTTTGGTCTTTTCCTTCTTTCTTGTTTTCTTAGTAACCTTTTGCTTGCTTCCTGTATGATGTTCTTGATGTCATCCCACAACTCCTCAGGTCTTAGGCTTTAGTATCTAATGCATCAAATCTGTTCTTCAAAGAGGTCTTGTGTAGCTGATTTGCCTAATGCAATACAATGTTTTAATTTCTTGATTGCTCCTTCCATAAGTTTTGATGGTTGATCTGAATAAAAGGGAGTCTTTGACAACTTCAATCTTTTCTCTGTTTACATGGATGTTGGTTACTGATCCAGTGGTGACGATTTTTGTTTTCTTTACACTGAGGTACAACCCATAATGAAGACTGTGGTCTTTGATCCTCATCAGTAAGTATTTCAAATCCTCTTCACTTTTAGCAAGCAAGGTTGTATCATGTGCATGTGAAACTTGGACAATGAATAAGGCAGGCAGTAGAAGAATTCATGCATTTGAGTTATGGGGTTGTAGAAGAATACTGAAAGTACCCTGGACTGCCAAAAGAACAAACACATCTATATTAGAAAAAAAGTGCAGCCAGAATACCCGTTAGAAGCCAGGATGGCAATACTTTGGACATGTTACCAGAAAGGACAAGTCCCTGGATGTTATACTTAGTAAATTAGAGGCTCAGCAAAAAAGAGGAAGACCCCCAACATGATGGATTAGCATAGTGACAGCAACAAATGTGAGGTTGGTGCAGGACCAAGAAGCTTTTCGTTGCTTTGCATAGTTGGAGCCAACTCAGCGGCACCTAACACCAACAACAACACGTGAAAAGACAAAAAGCACTGATGTGGCAGTTTTAGTTGAACTGCATGCATGTAAAAGACCTCAACCTGGAAGAGAAGATGAGATGCATGGAGTTAGCCATGTCAAGGGCACAGAAATTTGTGTTTCAGGACTCAAACTCTTATCAATGAAGTAAATACATCCTGCTCTGCAAGTGTTTCTTTTCCTCTTTTTCTCTTCTGTTATATCTATTTGTCTTCCTTTCTGTCTTTGCCATCACATCACCACTATCATCACTACAACCGTCACCATCTACACTGGTTTTTTGTCAGTCCATTGAGCATCCTATCAAACTGTCAGGAGGTCTTACTTCACTCCACGCAGGAATAAACAGCAGCTGCCTGAGAAAATCCACACAACTCCTCTAGAAAACAAGATTAGAAGGAGTGAACTGAGTTATTTGTGTGTGTGCACATATGTGTGTGAGCATGAGTGTGCACGTGTGAGTTGGGGAGGGTAGTAGTCAATGGAGAATAGGGAAAAGAGAAGGAAGGAGAGAAAAAGACTGCTTATATATCTAAGGAATTTACTGACTAAAACAGAATCTGCTCCTTCAAGAACCTACACACCCACCAGCTAAAACCAAAGTAAAATAAAATTGGGGATGAAGGAATGCCTTTTTATTTAAAGAAGGGAGTGGGAAACAGAAGACAAAAAACAAACAAGCTATTAAAAAAAATTAAAAATTGAGCTCTACCTCAGTTCAGTTTTGTTTTTTTAACCAAATCCAAAATGCCTATAACACTGGCAGTTTACAATGGCAATTAACATCAATCCTAGGGTCTAATTAACCTCAATCAACAAGTCTAAGTAGGTTAATTAAATAGGATTTGGCTAAGCATGAAGCACAAAAATACAGCTGTCTCATTTAAATATGATTTTCTAAGGAGAGACACCATTTGCCAAAGTTTTTCAATTTCTTTTTGGACAGCAAAACATATTGGAAGGTCAGGTAGGGTAAGGTGCTCTTCATGGATCCTGCCATGGTTCACCTCTCTTCTGGTTTCTTTGGTAGTAACCAGTCACACATGACTCAAATATTACCTTCTGATTATCCACACTCACCTCAATCTAATCTTTTTTGTGAAGCATCAACTCATCCCTTTGTTGTTTATTTTGCTCAAATCCCACCTACCCCCACCCCCTTATATTAGAAATTCCTTCAGGACACAAAGCCTATTTGATTCATCCTTGTCTCCTTAAAATCATCAAGCATATTGCTTTGTGAGTAGTAAGTGCCCAATTAATTGTTTTGTTAATTGGATTTTCATCAAAATGCACTTTTTTCTTACCACACCTTCAATCATAATTTGGATTCCTGGGCTTTAGGATAAGAGAATTCAGACCCTTTGTGGGAGGGTAGCATCCCAACCTGTACTTGTCTTTCTTGTTCTTTATTCATACACCTTGTTTATCCCACAAAATTGTTGTACCTCTGAGGGTGCTGTCTTTCACTGTGGGGTCAATCAGGCCATTTTAGTCAATTTCCACTTTAAAGATTCTGAGTTGACTACTACTAAAAGATTTATAATTATCTGAATTAGGAGTCTTATGCATGAAAACCACTTCCATGGCTTCACGAGGCCCAACTGTCCAATTATTAGTCTGTATCATTTCTACCATTATTGACTGTCCACCAGATCATGTGTCTAGATGAATATATGATTTTTTCACCTTTTATTAAAAATATTTTAAGTTGCATCATGCAGTTCTGAATCCAAGATCCACAGACAGCCAACCTGATAGTTGATTCTCTGTAAGTTAACACAGGATTCTTCTTTAGCTTTAGTACTGAGATCACAGGATCTAACCTGAAAGGGCCCTTGAAATCAGTCAGGTCAACTCCATTTTACAGAGGAGGAAAACCCCAGCAGACCAGGCCAATCACTAGGAAAGGATAATTCAAGGACTAGAAGCCAGGTCACTGAGTCAATGCTCAGAACTCTTTCTCTGACCATCACTTCTCCTCTGATTGGAGGAATATGAGTTCACTCCTATTAGGAAAGAGAGCACAGTGGAACTCAGACTTACTACAGCTACCCTGGGAACACATAGCTGTAGCATCACATTATCAAGGATTCGTCAGGGGTTTGGTGTTAGCTGCACACTTGCTAAAGAGAGAACCATTTGATAAAAATGATCACATTTAACCATAATAACAATTTAAAATTTTAACTTGTAATCCCACCTTTAGGTCTCCAAACCCTACATGTTTAATGCCAGTCAATCTGGAAAATCAAGCAAGTTAAGGAAGATGGCATGGGTAATTCTTGTCTAACACTCTAGCTAACAATTTGTACAGGGTCCATTATCCCAGACAAAATACGCATTCTTTCATATGTACCAACTCTTTACATTTTGTAAAGAAATTTCACCCAGTAGATCTATATAAATAAATGAGTCCCAAACATATATGTATCTACAAACCATTTCTTTCTCCATTTCTCTCTCCCTCTCACTCTCATTCTAATCTTATGTCTTCCACTATCTGCTATTGATTTATACTTGTTTTGTGATATTTTTTTTCTTTAAATAAAACACTGTCTAAAACTACTCTTATCATATGACCCTAAGGCCAGTTCCTCCTCTTCACTCCCAAATGCTTCTTTGTGGTGACCTCATTCTCTGGTCACTCAGGAGAGAAGTTCAAGGTCATCACTTGTTGGTTCTGCTAGTTCTTCCTTCTTCAGTCCTACAGCCATTGCCCTAGTTAAGATCCCTCCCTAGTTCAACCATCACTTCCCTCAACTTCATAGTCCATATGACTCTCATATTACCTTTTCATCACATACCAATTAAGCAAGAACCATACCACTTTTGTTCACTGCAGCATTCCCAATGTAGGGGCCCAAGAAACATTTTTAATGAACAGATCCATCTTTTCCATCTGCCCAATTCTTTCCTATTGTTTAAGGTTCTGTTAAAGTTTACAAATTTCAAAGACAAGTAATATGGCCCTTTTTTACAAGCTGTATTCACACAAGCTGTAAAAATTTTTTAAAATCAAATTCACTGCCATCAAGTCTACTTGAACTCCGAGCAACCCTAGATAGGGCTTCTGAGACTGTAATTCTTTATGAGAGCAGACAGCCTCAGAGTTCTTCCTCAGAGTGGCAGTGTATTTGAAATGCCGTTAGCAGTCCAGTGCTTAACCTACAACACAACTAGGGCTCCTTTTGCTGTGTTTTCATTGGTTGAGTAGACAAACTGATTTCTTAACTCAAAGCTCTCAATAAAGTCTCCAAGCACCAGATATACCTTTCTTCTCAGCTCAAACTCTGGATCATCCTAACTTTCAATTCCTGTGAGTTATATTTTTCTCTTGATTGTACAATCAAGTTGGTGGATCAGATAGACATGCTATTGAGGAGCTCCATCAATAACACCATAGAATACCGGGCCAAGCAGGCTCAGGGGATAGTGCTGGAACTCTGAAACACATATAAAGGAATATTTGGAGGATTGGAGGGATTAGAGCTAGGGGAATTTGTAGGAGAATCAAGAAATCCATTGTCTTCTAATTCAAGACGCTCAGCTATTCCCAGAGCTGCCACCTTGGGAGAGAACTTGATTGTATCAGGATTGATATCAAAATTTAAAGTGACAGTTTTGACATAAAACCAAGCGACCACCACTCATCTGTCTGTCGTGCTATGGTGACTTGAGTTGCTGTGATTCTGAGGGCTATGCCACTGGTATTTTAAATAACCAGCATGGTCACCCATGGTGGATAGGTTTCAGATGAGCTTCCCAAAAAAGAAAGACTAGGAAGAAAGAGTGACAAACTACTTCCAAATCATTGGTCACTGAAAACCTTATGAATAGCAGAGAAACACTGTCAGATACTGAAAGAGAAAAAACAACCCAGCGCCGCTCATCAACCACACCTCACACCAGATGGCCCATCTATTGACTTTTATTCAGGGTGAGGAAGGCAACCTCTGCCAGAGAGAGAAGGCAGGAGGCAGAAGGGAGGAGAGGAAGAAGAAGAAGAGAAGAGAGTAGGGAGGGGATTTATATAGGTTCAACAGGAAGGGAGTGGTCATTATTGGGGTGATTTAGCTCTGTCCTATGAAAAGCCATGTTGTCCTTTAAACTATGTGCCTTGTAGCTTAGGGCGGGGAAGCAGACCAAATGGAGTTGGAGGGAGGGGAGAGGGAAGAACGGGAAGGTATTGTAACATTGTAACAGATACAGGGCCAGTAAATTAGCCCCTCAGGTTGGAAGGCACTCAAAATGCAATTGGGGAAGAGATGCCTCCTTAAACTAGAGTTGACCATGATGACATGAATGGAGTTAAGCTCCTGGGAGAAAAATCCACAGAACCTTCATTTGCTGATGGGGCACAACTCAAAATGAAGAGAAACAGCTATAAACATCCACTGAAAATTGGAACATGGAATATACGAAGTATGAATCTGGGAAAATTGGAAGTTGTCAAAAAATGAAATGGATGCATAAACATTGATATCTTAGGCATTAGTGAGCTGAAATGGACTGGTATTGGCCATTTTGAATCTGACAACCACATGGT
>NW_006408682.1:3313909-3426608 GCF_000296735.1 Chrysochloris asiatica
GTAGAAGAATTGATGCCTTTGAATTGTAGTGTTGGAGGAGAATACTAAAAGTACCATGGGCTGCTAAAAGAACCAATAGATCTGTTTTGGAAGAAGTGAAGCCAAAGTGCTCCTTAGAAGCCAAGATGGCCAAACTTCATCTCTAATACTTTGGACATATTGTCAGGAGGAAACAGTCGCTGGAGAAGGATATCATGTTTGGTAAGATGGAGGGTCAGAGAAAAAGAGGAAGATACCCAACGAGATGGATCAGCCAGGTGGCATCATTGATGGCGTCAAGCGTGGCAGCAGTAGTGAGGTTGGCCCAGGATCAGACATTATTTCGTTCTTCTGTGCATGCGGTTGCTATGAGTCAGTTCCGACTTGATGGCACCTAATAACAACAACAACATCCTTTAACAGAGGATCAAATTGAATCTCAATCCAGGTTTGAGTCCACCCAGAAGAACCTTGAAAGAAAGACCTGGTAATCTACTTCCAAAAATTATCCACTGAAAAATCCAATGGTGCACAGCCCTGCTCTGTCACAATGGAACTGGTGTACAGTTAGTGGAGGAATTAACTGGGTGAAGATGGAGGACCAAAGCATCCCAGGGGGAGGCAATGTGATGAGGTATGTGCACACGAAGCAACAAATGACTTGGTCTGGGATGCAGGAGTCAGGAGTAGTGGGAGCGGGAGATGAGACTTGAGAGAAACAGGGGCCAGTGGTATTAAGATGGTGGTCTTATCCAAAATCAATGGAAAACCACTGTAGGATTTTTAAAAGTGGGTTGTTGTTGTTAAGTGCCTTTGAGTCAGTTCCAACTCATAGTGACCCTGTATAGGGATTCCAAGAAGCAGCTGGTGAGTTTGAACCACCAACCTTGCATTTCAAACTTACCTTGTGGTCCAGTGCATTTCCGTAGCACTACACCAGAAATGCAAAAAGTGGGCCGTCAATGCAAATTTGTATTTCTAGATGATCTCTCTGGGAGCATTGTACAGAATTGATTGCAAGAGAGGAAGAATCAAGAGTAGATATGAGGAAAATAGTTAGGTGATTCTCACAATATATTTGTTGTTGTTGTGTGCCATCAAGTGTGTTCTGACTCCTAGTGACCCTGTATTGGGTTTCTGAGGTTGTAAATCATTATGGGAACAGAAAGCCTCATCTTTCTTCCACAGAGCAGATGGTGGATTCAAACTGCTGATCCTATGGCTAACAACTCAATGCATAACCCACTATGCCACCATAACTTGGTAGTCTGAATTCAGCCTACAATGTAAGCAGAGAAATTAGAATTAAATTCAAGAGATATTTAATGTATAAAAGTGCTGACACATTAATAACAAAACCAAAAATAGCACACAGTATGTATTGTCTACCAAGTTTTAAGCACAGTTCCAAGTGTTCTACATGGATTATTCATTTATTAACAACAACAACAACAAACAGGTGTCCTCAAGTCAGCTCCAGTCATGACAACTGCATGTGTGTCAGAGTATAGTTGTGCCCTAGAGGATTTGCAATGGCTGATCTTCAGGTCTTTCTTTCATTGTGCTTCTTGGTGGACTGAAACCACTAACCTTTTAGTTAACAACTAAGTGAATTAACCATTTCACTACCTAGGGACATTCACTTATTAGGACCTTCACTGTAGAGCGAGGGGTCCAGAACCCCAAAAAGATTAACTAATTTGCTTACATTTCAAAAGTAATAAATAGTAGATGTGGGATTTGAACCTATACATCCTTGACTTCAGAGTCTAAGAGAGTCGAACTACAATACTATCTAGCTCTTCAAACTCCTGAGTTTCTACTTCCCATTGCTATTCACTAAGAGGGGGACACTGCATGTGGACCAGACAGGAAGTGCTGGGACCAAAGAGAAACAAGACTGTGTCTTTGGAGCTGTTGAGAATGCAGTCCTGCAGGAGCGAGATAGTCAATACGAATAAGGCATACTAGTCTGGAGAAAAGAAGGAAGTTCTAGACTGGGGTATAGATTGTTGTCCTCATATACGAGGAAGCTTCCAAAGGTTTGTGGGAAAATGGATTGAAAGGACAATAAAAAAATTTCCACTAACTCTTTGAAGTCTTCTCGTATGTGGGATAATTAAAGTACTGAGTTAAGGGCAAGGTCAGAAAACTATGGCCTGCAGTCAAGTTTACCACCTTTCTTGTAAATCATATTTTACTGGAACACAGCCAGGGCCATCTGATGACACATAGTCTACAACTACTTTCTTGCCACAAAAATGAGCAACAGCCTAAAATGTTACTACCTAGACCTTGACAAGAAAAGTTTGCCAACCATTAGTTTGGATTAAGTCGCTCAGAAAAAGAATATAGTGTCAAAAGAGACTTTGACCACCCTAACTAAAGACAGGGCAGAGAGGAGAGAGCTGGAAAGCCTGAGAAGGAATTTTAGGAAGCAAAGTATCATCAAAGAAACTATGGAAAGAGAGTGTTGTTAAGTGCCACTGAGTCAGTTCTGACTCAGCAACTCTGTACAGGGTTTCCAAGAAGCATCTGGAGGGTATGAACCACTGACTTTTTGGTTAGCAGTCTAGTGTTTACTGTACAGCGCTACTCCAAGACTTTTAACAAGAGGAGAATGGAAAGAGGTTGTCAAATGCATCAATGCTTCTGACTTGTCAAGGAAGTTCCCATTAGCTATAACAACATGGAGATTTTTGGGAAATTTAATAGCTGACAGTTCATAGCAGCATTGGCACTGGAAGTTAAGTTGAAGAGGATTGATGACAAAGAAAGAAGTGAGAAAGAACAAAATGCCATGTATAAGAAGTTCAACTCAGAAAGGGAGCTCTAAATAGCGAATAATCACAAGATGAGATAAAGAGAGAGATGTTTAGATCCAAACTGATCTGATTAACTTGCAATTAAAACAAATGTCAATTTTCATATAGTCTTTAACTCTCCACCAGAATCAGAAGGTTTCTCTGCCTTTGCAATCAGTATGGGATACTCAGTTTCATTTGACTACTGATAAAGATTTTCACTTGTTAGTTGTCGTTGAGTGAATTCCAACTCATAGCAACCGTACTGTACAATAAAGAGAAACACTGTCTGGTCCTGAGCCATCCTCACAATTGTTGCTATGTTTGAGCCCATTGTTGCTGCCACTGTGTCAATTCATCTTGTTGGGGAGCGTCCTCTTTTTCATTGACCCTCTACTTTTCCAAGCACAATATCCTTCTCCAGGGACTGGCCCCTCCTGACAATATGTATTAGAGATGAAATCTCACCATTCTCACTTCTAAGGAACATTCTGGCTATACTTCTTCCAACATAGATTTGTTTGTTCTTCAGTAGAGCACGTTACTGTCAATATTCTCCTCCAACACCATAATTCAAAGGCATCAATTCTTGTTCTGTCTTCCTCATTCTTTGTCCAACTTTCACATGCATAAGAGGTAATTGAAAATACCCTGTGTCAGACCTTAGTCCTCAAAGTGACATCTTTGCTCTTGAACATTTTAAAGAACTCCTTTGCAGCACGCTTGCCCAATGCAATACATTGTTTGATTTCTTGATTGCTGCTTCCATGATCATTGACTACGGAGCCAATAAAATGAAGACAACTTCAGTTTTTTGCCATTTGTTGTTGTTGTTGATAAGTGCCACCGAGTTGGTCCCAACTCGTAGTGACCCTGTATAGATAGGGCTTTCATGAGCAGGTGATGCATTTGAACTGCCTACCTTAAGGTTAGCAGTCCAGTGCGTGTACTACAGCACCACACTAGGACTCCTTTCTCCATTTATCATGATGCTATTTGTTGGTCCAGTTGTGAGGATTTTCAGTTTTTGTTCTTCATCAGTATTTTAAGTCTTTGGTGCTTTCTGGGGTGGCACTGTGGGTTAATGTGCTGGACTGCAAAATCGCATTGAACCTCAAGGTCGGCAGTTCAAGCTCACCCTCTGCTTCTTGGAAACCCTATACAGGGTCACTATGGGTCAGAACCGACTCCAAGGCACATAACAACAACAACAACAATACTTTCAGCAAGTAAAGTTATGTCTTCTGCAAATCAAAAGTTGTTCATGAGTCTTTCTCCAATCCTGATGCCATGCTCTTCTTCATATAATCCTGCTTCTCAGATTATTTGCTCAGCATACAGATTATGTAAGTATGCTGAAGGAGTACAACCCTGGCACACATCTTTACTGATATTTAAACCATTCAGTGTCTCCTTGTTCTGTTCTAGCAACTGTTTTGCCTATGCACAGGTTCCTTATGAGCATAAACAAGTGTTCTAGAATACCCATTCTTCACAATGTTATTCATAGTTTGTTATAATCTGTAAAAATACTTTGCATAGTAATAAAGCACAAGTAAGATTATTTCTCGTATTCTCTTTCAGCCAAGACCTATCTGAGGTCAGCAATAATATACATCATTTCAGGCCCTTTTCTGAATCCAACTTGACTTTCTGTCATTGCCATATCGATGCAGTATTGCAATCACTTTAATTATCTCCAGAAAAATTTTACTTGCATGATATTAATATTATTTGATGATTTCTTCACTCTTTTGGGCCAACTTTCTTTGAAATGGGCACAAATATTAATCTCTTTTTATTGGTTGGCCAGGTAGCTGCCTTCCAGATTTCCTGACATAGACAATTTGTATTTTGTCAATTCCTAGAGGCTTGTTTTTCACCAATGCTTTCAGTAGAGCTTGGGTCTCTTCCTTTTTAACATTAGTTCCTGATCATATTGTACCTCTTGAAATGATTGAACATTGACCAATTCTTTTTGGTACAGTAATTAGGTGTAGTCCTTCCATCATCTTTTGATGTTTCCAGCATTAATCAATATCTTGTCCATAGAATCTCAATATTGCAATCCTATGCTTGTATTTTGTCTTCATTTCTTTCAATTTGAGAGATGCTGAACACGTAATTTGGTTTTGGTTTTCTAACTCCAGATTTTGAATAGTTCATTGTAATACTTGACCTTGCTTCTCAAGCTGCCCTTTAAATTTTTCTGTTCTGTTTTTACTTCCTCATTTCTTCTAGTCATTTAGCTTCTCTACACTCAAGAGAAAGTTTCAGAGTCTCTCATGGTACCCACTTTGGTCTTTTCTTTCTTTCCTGTCTTTTTAATGACCTTTTGATTTTGTTTTTTATATGATATTTTTTATATCATTCAACAACTCTTTTTTTCTTATGTCATTAGTGTCTAATGCATCTACTCTTGAGACAGTCTCTAAATTCAGGTGGGATATACTCATAATATTTTGCCACCTGTGGACTTGTTTTCATTTTCTTCAGTTTTAGCCTTACCTTGCATGTGAGCATATATGGTCTTTGCCACAGTCTGCTCTAGCCTTCTTTTGGCAGATGATTTTGAGTTTTTTTGTCATCTCTTCCAACAGATAAAGTCCAATGATTCTTGTGTATTCCATATGGAGGGGTCCTTTTATGTTGTTGAAAAAGTTATTTGCAATGAATAAACCATTCGTCTTGCAAAATTCTATCATGAGAACTCCAGCATCATTTCTATAATGGAAACCATATTTTCCAACTATTAATCCTTCCTTCCTCTTTGTTTCCAACTTTTGCAGTTCAATCACCAGTAGTTATCAATGCATCTTGATGGCAGGTTTGATCAATTTGATACTGAAGAAGTTAGTAGAATTCTTCAATTTTATCATTAGTTTTAGTGGTTGAGTGCATAAATTTGAATAATAGTGATATTAACTGGTCTTCCTAGTTGATATATGGATATTATCTTATCACAGACAGTGTTGTACTTAAAGATAGATTTTGAAATGTTCTTTTTGATAATGAATTTGACACCATTCCTCTTGAATTTTTTTATTACCAGCAGAGCAAAATATATGATTGATTCAAAATGACCACTACTAGTTACATTTTAGCACACTAATATGTATGATATCTGTCTTTATGTGTTCCATTTCATTTTTTATAACTCCCAATTTGCCTAGGTCAATTCCAAATGATGAATGTAACTGGATGTTTGCAGCTGTTTCTTCTTATTTTGAGTTGTGCTATATCCACAGATGAAGGTCCTGTAAGCCTAACTCCATTTAAGTCATTAAGGTCAACTCTATTTTGAGGAAGCAGCTCTTCCCCAGTCATATTTTGAGTGCCTTCCAACCTGAAGAACTTATCTTCTGACACTGTATCTGATAATGTTCTAGTGCTGTTCACTATTCAAAAGGTTTTCAGTGGCTAATCATTCAAAAGGTTCTGCCTCTCTTTCTTCCTAGTCTGTCTTAGCCTGTAATCTGTGCTGAAACCTGACTACCATTGGTGATTCTGCTGGTATTTCACATACTAATGACATAGCTCCTAACATCGCAGTAATATATAAGTCATCACAGTACGACAAACTGACAGACAAGTGATGGAATATTTCACTTAGTGGATTTAAAAATCAAGATTAATTTATAAATATGTCTTGTAATAATATGTTTCTGGTATTTACTGCTTACTTTGTACCACCCACCATCTAAAGGCTTTTAAGTTTATTTAAGACACACAATAGCCCTAAGAAATATGTACTGTATCTTCTGCTTTGTATTGAAAAGAATCTGAGATCTAGAAAGGGCAAATGACACACCCAAGTTTAAACAATTAGCCAAAGAATGAAAAGTCATGCTCCCACCATCTATATACTCCACTGCCAATTCTGGTCAATAAACGTGATAGATTTACATATTCAAATATGGCATATTTACATATTCAAATATGATATAGTTACATATTCAAATAAATTTAATCACTCTTGCTTAGGACAAGAGGCTAAATCAGTATTGTTATTTTCTTTGTATTATCATTTCACAGATGGAGAAACCATGGCTCAGAGCAGTCAATTACCTGATTACACAGTCCATGCCTGATTACACAGTCCATCAGTGACAAAGCCCAGACCAGAAGCAGAGTCTTCTGACCAGTTGTCTAGTTCACCTTGGATTCGCGTATCATCCATCCCTCATGGAAAGGTAATAAAGTGAAAGAAAAATCAGAAAACAAGACAGAGTTTTTGAAAAGTAAACATACAAAGGAAAATTTTTGAATCCAATAGATGGATGAAAGATAAAGTTGAGGAAACTTACTATAAGGGTGAGCCAAAAATTATCCGCACTCTGGCTGTAGAATTTATTTAATCAATTCATCAAATATAACATCATTTCAACATAATCTACTTGTTTTTTCAATACACTTTGTTCATCTGTTAACAAGCTTTCTTATTCCTCATTTTAAAAATGTTTTAAGCTGAGCTGTGATCCACGAATCAGAGGTAAATCTTCATCCTTGAAGGACTGCATTAACCCACTGCACCACACCAGGACTCCTGTCCTATGCATTATAGGATGCTTAATGCACCAGACTGCAACGCCGTTTGAACTGCAAGGTTGGTGGATCAAGTTCACCAGCTGCTCCTCGGAAACCCTACACAGGGTCGCTATGGGTCAGAACCAACTCGATGGCACTGAACAATACCAACAACATACTTCTTCAGCCAAAGCCTTCTCATGGCAAGCAGAGTGCAGTGGGCCGAGTACTAAGCATTCCCTGGAGCCACTTTCTTTCTGCCGCTAAAGTCATTTCCTCTGACATTTCTGACATATTTCCATCATTGCTGCAGGGAGAAATCATGAAGTGCCATCCAAAGAAAGTCAGGGAAGTACAAAGTGACAGCAGGGGGAGCAAAAGTTGTCACCTGGGCACAGAAAGGCAAAAAACTCAGCAGGAGAGGAGGGGTGACTAGCTACTCCCCTGCTTGTTATTGGCACACATGACATAACTTAGAGGGGCTGCCTTCATTAGGAATGAAACTGTTCCCACCATGGCACTACTCCTTCAGGCCACAATCACGTTAGAGGATTATTCTGAAAATTCACCTCAGCAGCAAACTGGGGAAGGAAAGAATGTGGAGAAAGTGGTTCACCCCAAGTCTGCAGGATCCATAAGGAAAATGGACCACAGGGTCCTAGGACTGTCTTGGGGAAATAAGCAGCTGCAGAGTTTGGAAATGGGGCCAGAAAGTGTCATCTCTGATTAGGTTTCAACAAAATGACTGAATAGTAAGAAGGAAAGCGAGGTGGACCATAGAGCTGGGCTGTGAGTCTTTCTAAACCTTACCCAAAGGACAGACATCTATGTGATATAGGATTTTTTTCTGCCTATTGTGATCTTTCTTGTTGTTGTTATTGTTAAATGCTGTGGAGTCAGTTCCAACACACAGCGACCCTGTATAATGTTTCCAAGGAGCGAATGGTAGGTTTGAACTTGCTGACCTTGTGGCTCAAACTGACCTTACAGTTCAGTGCATTATCCTGCAGCACCAAACCAGGATACTAAGAAAATACAGGGTATAACATACAATACACAGTACTCAAAATTTTAAAATATAGTATGTTTTGTTGTTGATGTTAAGTGCTGTTGAGTCAGTTCTAATTCATAGTGACCCTATATAGGTTTTCTGAGGCACGGCCTGTGAATTAACCAATGACCTTGAGGTTTAAACCAACCTTACAGTCCAGCACTTATCCCACAGTATCACACCAGGATTTCAAAATATAGTGTGTTGTTAAATGCCATCAAGTCAGTTCCGACTTCTAGTGACCCTATATAGGGTTTCCAAGGAGTGACTGGTGGGTTTGAACCACAGACCTTTCATTTAGCAGTCCAATGCCTATCCTACAGCACCACACTGGGCTCCAAAATATAGTACATTGTTGTTAAGTGCTATCAAGTCAGTTCTGACTCATAGTGACCTGTAATGGGTTTTCAAGAAGTTTGAACTACCAACCTTGTGGTTCAAAACGACCTTGTGGTCCAGTGCTTTATCCCATAGTACCACACCAGGAGTCCAAAATTTATTATTATTGTTGTTACTAAGTGTCTTTTAATTAGTTCTGACTCATAATGATCCTGTACAATGTTTCTGAGGCATACCTAGTGAATTTGAACTACCGACCTTGCAGTTCAGACTGACCTTGTGATCCAGTGTGTTATCCCACAGTGCTACAATAGGAGGCCCTATTTAACTGCTCAGCTACTAACTGAAAAGTTGTCAGTTTGAACCTACCCAGAGGTGCTCTGGTAGCATAGTGGTTACAAGTCAGGCTGCTAATCTCACGGTCAGCAGTTCAAAACTACCAGCAGTTCCATGGGAGAAAGATGAGGCATTCTGCTTCAGTAAAGATTTACAGCCTTGGAAACCCTATGCAGGGTCACTATGAGTTGGAACCAACTCCATGGTACATCACCACAGAGGTGATCCAAAAGAAAGACCTGGTGATCTATCCTGGAAGGTCACTGCTATGAAAATCCCTACGGAACACAGTTCTACTCTATTATACACATAGGCTTTCCAGGAGTCACAATCCACTCAACAAAAACTATGGTGTTTATTTGTTGTTTCAACATAATATGGGGGTGGGAAGGTGAGTAGAAAAGAGCTTTTAGCTTTAAAATAGTCCTGAATTCAAATCTTACCTCCAAATTTTGCAAATGTGGACAAGTCCCCTAAGACTTCACATGTAACTAGTCTTGGTGGCCTTCAGTTTCTTGCCTATGAAATAAGGTCAGTCATAATTCCTACGTTTCAGATCTAATGGTGCTTAGAGGTAGGGGATAGACAATGCCAAAGGCAGAACCAGCTATCGTTCAGCTGACTGTGGCTCCTGGTGATTGCATGGATGATAGAGTAGAAATGTGCTCCATAGTGCTTTCAAAGGCTGATCATTTAGAAGAAGAAAGCCAGACCTTTCATCTGAGGCATCTGTTGGTAGTCTGGACCCTCCAACCTATGATTAGGAACCAAGCATGTGAACCATTTGTCCCACCCAGAGATTCTGAATAGCACCTAGAGATGTGTTTTCATCATCTTCAGTGGAGTGCAAAGTCCTCCTGAGGAAGATAGTAGCTGCTTCATTTGGAGCTCTGTGGGGACATGAAGGAAGCTTCTAGATGTGAAGGATGTCACTCCAACACCTAGCAGACACCAAAACCACTTCTAGGACCCAAGAGTCTGGCAAACTTTCTCTTCCTCTCATCATTCAAAATATTATTTTTTCCCTCAGCCTACAGAACCCACAACTGGATCAGTTTCCTGCAGGTGAGTCATGGTAACATGAGTACATATACAAAATCAAATACAACAAAAATTATGTAAACTACATTTCCTTCTCCAAAACAGATTAGTCGTTGGAGTTGCAGGGATCTATTCAGATTAGTCATTCATGCTGAACATCACACACGGACTGACTAAGACCTGAGGTACGTGGCCAAACCAAAAGGCAGCTTTCTGCCCAGCCTCCCTGGTGCTGCTTAGGTCTTTTCTTTATGTCTGCTGTGGACCTGCTGCAGCCTTTCCAGGGGTATGTAACCAGGGGTATTATCCTCTGAGGGACCCATTGTTTTCTCCATCAAGTCAGAGCCTGCTGCTCTGAGGGCTTTCCCTGCTGGATTTCATTTGAGTTTCCCAGGGACCCATTCTCCTGTCAGCATTCATGTGAAACTCGCCTTAATGGGAATAAGTTGCAACACAGAAAGACTAACTGACAAGCCTCCTTGAAAAACTGCCAACCCAGGCTGAGGCTTTGATAACAGCATAAGAGGCTGGAAACAGAGAGCCTGAAAGCTGAGCTCAACTCATTCCACAAAGATGGGCCTCTCTCCAGTGGAGGCTAATCTAAGAATAGTGTCCATTCAATCAACCAGGGGTTTACTTTCAAATAATCCTTCCCACGGCCTCGACAGAGTCCCTAAACGTTAGCACTGCAAACGTATCTTCCAGAGGCAGAGTTTAGTCTTAGAGTAATGCAAGTGGTTAATGTGCTTGGCTGCTAATCTGCGGTTGGAGGTTCAAGTTCACAAGAAGGTACCTCAGAAGAAAGAACTGATGATTTACTTCCAAAAAAGACACATTGAAAACCCGCTAGAACCATGTTCTAATCTGGCACACATGGGCCACCATGAGTAGGGATCAACTTGATGGCAACCTGTTAGGTAGTTTTGTTCTCTAGATTGAGTCCTTGCATGGTGCAAACAGTTATTACACTCAGCTGCTAACTGAAAAGCTGGATGCTTGAGTCTTCCCAGTGCCATTTCTAAAGACAGTCCTGCTGATCGACTTCCAAAATAACTGCCATTCGTTGTATTGTCCATGAAAACATTATTCTACACCTCCTTTGCTGAGTAGCAGCTGGGGTCTTAAAAGACTGTAAGCAGCCATATAAGTGCAACTATTGGTCTCTCCTTGTCCAGAGGAAAGAAGAGTGATGAAAATCGAAGACATGTGGAAAGAATTATTCTAATGGACTAATGGACCATGTGAACACAGTCTTTATGACCCTAAGACCAGAAGAACTAAATGGTGTCGGGCTTACCATTGCCAACTGATCTGAAAGGGGTTCCATTAACACATTAGATGGAGTGAGAGTAAAAGGTGGACAAAACTCAAAATTATGAAAATAGAAAGATCAGGCTTAGCAATGAGATAAAGACTGATGGAACTCCCATGACTACATCTCTGTGTCATCATCTGGAAATGAGTTTCAGCCCCAAGGTCCAATTTTCAACCAAACAATAGATGGTCTATAAGGAGTCTGGGTGTGGCTCTGTAGGATAAACACTAGACTAATAACCAAAATATTAGAGGTTCAAACCCACTGACCTTTCCTTGGAAACCATACACAAGGTTGCTATGAGTCAGAACCAACTTGACAGCACTTAACAACGACAATGAGAACAACAACTATAAGGAGAACAGTAACACCTTAGAATAATGAGTCATATGAGATCAAAGAGTAGCATTTACCCAAGGACAAAATTCAGAAAGTTTACAAAAGAAAGAGGAATTGTTGGTAAGTGTAAGGTGGATGATTCAAACCTACCAGCCATTCTTTGGAAATGCTGTACAGGGTTGCTATGAGTTGGAACCAATCAGAAAGCACTGAACAAGTCACTCATATATTTCATATTGTAAAATTGACAATCAGTGGGGCTTCTGATGGTAGACTGTTACTGCCATGGGAACTCTCTGTCTTCAAGGTGTTAATTTCATCTTCCTATCTGCCAGACTCCTATACTTCCTGCTGCTCCCAGCTTGAAGGTCTTCCTAGTAAAGCCTTCCCTGACCCCATCCAAACAAGTCTGCTGGCTCCTTTGAGCTCCCTCAAGTCCTGGTGTGGTGCTGTGGGTTAATCACCAGACTGTAAAGCCGTTTGAACTGCAAGGTTAGTGGTTCAAGTTCATCAATGCTCCTTGGAAACCGTATACAGTGTCGCTATGGGTTGGAATCAACTCAACGGCACTTAACAACAACAAAGCTTTCTTACAAAGTTTTCCCTACTATTGCATGTACCATATAACCAACCCCCTTTGTTAGCTAACATATTCCTGAAGGACAGAGTCTGACTCATATTTTATCTGATTTTTTTGGTCTGGCACAGTTCCTGAATGAAAAATTAAAAGCTATTAAGCATCTAGTATGTACATGACATTTTATGCTTTGAAAGCATTTAACCCTCTCATTGATCATATTAGTATCATATCCCTGTTTTACAACTTAGGAAGACAAAACCCAGAGCATTCAGTAATTTGTCCAAGAGCACACAATTATTAAGAGGCAGGATCAACTATTGAAGCCATGACTGATTCCAAAGTGTTTTTTCCATTAACACCTATAATTACAAATAATAAGCATTCAGTAAATATCTGTTAACAAATAGATGCACTTGATGTGGTTGTTGTTGTTGTTGTTAGCTGGAGTCAAAGCAATGCCAACTCGTGGCAGCTTTATATCCAACAAAAGAAAACATTGCCTGGTTCTGTGTCATCATCACAATCACTGGCTCATTCAAATCCATCCTTGTATCTATGGTATCGATCCATTTTGTGGAAGCTCTCCTTTGCCTTCTCATTGGTCTCTGCTTCACTAAACATGCGATCCCACTCCAGCTTTCCTGATGATGTGTCCAAAGCAAGCAAGTTAGACAGTGTTCAGTTATGACCCGTATGGGTTTCACTGATTACTATTCAAAAGTACATCACCAGATCTTTGATTCTAATCTGTCTTAGTCTGGAAGCTCCACTGAAACCTGTCCACCATGAGTGATCCTTCGGATATTTGAAATATCAGTGGTTTAGTGTTCAGCATTACCACCACACACAAGCCACTATAGTCCAACAAATTCACAAATGCGCGGTAGAAATAGATACAGAAATGCTTTAACTGTCATCTGTATACTACAATGCATTTCCTTTAATGTAACTTTTTCTTAAATAGAGGGGAAATGTAAAGGAAATAGAATTGCTTAGCTATTAATACACAATGGATTTTTAAACATGTCAAATATAAGAGTGTTTTTCTAAAAGACGATGAAAATGAATAGCTCCCTCTCTCACAGAGAAATAATAATAATCAAGTGGGAAAATTGTCAGTTGAAAAAGGAAAGAACTTCCCTACTATCAGATTACTCAAGAAATGAAAAGAAATTTTTGGAGCCTCCATCTCAGGATGTTTTTCAAGGACAAGAATGAAGAAACCACATGTCCTAGATGGATTAGTCATCAAAGTAGATCATGGTCTCCATAGGCTTAAATGCTATTCTGATTTTAAAAACAAAACAACACTCCCAAGAGTTATCTATTCATCATTCACATAGGTACCAGCTCCAAGTAAGATGCTACGGCTTCTTGAAAACATGGAATTTCTGAGCTCTAATTTCAATGGAAGAAATGACGAGATCCAAGAGCTGAACAGAAAATTTCAAAGATCAGCTCAAGACGATAAAGCCAAATATTACAACAAAATGTGCAAAGATCTGGATTCAGAAAACTAAAGAGGAAGAACATGGTCAGCATTGCTCAAGCTGGGGGAACTGAAGAAAAAATTCAAGCCTCGACTTTTGTTATTGAAAGATTCTCTATGCAAATTACTGAATGATCCAGAAAGCATCAGGAGAAGATGGAAGGAATACACAGAGTCACTGTACCAAAAAGAAATGGTTAATGTTCAACAGTTTCAAAAGGTAGCATATGATCCAAAGTCAATGATACTGAAGGAGGAAGTCCAAGGTGCACTGAAAGAATTGGCAAAGAAAAAGGCACCAGGAATTGATGGAATAAAAACTGAAATCTTTCAAGAAAGTGAAACGGCACTCATCTCTGCCAAGAAATTTGGAAGACAACTATCTGGCCAACTGACTGGAAGAGATCCATATTTGTGCCCATTCCAAAGAGTGGTGACCCAATGGAATGCAGAAATCATCAGACAATCTCTTTGATATTCCATGCGAGTAAAGTAATACAGGTAATACTAAAGGTAATACAAAAACAGCTACAATCATACATTGACAGAGAACTTCCAGAGGTTCAAGCCTGATTCAGAAGATGCTGTGAAATGAGGGATATGGTTGCTGATGTCTGATGGATCTTCGCTGAAAGCAGAGAATATCAGAAAGATGTTAACTTGTGCTTTATTGACTATGCAAAGACTTTCGATTGTGTGGATCATGACAAGCTACGAACAACATTGTAAAGTATGAATATTCTGGAACACTTAACTGTGCTCATGAGGAATAATTACCTGAACCAAGAGGCAGCTGTTTGAACAGAACATGGAAACACTGAACATTTTTAAATTAAGAAAGGTGTACGACAAGGTTGTATTCTTTCACCATACTTATTCAACCTGTATGCTAAGCAAATCATCCAAGAAGGTGGGTTCTATGAAAAAAAAAAATGTGGCATCAGGATTAGCGGAAGACTCATTAACAACCTGCGATATGCAGCAGATACAACCTTCCTTGCTGAAAGTGAAGCAGACTTAATACATTTACTGATAAACATCAAAGAGCACAGTCTTCGCTATGGATTACATCTCAATGTAAAGAAAACAAAAATCCTAACCACTGGACCAACTAACAACATTCTTATCAACGGAGAAAACACTGAAGTTGTCAAGGACTTCATTCTTCTTCGATCAACTATCAACACTCACAGAAGCAGCAGTCAAGACATCAAATGATGTATTGCATTAGGCAAATACGCTGCACAAGACATTTTTAAAGTGTTGAAGAGCAAAGACATCAGCTTGAGGACTAAGGTGCGCCTGACCCAAGCCATGGTATTTTCAATAACCTTAAATGCATGTGAAAGCTGGACAGTGAATCAGAAAGACCGTAGAAGAATTGATGCCTTTGAATTATGGTGTTAGAGGAGAATATTGAAAGTGCCATGGGCTGCCAAAAGAACCAATAGATCTGTTTTGGAAGAAGGGCAGCCAGAGTGCTCCTTAGAGGCCAAGATGGCCAGACTTTGTCTCTCATACTTCGGATATATTGTCAGGAGGGACCAGTCTCTGGAGAAGGATATCATGTTTGGTAGGGTGGAGGGTCAGAGAAAAAGAGGAAGACCCCCAATGAGATAGATTGGCCAAGTGGCAGCATCGAAGGACTCAAACATGGTAACAGTAGTGAGGTTGGCCCTGGATCAGGCAGTGTTTTGTTCTGCTCTGCATAAGGTCACTATGGGTCGGTACCGACTCAATGGCACCTAACAACAACAACAGTTTCATACTCAACCATAAACAATAACTGGCTATCATAATAGATTGGCTCAGGAAGAAAAAGAAAATGTAGTATTTAGAATTTGTCCTAAAATATAATTGTCCCTCTCTTCACAAGCCTATTCCCATACATTCCTCTTCTCAAGCTCTCCTTTCTTAATTATTTTATTGGATCCAATTCTTCCCTACAAACAGCTTTTGCCCTATGTCACCTATGACATCTACTTTAAAACCCAACCAGCCTACTCTGTGACTTAGAAATCTGTATCAATCAAGGTTATCCTGAGAAAGAAAACATGCATGAGAGTGAAAGACTGAAAGAGAGAGAGATTTTAAGAAATTGGCTCTGACTATTGTGACGTCCTTGTGTGGCTCTGTGGTATAATGCAGTGAATGGTAAAGTCAGTTTTAACCACAAGGTAGGTTGTTCAAATTCAACAGCTACTCCTTGGAAACCATATACAGAGTTGTTATGAGGTGGAGCCGACTCAAAGGCACTTACCAACAACAACAATTAAAGACTCCTGGTGAGGTGCTGTAGGATTAGCACTGGACTTTGAACCACAAAGTCAGAAGTTCAAATCCACCAGTTGCTCCTTTGAAACCCAAAACAGGGATGATGTGAGCCAGAACCAACTTGACAGCACTTAACAGTAGCAACAACAACGTTGTGGCTTCCTAAACTTTGGGCCACAGAGTCGACTGTTCAAACCCACCAGCTGCTCCTAGGAAACCTTCTACAGGGTCACTATGTTGGAACCAACTCCACAGCACGAAACAACACAACATTCGAGATATTGATCTTTAAAAGTTCTGGTATGGAGCTGTAGGATAAGCACTGGACTGTGAACCACAAGGTCAGTGGTTCAAACCCACCAGCTACTCCTCAGAAACCCTGGACAGGGTTGCTATGAGTTGGAACTGACTTGATGGCACTTAACAACAATAACTACAAGTTGCAGGGGCTGGCATATCTGAAATCTGTTGCGCAGAAGCAGGCTGCAGACAGGAGAGGAATTTGATGTGATCTTGAGGCCCAATTCCCTCATCTTGGAGAAACCTCAGTGTTTGTCTTTAAGGCCTTCAACTGAGAGGAGGAGGCCTACCCACATTACCCAGGATGAGCTAATGTGGATAAACATTAATCATACCCATAAATTACCTTCACAGCAAACTCTAGATCAATAACTGACAAACAACTGAGCACCATTGTTGAGTCAAGTAGTGGAGGTGATGGTATTTGTATGCCATGGAGTCTGTTCCAACTTATAGCAACTATGTATTAGAGTTCTAGAGGCTGTAAGTCTTTATGAGAACAGGAAGCTTTATCTTTCCTTGCGGAGAAGCTGGTAGATTCAAACTGCTGACCTGATGGTTTTCAGCTCCTTAGCTGAGGCAAGTAGACACATAAAATGAACCATCACAGATTCCCACCATGACCACATGTCACAATGATGCTTCCAGTCATTAAAAGTCACCTTCCCTGTAATGACACCAGGACAAATATGCTTACATCAGCTCTATTCCTAGTACACAGTGCCTCCAAGAAATCTTGTTATGCTGAGAAAAACCAAGACACACACTCTTGCTTCCCCGGGTAGTTAATAATTTCATCTTCAAGGCAATTGTGATTCATTTAATCTTACTTTTATGACTTGTACCTTACACAAATTCTCATGTGGAATTGATAATCAAACATAGAAGAGAGTACACAGATATCCTCAGAAGCTTTTATCCTGAGCAGAGATCATAATTAAACTCTGTCACAGAAGTGAATAGTTTGAGACTGATCCAGTAACAACTGTGCTCCCATTTTGAAGTGAATTTATCTAATGACGAATGCTTATCTTTTTAAAGCCAGGAAGATAAGACCTGTATCTGCTGTTCCAAGAATGAGTGACGCTCCGAAAAGAGGCCCATTTCTCTTGCTGGTGTAATTGTGACACTTACTAATATTGATGCTGGATTGTGTAGGTCCTTAATGAAATGCAAAGGCATCTGGGTGGCACAAACGGTTGAGCATACAATTTCTAACCAATACCACCCAGAGGAACCTCAGAAGAAAGACCTGGTGATCAACTTCCCAAAACTCAGTCATTGAATACTCTATGGAGCACAGTCCTATTCTGACACACATGGGGTCACACCCTAAGTCAGAATTGACCTGGTGAAAACTGGTTGGGTTTTTGGCTTTTGCTGAAATATAAATTAGAGTTTGCTATGGACAATTTCACTGTCACCTACACATCTGCAGGTCTGTTATGAGAAACTAATGCAAGTATTTCTCTGGCCACCCTTGTCTTCTACCACAGAACTTTTGTGGCCACAAATGACCCCAGAACTCACTAACAAGCCAGACAAGTAGCAACATAAAGGTAGAGGCTGCTAGTTGTTAGACCTAGTAATGATAAATCACTTGTTCTACAGCCCCTGTTATAGCTTTGAGTTTGTAACATCTTTATACTGGCAAGTCCCAGCTAGGAAAGGATTAATTATTTATAACTGCTGCTAGATTCAATTTTTATAAGACTTGAGCATATATATAAGTAGTCTATATTCAATGAAGTGAATAAGGTAATAGTAGATTGAATATAATGCAAAGGGACTTTATTAGTTTAGAGAGAAAAGAATTCTCTGTATTTAACCAAAGCCCACTGTTGTCTATGAAGTACTGGGTTTTTCAATCCACCTCTCCCCAGTATAGCTAAGATACAACATAAAACAGAGTTAGAACAAGCATCTGATAGCAAGAGTAAAATTAAGCACACAGACTTACAGCAAAGCCGAGTACAGAATTTTAACAACAGCACGATGGGTAATACCCTCATGGGTCACAGCCACTGCCTGAACTGATGAAACTGATTCTTTCAACCAAGTCGATCTGCACCATTCCAATGTCTAAGTCATGGGTTCCTAGGTTTTGTTCATTTATTAATGTACTGCAAAACTTTGCTATTTGAAACTATGGCATTGTTTTCAACCATTATTAGAACACTCCTGATTAAGCATTCTATATATACTATTTCTTAGGGCTAATTTCAAGAAAAGACCAAGCATGATCTGGTTTAGAATGTTTATTCTGAATATAAGAAAAGAAGGGGGAAACTGACATGTTATACTCACAAGGAGTTACAGATAGTCAAGAGTCAAATTAAGCAGGTACCTAATTTTAAAATGTCATTTTTCTACCATCTCACTTTTGTTTGCAATTCACTTTTTAAAATTGGTGTATTTATTATCCCCTCAATCTGTGGACAGATATAAAAACCCAGGGGGAAAAAAGTAAGCAACCAATTATTGGATTGATTTCTTCCTTTCTTTAACAAGCATACTATAAACACAGTATGTGCTAGTCACTCTTTTAAAAACTGATGGTTCCTTTTCCTCCCTGGCTGCCTAAGTGTCTGCCGCCATCATGAATGAGCCAATAACTATCCAGATCAGGAAGTTCATGACCAACTGACAACTACAGGGGAAACCAACAGTCATTGATGCCCTTCACCCTGGGAAAGCAACAGTACCTAAGATAGAAATTCGGGGAAAACTTGCCAAAATGTCTAAGACTACACCAGATGTCATCTCTGGATTTGGATTCAGAACCCAGTTTGGTGGTGGCAAGACTACTGGCTTCCACATGATTTTCAATTCCTTGGATTATACAAACAAAAATGAATTCAAACACGCACATGCAAGACATGGCCTGTATGAGAAGAAAACAACCTCAAAGAAGCAGTGCAAAAACCAAATGAAGAAAGTCAACGGGACTGCAAAGCTTGTGTTGGTGCTGGCAAAAAGAAGGACTAAAGATTCTGCTGTGACTTGCTTTGCGATTATTATGGATTTTTCACCAGAGGATAAATAAACCCTAAAATCTTTTGTTAAAAACCTGATGTTTCAATAATAGTCAGGACTAGTCCCTGTAATCAGCTGGGGGTAAGATACCTATGTCACTAAAATAAATGGTCACATATACTATAAAGGTATGTACAAGTTACTATGAGGACTAAAAGGATACAGGGGATAACTTCATCCAGGATGCTAATAGGAGCCTCATATACTTCTTGTATAAATCCTGAAGTATGAGGAGGAGCTCACTTGGCAAACAAGGCTGGCAGTTTCATTCCAGTAAAAGGAGCAACACAAAGAAAGGTGCACAAGTCCTGAAATCAGAACATATACTCAGGAACTCAAATCCCAGTATTGACATTTTGCCAGTTAAGTGTGATGAAGTAAGATGGGGAAAGGAACAGAGGGTGATAAAGGAATGATTATAATGGGAACCTTGACTCTGAACTGGGTGTGGAGGTAAGGAAAAACATGCGCAGGATGAGAAACAATAAAATGGCAATAGGATAAATAGCCTGTTGAGTCAAAGCTTTGCAGAGTCAGGACAATAGAGGCAGGGAGGTGGGATAGAAAGAGGCTGTGACTGGAGACTGGATTGCTTAAAATGGAGATCACAAGGGTTTGTAGTTATTGGTAGAGTTCTTGTTGTTGTTGTTGTTATGTGCCGTGGAGTCGGTTCCGACACATAGCGACCCTGCACAGGGTTTCTGAGGCTGTAATCTTGATGGGAGGAGAAAGTCTCATCTTTCTCCTGTGGAACAGCTGGTAGTTTTGAACTGCTGACCTTGAGGTTCGCAGCCTGATTCGTAACCACTATGCTACCAGAACACCTTAGGTGATGCAAGTAATTAAGTGTGAGGCTACTAACTAGAAGTTGGTGGTCCAAATTCCCAAAGAGATGTTCAGAAGAAAGACCTGGAGATCTGCTTCCAAACAGTTACAGTCATAAACACCCTATGGAGCACAGTTCTACAAATGAGGGTGCCATGCGTTGAATTTGACTTGACAGCAACTGATTTGAAGTTTTTACTGTTGTTTCTGTTGCTGTTGGGTTGTGTTTGGGAGGTTTTTGTTTTGTTGTGGTAGTTCTTGGCAATTGTAAGATATGGAGGATGACTGTGGAATGAGTAACCGAGGTGGTGTTGAGACTGAGATCTTTGGAAAGAGGTCAAGGAACATAGACACCAGAATATTGAAAGGATGGAGTTCATGAATACTTAAATCACCAAGAATTGAGCAAGACTGGAAAGATCAAGAATGAACCATGAGTGAGGACCCTCTTGGATAGGGAGGTGGGGATGACTGAAACAAGGTGAGGGCAATGGATGGTTCAGTCTGACCTCACATGCAAATCTGGGGGTCTTGGAAAACAAGGGAGAGAAAGGAGAATGGTCTTGAAGTGGCGATATAAAGAGGAAAAAGGTGGTCTTCTACCCCACTCATAGGCTCAATGTAAGCAGGGTATAAAGGATAAAAGGCTGCTTTTTGAGAAGGCAGCAGGAAAATGAAGCCACTAACCTGGGTACCAAGAAATGGAGTTTTTATTTGAAGCATTTCTTCCCTTTCAGCATGCTGCCTTACTCACTGTTTATAAAGATATAAAGAAGAGTGATGATTCTGAGGCCAAAAGACAAAAATGTGTTAAATGGCTTTATGGAAAAAAGGCATTACCCTAGCTTGTAACAAATGTGAGAGTCTATTAATACTGAATTGCACCTACTGTACTTAACTTGAAAGGCAATACATCTACAGCAACAGACCTGAGTTTCCCATTACAACTTACTCAAGTCTTTGTCCAGAGGTAACGTAATAGACAGCTGGAACAGAGTACTATTGTTCACATTTTATGGGTGGGAAGATTAAGCTCTTAATTAATCAGGGAATAGGTAATTGATAATTGTAAGTCCCTGCAAGTAGTCACGATCACATACGAGTCCATGAAATTGATAATTGTCCTTTTCCCCTAAAAATGGTCATGATTACTGATGAGTCATTTCATAATGAACGCTGAGTCTTTTGTTCATTCGCTTGGGAATGGTGATTAGTGGTTTTATGGAGCTCAGGGTTTACTCCTTGTCAAAGCCTTCCCATTATTCATACCAGCCTTTTCTGAGAGGGGGATTTACAGATTGAAGTATACCTAGAAAAGTAAGGAGCAATGGGGGGAAAAATTAACAAAAAGAAAACCTAAACTTTCAAACAAAAGCAACTGGATGTAGTGCTCAAGAAAACCTACTGACAAAATGACATTCAAGGTAAAAACTCAGAATCACAATTTTAAACCTTTTTCTTGACTCTTCCCTCCCTGGCACCATGGAGAAGAAGGGAAGAAGTCATTACAAGTATGAACACAGAATAACTGCCAACAAGGTTTTTAAATTCACATCCATTTCCTGACTTTAATAGTCTCAAGTTAAGGATTAACTTTATCCATGTTCTTTCAGTCATTGTTTTCCCAAAAACCTTTTTACTTGGCTATGTTGAGCCAAAGTGAAAATCAAAGGGGTTCATTCAAGTCATGGTACCCGTGGAGCATCTTCAGTCAAAAAAACAAAACATCTATTTCTTTCTGCTACACTTAGTGTTACCCTGGTGGTGCTAAGAGAATCCTATAAAAAAGCATGAGTGGATGCAAGCATGTAACTGCATTTTGCAAACACAGTCAATACTTCATGATAACATCATAGTGTGAACTGCAAAAATGAACAATTCACCCCGAGAAGCTGCTTAAAGAGGTTATGTAAATCATTGTTACTGGACGTGCAAGTTAACATAGAGTGCCTTGATCAGCCATTGCGCAAGTGTTTATTCAGACAGATTTAGAAGGGGAATTAGTTCTTCAGCCACTTACACTTGCCTGTTGGGTCAGGCAGCAGTTACTTCAGCTTGTGTGAGAAATGAAAAAACTGTTCAGATTACACTGACCTGCTGAACTAGAACTCTGGCTAACTGTGCTCCACACGTTCTCACTACGTGGTAGGAGTTAATGCAGGTGCACACAGCAAACCAGACACCAGACAACAAAGATTTACAGAGCAGATGCTGTGAACTGATTTTTCACTTAACAATAATACAACAATAAGGGATTATTATCTTTATCAAAAAATAAAAGTCACCATAAAATTTGGTTGAATAGCAGCTTCTCCTTAAGCAACTTTAAGATTCGTTTTTATTGGAAAGATGTAATTTGCCACTGTGCAAAAATAAATCATTTCTGTAAACCAGGGTCAGTCTGCCTGAATGCCTCCAGTCTCACCTTCTCTCACCTGGGTCTGGAAAAATAAGGTGAAACAAAGGCTAAATTCCCTTGCTTCTCCTTTCTGCAAACTATTCATTCGAATGAAGACTTTACCGAGTGATGATTGTATAATCTTTCCACACTGGGTTTGTTCAATCACAACTTTAAAAAGAGGAAACCTTTACTTTAGATGTGCCTTCAGCACCTCTGCCTTCAGCTTCCATAGCACCTCCACTGCTGATTAACCCCACCAAATGGCAGGCATCACCACAAAGATCCACCTTCTCCCTGCTGGTGGTGGTGGTGGTGGCTGTGTGCCGTGGAGTAGGTTCCGACTCATAGCAATCCTGTACAGGGTTTCTGAGGCTGTAAATCTTTACGGGAGCAGAATGCCTCATCTTTCTCCTGCGGAACAGCTGGTAGTTTCGAACTGCTGAGCTTGCGGTTCGCAGTCCGATTCGTAACCACTACGCTACCAAAGCTCCTTCTCCCTGCTAGGACCCATCAATGTTTCTCCATTCTCAGTCTCCTTCTTCAGATCCCTGAGTCTATAAATCTGATTTTGAAAATTATTCTATACCTGTGTATTAATGGACAATAATGTTTTACTCATAGTATTAATGCCATTTATACATATGGTATTGTTGTTAAGGAGTGCTGGTGTGGCCCTGTGGGTTAATGCGCCAAACTGCAAAGCCGTTTGAATTGCAAGGTCGGCAGTTCAAGCTCACCAGTTGCTCCTCGAAAACCCTATACAGGGTCGCTATGGGTCGGAACTGACTCGACAGCACTTCACAACGACAACAACAATTGTTGTTAAGTGCCAGAGTTGGTTCCAACTCATGGCGACCATGTATAGGGTTTCCAAGGAACAGTTAGTGGGTTTGAACCACCAACCTTGTGGTTCACAGTCCAATGCTGATCCTCCAGTGCCACACCATAACTCCATTTATATGTATGTTGCTGTTGTTGTTAGGTGCCATTGAGTTGGTACCCACTCATAGCGACCTTATGCACAGCAGAACCAAACACTGCCCGATCCTGGGCCAACCTCACTACTGTTGCCACGCTTGAGAGTCCATGTGCAGTTGCATTTAAACTGTACTTCAAGCCAGAGGATTGAAATTCCAAATTCTTCCACTTAAGTATTGCCCAGCCTCTTTCTGCACTCAGGTTAGATGGAGACTCTTGTATTAATAACTCCTTATGAATTGTGAGCTCCAAGAAGAAATCTGCCAGGCAAATTGTATGGACCACATCCAATGGTCTCATGACTCCTACATTTACTGATGTCCACTAAAATGTGGTACAATAAAGACTGGCATCATTTTATTTTTTTCTGTTTGTTTTATCAAGTTTGTAACTATAGGAAGCACCCAAGCAAGATCAGTTCCCCCAAACAGATTCTCAGCATCTACCATTAAGATGGAGCATTAGAGTTTAGAAGTTCTGAACAATTCCAGAGAAATGTGTTGTTTTTTTAAAAAAAAGGTTTTTAAGGAGAAGTTGAATGAAAAAAATCAAAGGACAGGTATTAAGGGATTGTATCACAGATATGTTGGAGGAACAAATAAAGGTCCTTCCTGTGGGTTAAGCATTGGGTTGTTAGCCAAAAGCTTGATGGTTCGAGCCCACCAGCCACCCCAGAGGAGAATGATGAGGCAGTCTAGTGTTGTAAAATTTACAACCTTGGAACCCTGGGGAGCAGTTCTACTCTATCCTATAGGGTGACGATGAGCTGGAACTGACTTGATGTTAGTGTGTTTGATTTTTGGTTTTTGGATGAAGAGAGGTCCAATTGAGGACGGACCTAGTCAGACAATGTTTGTTGTAAAGCCACAGTAAGTCAGAAGATCTTAGGACCTTTTACCCATGGCCAGGTAGAAGTCAGAACGGAACTCCCACCTGGAGGATTTCTGATATTACAAACAGAAAATCGAGTTCAAATATGCAGAAGTGGGGCTAGGTTAACAATGCGAAGCCAGGTACAGAAACAAAGTAGATAAAGATGAGGAAATCAAAGAAAAAGGAATTAAAAAGCTAATTCATGATTGATTACTCAGTCATTTGTGTATTCAACAAATATTTGTGAAGCATCTACTATATATCAGCAATTGCATTAGGGTTTGGGATAGAATAGTGAGCAAGATAAATATAAACCTTTCACTCATGAATCTCAGAATCTATCAGGGAAGATACCAAATGAAGCAAGCAGTAATCATAAGGGAGAAATCCAGAATGTCCCCATGGAAACACAAAGCTAGGGCAGTGGCAGTGGTAGGTGAGACAGTGGTGTTGGTGTTCTTGTTAAGTGCCCTCAAGTCGGTGCCAACTTGCAGTCACCCTTTATAGGGTTGCCAATGAGTGGCTAGTGAGTTTGAACCACCGACCTTGTGGTTTCAAATCAAACTTGCAGTCCGGTGCTTTATTCTACAACACCACACCAGGTAGGAGGCATTCATGAAGGCGTCTTAAATGAAGTAATACATAAACTGAGAGATCTAGACCAGTGGTTCTCAATTCAATGAGATCCAATAGCCCCTTTGTTACAAATATTTGATGACACACCCTTCCAATCCTGAACTGAAATTAACAGATACTTTTTTAAAAAACCAAACTCATCACCATAGATTTTTCCATGTGACCCCATGTGTTATACATAGAGTAGAACTGTTCCATAGGATTTTCTGGGATGTAATCTATACAGAGTAAATCAGCAGAACGTTCTTCCACAGAGTCATTTGTTGCTGTTGTTGTTGTTAAGTGCCAGCGAGTCGGTTCCGACCCATAGCAACCCTGTATAGGGTTTGCGAGGAGCAGCTGATGAGCTTGAACCACCAACCTGTGGTTCAAGTCGACTTTATAGTCCAGAGCATTAACCAACAGCACCACACCAGGACTAGATGGGTTCCAATTAGGAGCCTCTGGTTAGCAATTTGGTTGTGACACCCCAAGACTTTAACAGATAATCTTCCTATACACATAATGTTAAGAAGGAAAACTTAATACCAACCTGTGATATACAAATGACACAACCTTGCTTTCTGGAAGTGAACAGGACTTAAAATGCTTAGTGAAGAAGATCAAAGACCACAGCCTTTAGTATGTATTGCACTTCACTATAAAGAAAACAAAAATTAACACAACTGGACCAATAAATAACATCATGATACATGGAGAAAAGATTGAAGTTGTCATAGACTTCATTTTGCCTGTATCCAAATCTGTGTTGATGGAAGCAGCAGTCACGAAATCAAACAATGGATTGCATTGGGCAAATCTGCTGCATAAGACCTCTTTAAAACTTTAAAGAGCAATGACATCAGTTTGAGGACTAAAGTGCCTCATCTGCAGTGAAATTTGGACAATGGATAAGGAAGATGGTAGAAGAATAGATACATTCTAATTACCGTGTTTGAGAAGAATATTGAAAGTGGATTCTGGCAAACCATGGACAAATAAATCTGTGTTGGAAGAAATAAAAGCTTGAATGCTCCTTAGAAGGCAAGATGGAGAGAATTCGTCTTCTGTGCTTTGGATATGTTGTCAGAAAGGACCAGTCCCTGGAGAAGAACATCATGCTTGGTAAAGTACAGTGTCAGTGAAAAAGAGGAAGACCCCCGAGCGAGATAGACTGACACAGTGACAGCAGCAGTGGGCTCAAGTATTTCAGTTTGTAAATGTGTTACTCATTTAATCAGGTAGTCAGAGAATTACAGTTTTACCACAAAAGTGACAACTACAAATGCAGACTGACATCAGTAGTGATCACTCAAATACCATGAGGGCATTGCCATTACCAAAATGATATTGACAAATGATGAGCAATGTTAGGTAAAGTTCACATTAACATTTTTCAATTTTCCCTTGATTTACAAAGTAGTAATGTTCTTAGAAAATCAATATATAATACATGATACAAAATAGACTTTATGGATACCTATAAAACATGAGCTCACAAAAGAGAAAATGGATTCTCATCTACCAAAATGGACATTTGTAAATCATGTAGGACTGTCCCAAAAATTGCACAGTGTCTAGAATCTCTGGACTCCTGCTCATGGACAGTAAGTTAGCAGGGCCTCCCAATCATTGAAAAACAATAGTATCCCCTCAGCTTTACAAAATGCTTCCCAAATCAGTTAAAACCACTGATCTTAAATATTATAATTCCAAAATTGTTGTTGTTGTTATTAAGTGCCATCAAGTCAATGCCAACCCATAGTGGCCCTATGTAGGGTTTCCAAGGAGAAGCTTGTGAGCTTAAAGTTCAAACAACTCTGCTGTCTGACTCATTGGCCCACAGCACCACACCAGGACTCCTGTTGTTGTTGTTGTTGTTAAGTGCTGTTGAGTCAGTTCTGACCCATAGCAACCTTGTATAGGGTTTCCAAGGACTAACTGGTGAGTTTGAACCACTGACCTTACAGTCCAAATGACTTTGCAGTCTGGTGCATTAACCCAAAGAGCCACACCAGGACTCCCCTGTTGTTGTTAAGTGCTGTCAAATCAGTTCCAACTCATAGAGTCCTGCAAAGGGTTTCTGAGGAGAGGCTGATGGGTTTGAACTACCTACTTTGTGGTTAGCAGTCCAGTGCTTGTCCTACAGCACCACACCAGGACTCCAATTCCAAAACAAGATTGTATAAGCCTGTGGCAGGTTTATCTGTAGTTCTAAATCAACTTCATGGGTAGACTATTCCATAAAATCCAAGTCCATTTGCTTTAGATGGGGTTGATTATTACCCTATTTTCTGCACCTGATCCAGAATTGACCAATCCAAGTATCTCATTCATCTTATGATTTGAAAATTAATCTCATTCATTAAATTGAACGCTCAATAGATAGTAAAATGGGGGTGAAAAGGAGGTATGAGTCTTCTTCCCTCCTGATTTTCCTTACAGGAGAACTCCACTGGTTAACCTTCTAGGTCTCTCTTTGAGTCTTTACTCAAAGTCGGTGCTAGTCAAAATCAGTTGCCATGAAGTCCAATCTGACTCATAGCAACCTCGCATGGGGCAGAGCAGTTGTCAATGGCTAACTTTTCAAATGTAGATCACCAGGTCTTTCTTCTGAGACACTGCTGGATAGATTAGAACCACCAACCTTTAGTAGCAGCCCACCATGTAAAACTATTGCATCACCCAGGAACTTGGTGCTACTTAAGTGATGGTTACATTTCAGGCAAATACCTAAGTCTGAATGTCTTTCATTGAAGAAACATCTATGCTCAAAGAACCCACATTCTCTGTGTTTTACCTCTGGGTTCACTACTTGAAAACCCTCTAGGCTACCAGACCTAAAGCTCCGACCTCTAACTTTGGTCGTTTTAACTTAATATTACAGCCCCAATCTGCTCCTCCTTGTTTAAATTTTCATTATTTTTAGTTCGCATGCAGGAACAAATATGACTTTTATTAGGATCCCTTTAAAAACATCAATGTCATATTGCTAAATAAGGTGTTCCACAAACCTTTAAATTGTGAACAATCTCTTCAGGGCCAAAAGTTATCTTTTAAAGAACATGTTTTTATTGTCATATAATTTCCTTGAGTATATCACATATTTTCCCAACAATACTGCTAAATGAGAACTTGTTGAAAGAAAGTTATTAGAATAAGGACGTTGTTGAAATAAAAAATGTTGACCACAACTGCCACAGAATGATATAAAACCCATTTATTAGGCTAAATATGTTAGTAGAACTGGCCTTAGGAGAGCAAGTACTGGGAGTTTCAACATGAGAGAGAGTATCAAGGCCAATGTATAAATGCACTGTGAAGATCACAGACAGAATGGTCGCACGAGAAGGGCCCTGTAATACTGCATCTTAGAGACAGGATGGGAGGTTCCAAATGCAACAAAGCAGAACTTGTCTTCCAGTTAGAAGCCTGGTTATCTTTCCAGTACACCAGTTCATTGTAGTGAAAACGTTTAAATTACTGATGAGGAATGTAAGTAACATTTTATGTAGCATGTAACTTATTTGCAAATGGTTGTTTACCAGATCATCTTTCAGTCTCAGGAAATGAATGAGTGGATCACTCGGGTTCTCCATCAGACCAAAGTATCATGATGAGGTCAAGTAGAGACACCAAGACTGAAAACTAGCTTCTGCACTAACACAAGTGAAGGAGATCTGCAGGGAAATTCAAGTCCGTGTCTTTCCACAGATTTCAGACGACATCCACTCGTTCTTCAGAGGCACTCACCCGCCTTAGAAAATTGGAAAAACTGTTGATCCTTGCTAAGCCCACAGTGCCCAGTATCTCCTGCCCCTCCAACTTTGGAAGCTAGTGGTTTAAATTTTCATATCTTGCTGCAGACTGGGTGAAGGATGGAACAGCTAGAGAACAATTCTACTCATTCCCAGGAGTTGCTCTTCTACCAACTGAATTCCACAACAGAGAAGCATCTAGGAAGGCCCAGCAAATGCAATTCCTTACTGTCTGATTTCCATGTAAAGAATTATTTGCAGCACAACTTTTAGTTTTACTTGCCATCGAGTCAGTACTGACTCATATGGACCTTATGCACAACACCTTATGCTAACTTCACAATTGTTGTTAAACTTGAGTCCATTGCTGCTGCCACTGTGCTAGCCATCTTGTAGAGGGTCTCCCACCTTTTGGCTGACCCTCCACTTTACCAAGCTTGATGGTCTTCTCCAAGGACAAGTCCCAGTTAATAAAATGTTCGAGCATGAGAGATGAACTCTGGCCATCCTGGCTTCTAAGGAGCATTTTGTCTGTACTTCTTCCAACACAGATTGGTTTGTTCTTCTGGCAATCCACGATAGTTTTAATATTCTCCTTCAACACTATAAGTCAAATGCATCAATTCTTCTGCAGTCTGCCTTATTCATTGTACAATTTTCACATATATATGAGGCTACTGAAAATACCACCGTTTGGGTCAGGCACACCTTAGTCCTCAAACTAACATCTTTGCTCATGAATATGTTAAAGAGGTCTTGTGCAGCACATTTGCCCAATTCAATATATCGTTTGATTTCTTGACTGCTATTTCCATGAGTGTTGATGGCTGCTCTGAGCAAAATAAAGACTTTGACATCTTCAATCTTTTCTCCATTTATTATAATGCTATTTGTTGGCCCAGTGGTGAGGATTTTTGTTTTCTTTACATAGTGGTGCAACTCATTCCAAAGATTGTGGTCTTGGATCTTCATCAGTATTTTAAGTCCTCTTCCCTTTCAGCAAGCAAAGTTGTATCATCTGCATATCACAGGTTGTTAATGAGTCTTATTTCAGTTGTGATGTCACACTCTTCTTCATATAATCCAGCTTCTCGGAATATGTGCTCTGCATATAGATTAGATATGCATAGTGAAACACTACAACCCTGGCACACACCTTTCCTAGTTTTAAACTATTCAGTGTTCCCTGGTTCTCTTCCAATGACTTTCTTTTGTTCTATGTTCAGGCTCCTCAGGAGCACAATTAAGTATTCCGGAATACTTATACTCCACACTGTTGTCCACAAGTTGTCATGATCCACACAATCAAAAGCCTTTGTGTAGTTAAAAAGCACAGATAAACATTTTTTCTGGTGTTTTCTACTTTCAGCCAAGATCCATTTGACATCAGCAATAATATCCCTCGTTCCACGACCTCATCTGAATCCAGTCTGAACATCTGGTAACTCCTTGTGAATGTACTGCTGCAGCTGTTTTTGAATAATAGTTTGTAAAATTTTATTGGTATGTGAAATTAATGATACTGTCTGCTGAGTTCCACATTCCGTTGGGTCATCTCTCTTTGGAATGGGCACAAATTTGGATATCTTACAATCAGTTCACCAGGTAATTTTCTTCCAAATCTCTTGGCATACATGAGTGAGTGCTTCCAGTGCTATTTCAATTTGTTGAAAGATTTCAATGTGTGTTCCATCGATTCTCAAAGCCTTGTTCTTTGCCAATGCCTTAAGTGCACCACACTTCTTCCTTCAGTGTCACTGGCTCTTGATCATATGCTACTTCTTGAAATGGTTGAGCATTGACCATTTCTTTTTGGTACAATGACTCTGTGTATTTCTTCCATCTTAATTTAATGCTTTCTGCATCGCTCAACATTTTGCCCAAATGTCAAGTCAAGTTTTGAATTTTTCCTTCAGTTTGATAAATGAAACTGAACTTCTTTCAGCTTGAGAAATGCTAAGTATGTTCTGCACACTTCATTATAATATTTGATTTTGTCTTCTCCAGCTGCCTCTTGAAATTTTCTGTTTTACTTGCTCATTTCTTCCATTTGCTCTAGCATCTCTATGCTGGAGAGCAAGTTCCAAAGTCTCTTCTGACATTCATTTTTGGTCTTTTCCTTCTTTCTTGACCACTTACTTAATGACCTTTTGCTTTCTTCCTGTATGTTCTTGATGTCATCCCACAACTCTTCTGGTCTTTGGTCATTAGTGTCTAACGTACCAAATCTGTTCTTAAGATGATCTTTAAATCCAGGTGGGATATGTTCAAGGTCATATTTTGGTTCTTATAGACGTATTTTAAATTTCTTCAGCCTGAACTTGCATATGAGTAATTGATGGTCTGTTCCACAGTCTGCCCCTGGTCTTGTCTTGGCTGATGATATGGAGATTGCCCGTTCTCTCTCCACAGATGTAGTCAATTTGATTTCTGTGCATTCCAACAGGTGAGACCCCTGTGTTGAGTCATCTTTTATGTTTTTAAAAAGGTATTTGCAATAAAGAAGTCATTGGTTCTGCAAAATTGTATCATGCAATCTCCAGCATTGTTTCTTTCACCAAGGCTGTATTTTCCAACTATGATCAATCCTCTTTGTTTCCAACCTTTACCCTCCAATTGCCAGTCATTATCAATACATCTTGATTGTATGTTTAATCAATTTCAGACTGAAGAAGTTGGTAGAATTCTTCAATGTCTTCATCATTAGTTTATTCATTAATTATTGGTGGATTAATTGTGTCCCCCAACAAATATGTATTAAAATCCTGGCCTTATACCTATACCAGAAAGATGTTTACAAGTGTTTTATTGACTACATAAAGGCTTTTGATTGTGTGGCTCATGACAATCTGTGGCCAACATTATGGAGAATGGGCATTCCAGAACACTTCACTGTGCTCATGAGTAACCTGTACATAGGCCAAGAGGCAGTAATTAGCACAGAACAAGGGAATACCTAATGGTTTAAAATTAGAAAATGTGTGCTCCAGGGTTATATTCTTTCACCACACTTCTTCAATTTGTATTCTGAGCAAATATTCTGAGAAGATGGATTATATGAAGAAAAACATGACATCAAGATTGGAGTAAGACTCATTAACAACCTGTGATATGCAGATAGTACAACCTTGCTTGTTGAAAGGGAAGAGGACTTGAAATACTTACTGATGATGATCAAAGGCTGCAGGATTTGGTATGGGTTGTACCTCAGTGTAAAAAAAAAAAAAAAAAAAAAAATCCTCACCAATGGACAAATAAATAGCATCCATATAAATGGAGAAAGGATTGAAGTTGTCAAAGTCTTCATTTTTCTTGGATCAACCATCAACACTCATGAAAGCAACAGTTAAGAAATCAAACAGTGCATTGCATTAGGCAAATCTGCTGCATAAGACCTCTCTTTAAAGTGTTCAAGAACAACAATGTCAGTTTGAGGACTAAGGTGCACCCAATCCAAGTCTTGGTATTTTCAATAACCTCATAGCATGTGAAAGTTAAATAGTGAATAAGGAAGACCATAGAAAATTGATGCATTTGTGTTAGTGTGTTGGAGAAGAATATAAGTACCATGGACTGCCAAAAGAACAAACATTGGAAGAATGTTCTTTGGAAGCCAGGATGGTCAGACTTCATCTCTTGTATTTTGAACATATTATTTGGAGGGACCAGTCCCTGGAGAAAGATATCATGTTTGGTAAAGTGGAGGGTCAGAGAAAATGAGGAAGATTCCCAAAAAGGTGGTTTAGGACAGTGACGGCAGCAACAGGCTCAATTCTAATCTGTAGATGGGTGTCCCTGGGTGGGGCAAACAGTTAAGCAATCAACTAACCACTTTAAAATCTATCCAGAGGCACCTGCGAAGACAATTCTGGCGATCTGCTTGAAAAGCTTATGGAGACCAGTTCAATACACTAGGGACTGTCAGAGTTGATTCCCAAACCATTGGTTTTTGGTTTGCTTTTTTGGTGACCTGTAGAAAAAGATGACTCATCGATACACACACATGCACACTTCCCCCACACACAAAGAGACTTGGTGCCTCCATTATTTCTCTAGCTCTTGAAGTTTTCCTGTTTTTTTTTTAAATCTACTTGAGGGTATTAAACCTTATCAGTTCATAGTTTTGTAAGAAGCTAATGCCTTAGTTGACAACCAGCTGAGAAAGTAAGCCAGAAATGTGACACCTGGAACTGGGTGTGAGGGAGGAGAGGAGAGAGAAAAAAGGTCCTGTTGGAGTTGAGCGACAGCCCAGTGACAGCCAGGTGCAAGCCCGGTGGCCCTGCATCCATGTGGTTTGTTGAATCTCTCCTGGGATGAAATACCATGTCCTGTGTAGCTCAGGGACTCAAGGAGGAAGAAGCATTCCTCCCTCAGACTCCATTCTCAATCTGTCAGAGGCTGACTTGGTGAATCATTCAATTAAGGGAAATGGGCAGCCCTGACTGCAGTCAACAGACAGTGAATAGGAATGCTCTCATCCAGAATTGTTGTCGTTGTAATTGTTAAGTGCCATTGCATTGGCTCCAACCTACAGTGACCCTGTATAGGGTTTCTGAGGGGCAGCCGGTGAGCTTGAACCACTGACCTTGCAGTTCAAATGACTTTGTGGTCTGGTGCATTAACCCACACAGCAATAATATATCATCAGCATAAACTAACAGTTACAGAGCACTCAGAATGCAATACCATTCTGAATGCTTTTCCTACATCAGTTCATTTGATCCTTGTCCCTGAGTGGTTAACATTTGCAGTTGCCAACCAAAAGGTTAGTGGGGCAAGTCCACTCATAGGTGCCTAACAAGAAAAGCCTAGTGATCTCCTTCTAAACAAACAACCATTGAAAACCCTATGGTGCACAGTTTTACTCTTACATGCATGGGCTCACATGAGTTGAAACTGACTTGAGGGAAATTGGTTGCTGGTTACACCTAATAACTCTTGTTGTTGTTAAGTGCCATCAAGTCAATTCGGACCCATAGAAACCCTGTGTAGGGTTTCCAAGGAGCAGCGGGTGAGCTTGAAACACCAACTTTGCAGTTCAAATGACTTTGTAGTCTGACACATTAGCCCACAGCACCACTTATTTACAGATTTGAACCAAGGTTAAGAAAAGTAAAGTTACTCACCAGAAAGCATACAAGTAGTAAATTGGAGAAGTTGGATTCAAACCCAAATTCAATCGACTACAGAATCTAGGATTTTTAACACCATACCTTTGAATTTATTTATGCTGCTGAAGTGTTTTTTTTAAAAAGCTGATGTTTTGCTTAACATCAAAACATCCGGGGAAATACAGAGGATATGTAAGTGGAATAATATTTCCATTTTAGAAATTTACAAACAAAGACACTCAGGGAGAGGATGGAAAAGTAAATGGCTCTACTTATACCCGTCAGCTGTACAGTCATTTAATGGATAAGAACCAGCCTCTGAGGTTTCATCTAAACCATTCTTTTGGTTAACTGTTATAAAAATACATACAAAACAAAATATTGGCCAATTCAAGGATTTTTTACATGTAGAATTCCATGGCATTGATTATGTTCATAATGTTATATCCACGCAAGACTTTAAAAGAAAGCCCATCTTTATCTTTACTCTGTGTTTTCATTTCTATGTTATTTTAGCTTTTGTTCTGCATCTACCTCTGAAAATGTTAATTTGCAAAAGAGAAATCTCCACATCAGCTCAATCTAATCCTAGACCCAACTATGTGCTTTTGAACACTACTTAGGAAAAAATCATTTAATTAGAAAGTTTAATGATTACCCTAAGCATTCTTGACAAAGTCCTTCCTGGCTCATTTAGACTCAGGACAGACTGCTTGAAGAAATGTAATATAGGAGCAGAAATGTGGCAGCCAACAAAGGCTTTTTAAAGTTTTAACAAGTAGTTGTAGTTTTTTTATTGACTGAAAGGGAAATGGAGTCAAGAGGGAAATTCCAATAAAACTATAGGTGAGTCAAAGGTTTGTTTTTGTTTCTATGGATTAGTTCTCACACATTTCCTGTTACCAGACTTTCTTTTCCTAATGTGTAATTTTAACCACAAACCTAACATTAAGCAACAAGTACTAAAGACTATTTCCTGATTAACTTGAGGAAGGTCAAAGGTTAATTGAGCCAGGACTGGTTAAAATGTCACAAGCTTAAAGGTACAACTTCTCACCTCAGTGTTGTATGTTACATTATCCAAATCATGGTGAGTCCGGTGGTTTTATAAGGTAGACACATGACTGTCTTAGTTTTAGAGGAAAAAAAAAATAGTCTAATTTTATCTTAACTGTGTTACGGTAAATAAATTACTCAAACTTCCTGAAACTTCCAGAAAACACAAAGGCCCATAGTGTTAGAGTTTAGGCCTCACCAATATGACCTTACATCCCTACTCATACTGCAGAGAACAGAAGCAACTGAAATTTATACTCATCATCAATTATATAAAATCAGATCTGTCACCAGGCTCTGGAGCTGACTTTTCCTAAAGAAAATGAATTACATATATTAACAAAAAGTCCAAAAGGGATTTAGAAGGGGGAAGCAGGGGCTCCAGAAAAGAGTTACAAAAGGCCTTGTGTGCAACCACAGACTTGTACTGAAAAGTGAGTTCCAAATCAGACTCAGATTTCTGCCTGGAAATTCAATTAAGGCATTTAAAGAATCAAAATGCACAGTTTTTGTTTTCCTGAAAACACACCTATTGATTTCCATTTAGAATTTCAGTGAGAAATGATGAGGCTGTAACTCAGGAAAGATGGAAAAAACAACTCAGCACCTAGATATTCCTTCTAAAGCCTTCTGTACTGAATCAGCTAATCAATCACTGAAGACCCTATGGCTCACAACAGTCTGATCCACAATCTATCATACAGATGGCCAGGACAGGGCAGTATTTTGTTCTATTGTGCATGAGGTCACCATGAGCTGTGGACCAACTCAACAGATGCTAATGACAATAAATAGTCATGTGAAACTCCAAAATCTTATTAGATAAGTTATTGTGGGCACAGGGTATTTATGGATAATTTTACTAATAAGAAAAATTGACTCTACTAACTTCAAATCAATTTTTGCTTTCAATTAATTGCTTAATTTTTTGTTTCACACATAATTTTTTTAAAAGAAGTCACACCCCTGTAAAAAAAAAAAATTTTTTTTTTTTTTAAATCTGGTCCTAGAAGCATTTGGCTTCTTTAAAACTTAGAATCAGATCAGCTCAGCATATTCTTAAAGCCCACATTCCTGGGGCAAGAGAAGAATGAGTCCACAGAGAAGACTTGTGAATTAATTTCTCACAGGGGCAAGTTTTTGAAATGTCTTTGCCAAAAGAAAACTACAGCTGAAAGATGGCTTTACATTATTGTACATTCTCTAAGGCCTGGTCCGCTTATTTGGAGATTTGGGGGTATTCTTTCAAAGAGAGCAATGTCTTACTTGTCTTACTTTCTTTGTTGAAACAAAGTGACATTTTCAATCATCTAGTCTAAAAAAAAAAAAATTTTTTAATGGAATAAATTAAAGAATATTTGTGGGGTTTTTTTGTTTGTTTGTTTTAAGGAAAGGGGGTCAGTCATATCTAGGAAGCTAAGCCAATAGGTACAAAACAAATATTTTCTTGGCTTATATCTTTACATATTTTTACTCGAAGAATATGTATATATATAATTCTAATGGAGTTCTGATATGGTGCTGTGGGCTAATGTGTCAGACTGCAAAGTCATTTGAACTGCAAGGTTGGTGGTTCAAGTTCACCAGCTGCTCCTTGGAAACCCTATACAGGGTCACTACGGGTCAGAATCGACTCGACGGCACTTAACAATAACAACAGTGGTAGTACAGATACTTTGGGGCCCATCTATCTGATAGAATAAGTTTTTTCTAAGAAGGAATGGTAAAATGCTGGTGGGGATGTGGAGAGACTGGGATACTCTTGCATTGCTGGTGGGACTGCAAAATGGTCCAACTTCTCTGGAAAGCAATATGGCTGTTCCTCAGAAGGTTGGAAACAGAAATACCTTATGATACAACAATTCCTGTACTTGGTATTTACCCACAAGAAATACGAGCCTTAACACAAGAAGATATATGCACACCAATGTTCATAGCAACACTATTTACAATAGCAAAAAATGGAGACAGCCTAAGTAACCATCAACTGAAGAATGGATAAACAACCTGTGGTACATACACACAATGGAATATTAGGCTACCTTGAAGAATAACAAGGAACCTGCAAGCCACTGTATAATATGGATGAACCTTGAGGACATTATGTTGAGTGAAATAAGTCAGTCACAGAAAGAGAAATACTGCATAGGACCACTACTGTAAAAGACTAAGAAAAATAACCCATACTAAAGGGGGAGGGGGGATTCTTTGCTGGTTGCTGGGATGTGGAAGGTGGGGTCAGGGGAGGGAGGGGAAGGTGAAGCACAGGGCAGGGAATAAACAAAGGATAGTTTGGGTGTTGGGGAGGGGCCAATATACAAAAAGGGAGAGGAGAATGGAAGAACAAAGCAGATGAGAGAACAATTAGGTAGGTTTGCATGGGCTAAGTGGGACAGAGGTAAATAATGATGTATGTACAACCTTGGAACAACAGGGCTCTAGGATATAGGGATTGAGTCATGGTTGGAATGGGGAAAAGGGGGGAATTAATGTTAAGATGCTTGGCTGTCTTTTCAATCTTCGTTTTCCTTGCATTACATTATAAAATAGACACTGGAGGGGGAGAGAAAGGAATAACAAGAAATATCACCATAGAAAGCTTGTAAGTCCGTCTTCTGCCTATAGCTGATTGGAATACCTAAAATGGGGCTACAACGTGCCCAGTGAAGGAGGCTTCCTGCAGAGCCTCTGCATTACATAAGAATATAGTTAGAATTCTGAACAGCATCCAGAATCTTCATAGGTGGGAAATTTCCTCTTGAAAAAATAGGCAGACCATCCTGGAGTGGCTAGAAGAACAGAAGATACTTCTTGAAAGAAAGACTGACAGGAAAAATACAAAACAATATAGGCAGACCAACTGATTACTACAAGGACAAGTAAGTTGCTCACCCAGGAGACATCAAGGCAAGGGTTCGGGTCCCCTCAGAGCAAACCCCCTTCTAAGACTAAAACTCAATGGGAATACATGCTCTGATTGGTGATCACGCTCGTCACCAATAAGGGGAAGTGAGGGAAAAACAGCAATGAAGCGGTGAGCTAAGCCCTACAATGTTCAATAGACTTCTGTGAACATGGGTGGAGACCTGGTTGGCCAGCAGTTTGGCAAGACATGGGGACTCTTGAGCCACAAAGGACTAGAGTAGAAAGTGAAGCATCCAACTGATAAGATGAGAGGGCATATGCACAAGAACACCAACACTTGCAGATAATACCCACTTGACCTGGCTTCAATGACTGGATGACCAGAGTTCAACTAGAAGAAGAAAGAAGAGGAATCTGATACAATTTGATAAACTTGACCTATGGATGCACCTATGGATGCAGTAGCTCAAAAGAGGGAACAAATCTTTACAGTGAGGATCATTCCCACCCCCTCCATATACAGAGTAGACAGGGATTGGCAACTTGCAAAAAAACAAAAAGTTACCTACAAAAGAGAACCAATAAGACTAAGCAGCTCTGATTTCTCATCAGAAACCATACAGGCAAGAAGGCAATGGGATGACATAAACAAAACTCATAAGAAAAAAAAATTGCCAACCAAGATCTACCAATTAAAACTGTCCATCAAATATGATAGGAAAATTAGGATATTTCCTGAAAAAGTCCTTTAATATCTGTTTATCAGTAAACCTCCTAATCTTGCTATTGTATTTGGTGCACAGTTTTATTTGGTATATGATTTTAGTTTGTAATGACTAGACCAACTTTGGAGTCCTGGAGTGGTGCTGTGGGTTAATGCGCTGGAATGCAAAGTTGCTTTGAATTGCAAGGTCAGTGGTTCAAGCTCACCAGCTGCTCCTAGGAAACTCTATACAGGGTCACTATGTGTTGAAACTGACTCGGCGGCACTTAACAACAACAGACCAATTTTACAAAAGATGCTAAAGAGTGTTCTTTGGACTGAGACCCAACAACAGCAAACAATAACCTGAAGTTACCATACATGACAACACCACCCAGAACTCAATCAAGATACAGAAGTATTTAAAGTAAAACAAACTTATAAGACTTAAATGTTGTTGGCGTTGTTGTTAGGTGCCATCGAGTTGGTACTGCCTCTTAGTGACCCTATGCACAACAGAACGAAACACTACCTGATCCTGGGCCAACCTCACAATTGTTGCCAGACTTGAGCCCATTGATGCTGCCACTTTGCCAATCCATCTCGCAGGGGGTCTTTCACTTTTTCTCTGAACCTCCACCTTAAATGTTGTTAAGTACCATGGAATTGGTTCCGACTCATAGTGACCCTGCAGAGGGTTTCCAAAGCTGTAAATCTTTACAGGAGCAGAAAGCCTCATCTTTCTCCCATGGAACAGCTGGTAGTTTCATACTGCTGACCTTGAGGTTCGCAGCACATTTTGTAACCACTACTCTACCAGAGCTCCTCGCCTTAAATAGGGAACCAGAAATATCAATGCATAATGGAGTCAACTACAAAGCATAATGAGGGAATAGTGTAGATACAGAATTTACAAATGGCAAGGGAGTCAAGTAAATTTCAAGAGAAAACAGACTGTTTTAAGCAGAGGGGAAAAAATAATAAATTATTGGGTAACCTCAAAGAAAAATAATACACCTGTACAACAAAATTAAAAAAGAGGAAAATCAGAAAGATTTACTAAACATTTACACAATAGAGATAAAAATGAAAAGAAACCCCACCAAAAAAAAAAAAAAAAAAAATGAACTCAACAGAGAAAATAATGTGCAACAAAGAATCTCAGCAGCACCACAAAAAAATAAATATCTAAAAATATATAGAGAAATGTCAGCAATCAATTCTTACATATTGATAATTACACTGAATATAAATGGATTAAATGTATCAGTCAAGACATAGAGAGCAGAATGGATAAGAAAACAGGATCCTTCAATGTGCTGTCTACAAGGGACTTGTCAAAAGGTGGAGACAATCTAAATGTCCACCTTCAGAAGAAAGGTTAAGCAAACTTTGGTCCATTCACACAATAGAATACTATAAAATGTTGAAGAATAATAATGAGTCTGTGAAATACTTCACAGCATAGTTGAACATGGAGGACATTATGCTGAGTGAAATTAGTCAACCAAAAAGGATAAATATTGTATAAGGCCAATGTTGTAAAAAGTTTTAAAAAATCAGTTTCCTTGATAAAAGCAACAATCTATGATGGTTACAGGGTGAGGGGAGGGGAAATTATTCATGGGCTAGAGGGTAAACAGACGTTAATATGGGTGGCAGGGCAGACAATATACAATAAAAGGAAGGTTGGCAGAAGACACAGGGAGGAGTGTAATAGAGTAAATGGAGGTAGATGTTGTTAACTGTTGGTACATGGAGGGGATTGCAACCATGTGGTGAGTATGATTTGTTGACTGTAAAACTGATGATCTGCTCTGTAAATCTTCACTCAGTTCACAATAAAAAGTTGGAAAAGAAACAACTGGAAACACAGTGTCTGTCAAAAGAAGAATTTAAGAACTAAAATATTCTCATAAAATTGAACACTTTAGAGAAGCTAAAATAACAAGCAATAATTGTATCAACATGGATAAATATTGAAAGCATAATTTGAATGTAAAAATCAAGTTACAGAATAACATACTGTATATATCATTCTGTAACTTGTTTTCATATGCAATGCATTACCATTTGTGTAAATTTTAAAAACATAAAATAACATTACATGTTGAATAAATGCCAACTTTGTGATACTAATTAATTGGCAAAAAAGGAAGGGAAAGGAATGAAGAAAGAATACAAAGAAGTTCTTCAAATGTATCCCTGTCACATTTCATTACTAACCAAAACCAAAAAATTAAAGACCGTAAGAAAATGTGGCTTCTTAGATCTCAGTGCTGGGCACACGAGAGTGTATTCATTATTTTCCTAATGTTTCAAACTGTTTAATATATTTCATAATTTTTTTTTTAATTTAGTGTTCACAGGCTTATCAAGTAAGAGGTACATAAGAGGTAGTGTCAAATTTTGGAGTTATAGAGGAAAATTCTATATTTCAAATGGATACAAACTGAGTTTGTCCACATACGTAATGTGGCATAGCATTAAAAAGCAAATAGAGAAGGGAAGGTATAAATAAGGGGGTGAATTAATGATTGACCCCTGACCTTGTGAAGAAGAACTGGACCTAGAGGGTAAATGGAAGGAGTTAAGGTCTTGGGGGATAGAAGAGACCTGGTGGTACATGGTTAAGCACTCAGGTGCTAACCAAATGGTTCAAATTCACCAGCCATTCTCCAGGAGAAAAGATGGGGCCATTTGCTTCCAGAAATCCTAGGGGACAGTTCTACTCTGTCCTCTAGGGTCATTATAAGTCATAATCAATACGATGGTATGTAACAAGTGTTTGAAGTTTAGGTGTATAATGAACGACTGAGGTAGGGCTGCTAAAAATGAGAAAAGGAAGAAGGTAAGAGCTTGGAATGTGTGACAATATCAAAAGCAAGAAACTAAGACAGGGGCAGAGTGGGAAGGTAGGAAATTATGGTCAGAATGTGGAAGCTGGAAGCAGGGGAGTTCCAGATGTGGTCCAGGGTGGGGAAACATGAAGTAAACACTGAGTGGAAGACGCTGTTGCTGAGAAGACTGGACTGAGTTGCCAAGGAAAGGAAGGACCAATCTAGACTCTGAGCTCACCAGGATTCTGTCAGGATCTAGGGAAAGAAGAGAGGCAGAGAAAGGAAGACTGAACTAAAGTGTCGAATGTCTCCCTAAATGTAGTTGATGGGTGCTGGGAGGGACTTTACAAAAAGAAAAAGGCTGTCTGACATTGCTTCTGCAAAAACTAAATAGTTGCTATTAAGACAAATAAGCATTATTATCAGAGGTGGATTTAACACCATTTGGACACCCTCATTTCCAAGACTCTGGGAGAAACCCTACCAATATATTCACAAGAACATCTGTTGTATGCAACTGGCAGAACTGAGATATTTTAACTTCAATCAATGAATACATCTGTCTTTCAGCCACTCCAACTTTTTCTCTGTCACATTGCCCATGGTGTCAGGTGAAACTGGGTGTTTTTGGATTCAGGTTGCTGGGAAGACAAGTTGAACATATATTTAACTTGGACCTAGAAGGCTATATATTTTGAAGTCATTTCTAACCAGCCCAGAGTAGGAATGGCTTCCAGAAATAATCTACCCCCCACCCAGTCAGTTCATTTGGCATTATGATATAAGGGTCAGGGCCAGAAGATTTAATGTGATGAAGTCTCCCTATCCTCAATGGTAGAAAAATAACAATAGGGGAAAGAACCAAGGCTTAGAACAGATGAAGGCAGGAGCTAGTGTACAGAAAATTCTTCAAGCTATCCAATGCACAAAAGTAGTTGAAGGGAAAAAAATATTTAGCAATACGTTATGGATTAATTTAATAGATACATTGTTGTCTTCCATATTTTATAATGTTTGGGTTATTTGTCAGCTTTTGTAAATTCATGATGTGTTTTAATTTCTTTTTCATTCTAAATAATCAATTTCATACCTAATTTCATATTCACAATTTAAAGACAGCCGCCAAAATTGTATATGCTTCGGGTCCTCCATAAATTTGGACTCATTCCTGGTTGTTAAAAGCTAAAAGAGCAATTAAGAATTAAGTTTTCTCCTCCATCTTCAGCTCATTGGGTTTCACCTTTTTCCCTAAAGTAATACAAGTTAAGATTTATCCAAACATCATTTACTGTATTAAAATTGATGTAATCATTGCTTTCTTAAAATGCAATCCAAAAGCCAAGGAATGAGACCAATATTTTGAATCTAGCAGTTCTTGCCAAGTTTAATGAACTCTTTATGATATGAGAGTTTCCATGATTTTAAATTTTAATTGCCTTTTTTATTATTGTTTGGAAGAAATTGCAAAACCAAACAAAAAATGCCAATGACAAAATCACAGCTTATTTTTTAAATCAGGACCCTATAATTTGACTTAGTATATAATGGTTTTCAATAAATAATCTCCTAAAGTACTTTTCCCATTTGGAAAGAGTCTAAAAGCAGAAGTCACAAGATTCCATGCAGTCTACCTAGAGTATCTAATGTTGTTGATGCTGTTGCTAAGTACCAACAAGTTGGTTCTGATTCAAAGTGACCCTGTATAGGATTTCTGAAGAGCAGCTGATAGGCCTTAACCACTACCTGGCAGTTAGCAATCCTACAATGTCACACCAGGACTCCCGAGTATCTGTTGTTGCTGTTAAGTGCCATTGATTCAGTATGACTCCTAGCAACCCTGTCTAGGTTTTCTAAGGAGCAGCTCGTGGGTTTGAGCCACCAATTCTGTGGTTTGCAGTTGAGTGCTGATCCTACAGCGTCATACCAGGAGTCCTGGTATCTGTACAGGATATTAATTCTTCCCATACAAAAGGGAAGAAAACAGTTGCAAAAGCCACAAGTGATGAAAAACCACTCAATTCTGTATATCACTGAACAGAAAAAAAAAAAAAAAAAACCCTGCCTCAGCAAATGACTTGTAGAGATGTTCTTTTACTTAAGACCATACTTTCAAATCTCCTCTCCATCCCAACTGTACATTTGTATAATAATGCTCCATTTAACCAAATCCACAAATTATTTGTTCACCACAAACTACCAAAAAACAGCTCTTCTTGCCTTCTTAACAGGCATCCCTACATGTTTTAGAGGAATCATTTGGCATGGGCTGATCTTGTCTTCAATTCTCTTTTGTGTTGTTTTCAAGAGGAAATAATTACTTGTCTACCCAAGGAAGTTGGAGGCTGACTGTGGTCATCTTTTCATTCCCAGCGCCCTCTTGGCAAACACCTAGAAACATGAAGCTCACCATGCTCACAGAGCCTGGTCCAGCTCCTCCCTCGATCAGGCTCTGTGTTCACAGGTCTCTTGGTACAGTTCCTTTCAGTGCTGAGGTGGTCCTTTTAAAATCCCACCAAACAGGAAGCATATTGTAACTAGAATGTTTTCTTTGACTGCTTACTGGTTTTTGTTTTTTACTACTACCATTGATTCATTCTGATTCATAGCACAATAAGCACTGGACTTCAAACCATAAGGTCCACAGTTTGAAGCCCCCAGTGGCTCAGAAAGAGAAAAATGAGGCTTTCTGCTCCTGCAAAGATTTAAAGCCTGGAAAACCGTATACAGGGTCACTATGCACCAGAACCGACTCATTATACCTAATAACAACAATATATCAACAGTGTCCTGGTGTGGCGCTGTGGGCTAATGCATCAGGCTGCAGTCATTTTAACTACAAGGTCTGTGGTTCAAGTGCACCAGCTGCTCCTTGGAAACCCTATACAGGGTCGTTATGGGTCAAAATTGATGGCACTTAACAACAACATAGAACAAAATAAAACCACCCCTTAAGGTTTCGAAGATTGTAAACCTTGACAGGAGCAGACAGCCTAATCGTTCTCCCACGGAGAGGCTGGTGAGTTTGAACCGCCAACCTTACAGTTAGAAGCCCAAAATGCTTTAACCACTGCACCACTAGAAACTTTGTTCTGGGCCTTTGTTGTTATTTGTTGTTGCTGCTGTTGTTTTTAATTATATACTCATACACAATAAATAAATAATTTTTTAATGCATATTTCTGTTTTTACAACCTATGTGGCCCTTTAGCCTACGTGATATCATTTTGTTTCTCCAGTCTGACCCCAAAGCATCTTCCATTCTCACCTCCCACTCCTTCCCCTCTATAAGCCCGGCATAGCATCCATACTAGTTTAGTCTATAGCCCAAACCATCTGTGCACGTTCTGATCTCTGGGCTTTTACACAAGCTATGAATTTACCCTAAAAACCTTTCCACCTCCTCTGTAAACTAAGCAAACCCTCTCAAGCCTCCCTAATGTTAATTGCAGTCCTGCCTCCTCAGACTTGTTGGGCTTACCATGGTGTTCCCAGACCTACTTTCCTGAAGTCTGATCTACACCATTCATTTAACATTGTCTCTATTACACCATGCGGAACTTATTCACTGGTACACTGTGCTAATTTTTCCACTTGTACTTTTATCTAACTTTTTGTATATTAATGTCTTGATTTGTCATCTAGTTTGGAAGACTCTAAAAGGCAGAGATATTTTTGACATAATTCTCTATACTCTCCAGGAAAACATTAAGTACATTTTCTTATATTATAGCAGGCATGCAGTAAAAATGAATTTATCCTAATTTGTAGGATGGATGGATCTCGAGCATACATCTGTAATAATGGTGCAGGGTGGCATCTGAATTCCTCTAACTTCACAAGGTGGAGAAAGAATCAAAATCAACAGTCTGAGGTCAATTCCCAGGTAGTGGAGATCAGACAGGCCTTCATTATTCAACTTTTTTAACCAATTCTGAAACAAATCTTCCCTCCCAAGATACTCTCTACTTCTCTACTAGGTTCAATAATTTGTTGTCATGTTCACACAGAACTCATAAACAATACTCACAATTGTGGGGTTTATTAGGGAAGTAACAGGTTACAACTCACATTCAGGAATGTTCAGGACACAGTTCTTCAATCAGAACAGCCTCTTCTCAGCAGTGCCCACAGCCACACAGCTCTCTGGTTCTTACCTCTTGGTCTAGTCTCTGGCCTGCTCAGGCAAGTGTTAAAAAGTTTTTTCAGCTGAGTCAATTAAGTTCCTAGAGGCACCTCACACCACCAGCAAGTCTCCTGTTTGAAGAAGACACTCAGCGTTCTCGATCCATAGGCTTGGAAGTTCACCCCTCTGCCCCATGCCAGTCTTTTTGCTCTGCTGTCTCCTGCCACTGTTCCTCACTTTCTCTCTCCATCTCTAATGTCACAGCTGTCTCTTGCATCAAGAAAGTTCCCAGCATAGGGATTCTGGGTCTGAAGGATGAAAATTTTAGTTCTAGCTTTTCCTATTTTTTGGTGGTTAGGCGATCCCTACTTCTGCCTCTGAGCTGGCTCCTTTAAAGACTTGATGGATGACAAGACTGACCAATGCCCACATTAGGGTTCCATACACCTTATTTGCATGGTCCCACCCCCAACAAAGTGGAGTCCTGGTGTGGTGCTGTAGGATAAGCGCTAGACCACAAGGTTGGTGGTTCAAACTCAACAGCCACTCCTCATAAACCCTACACAGAACCGACCCAAAGGCACTTAGCAACAACAACAACCCCCATAAAGGTACTTTGAGCCACAAGAAGCTTACATTTGCCTAGTCCTATCTAGTCATTTGGGGTCCTGTTGTGGTGTTGTAAGATACACACTAGACTGCAAGGTCAGTTTGAACAGCAAGGTAGTCAGTTTGAACTTACCAGCTATTCCTTGGAAATCCTCTAAGGGTTGCTATGAGTCAGAAGCAACTCAACGGCACTTAACAAAACAACACTGTCATTTGGTAAGAGTTACAAAGAGAATCGCAGTATCTATACATAAATCACTGAGGTTAGTTTGGTCTACAAAATGACAAAACAGTGTTGTAACCTTTGTGTACCCAGATAAAATTCTACTTATTTAATTTGTATATTCCTGGCACTAGAATTCTGATTTCCACAATCAGGTAGATTCCATTATTTTGAGGGATTCTTTGACTCAGAACTTTATGAAGATGATAAAAGAATCTGTTGAGAATGACTCTGAATATATAGACTGCAATGAGAGACCCAATCATTTATGAGACATACTTTTATACAATTCATGCTAAAAGAAATACAGATGTTCTGAAATGGGTCTCTAGTCCCTCTTCATTAAGAAGTGACCCTATAATCCTCTCCAGCAAGGCTAAGAATAGCATTCTTTTTGTTGGATCTTCTGACTGTCCTTGATATGCATTCAAATGTGTCCCCCCCAAATATTGTTGAAATCCTAACCCCTGGACCTAATCTAAAAATCGGGTCTTCAAACATGTTACCAGTTACCATAAGTCCATACCAGGTGAGCCCTGCTCCAGTCCAAGTGGTGTACTTGTAAAAGGAGAGAAGTAACAGAGACAGGAAAGAAGGCCATATGAAAACGCATCTACAAACCAAGGAATGCCTGGGGCTAACAGCAGCTGGAAGAGCATCTTTACCTAGAGCAAACAGAGAGAGGATGGTCCTATCAGAACCCTAGATTTGAACACCTCTCCTCCAAAACTGCTAGGCATTCATTTTATTTTCTTATAACCCACCCAATTTGTGATTCTTTGTTATAGCAGCCCTACGAAATTCATACAGTCTTACACTTCTCTCATGCTACCACTGTTACGCTGCAGTGTTTGTTTCCCACGTAGACTCTTACAAATATTAGCCCTTGCTTGTGCCCTTGCTTTAAGAAGATGTAAGTACTGAGTCTTTACCAGTGCTAGCTACAGAAGATTTAATATACTCAGCTCAAAGCTGACTATAGCTGAGTAAGATTGCAGGTACTTCTCTAGTTTCTGGATCTGTGATCTTCTTGGTTGTCATCTCAGTGGCTGCACACCCTCCTTGTGATCAGACTTCTCTCTGGATTATAATCATAGGAAGCATATCTTACCACACCATAAGTGGGCAATCCCCATGTGCAAACACATGCACACAGTAACTTTCCAGTGCAACACCATTACATAGGGCTGTAGGTTAATACACTAGACCATAAGGTCAGTTTGAACCACAAGGTCGGTGGTTCAAGCTCACCAGCTACTCTTCAGAAACCCTATATAGGGTCACTATGAGTCAGAACTGATTCAGTAGCACTTAACAACAATACAGTAGGGGCTTCTGCTTTACTCTGAGCCCAATTTTCTGTGTACTTAAAGCCAATTCAAAAGAAACAAAAAGCCAGTCGTTTTCACCAGGCAGATGACAGAAACTAAAAATGCTTGAATAAATTTTTCTCTATCATTGTGAAAACAAAACCTCCTTGGACTTTGTAGGAGTATTTTGATTTCCAAAGAGTTCTTTAACAATTCTTTGAAAGCATCCAATGTAAACAACCTCAATGAGAAATTCAAGAGTAGTCAAATTATTAATTAAAAGTCTCCAAATGGACCCTGCATATTACCAGAAATGTATACTTAACTGTGTACAAAATAAATAAAGCCACCTACTACTATAAATGAGTACCTTAAAATTGGCTCCCTGACTCCTTGTTTTAAAACATTGTGCTCTAATGTTCTATCCAAATACCTTGAACACTTAGCTTTTGTTGTAGCTGACACTCTACACCTGTTTTTATTGCTAGGTGCAGTTGTCTTGGTTCAAACTCATAGCAACCTTATACACAACAGGAAAAAACATTGCCTGGTCCTGCATTACCCTCACAATTGTTGGCATGTTTCAGCCCACTATTGCTGCCACTGTATCAGTTCATCTTGTTGGGGGTCTTCCTCTTTTTTGTTGACATTCCTCTTTAGCAAGCATGATACCCTTCTCTAGGAAGTGACCCCTCGAGATACCACACAACACATTCAAAGTACAAGAAACAAATCCTTGATATCCCCACTTCCAAGAAGCATTCTGGCTGCATTCCTTCTAAGATAGATGTGTTTGTTCTTCTATCAGCCCAAGAATACTTTCAGTATTCTACGATAACACCATAAATCTAATGTGTCGATTCTTCTACAATCTCTCTATTGATCATCCAACTCTCACATGCATATGAGACTACTGAAAAGACCATGGCTTGGGTCAGGCTCACCTTAGTCCTCAAACTCATATCTTTGCTCTTTAACACATTATAGACGTTTTTTTGAAGCAGATTTGCCCAATACAATTCACCATTTGATTTCTTGACTGCTGCTTCCACATCACGAGCATTTATTGTGGGTCCAAACAGAAGGAAGTCTTCAATACCTTCAATCTTTTCTCCATTTATCATGATGTTATTTACTGGTCCACTTGTGAGGATTTTTGTTTTCTTTATATTGAGGTGCAATCCGTACTGAAGGCTGTGGTCTTTGCTCTTCACCAGTAGCTATTTCAAATCTTCTTCACTTCTAGCAAGCAAAGTTGTGTCACCTGCATATCACAGGTTTTTAACAAATCTCCAATCCTGATGCCATATTCTTCTTCATATAATCCAGCTTACTTTATAACTGTTGTTGTTGTTAAGTGCAATTGAATTGATGTCAACTCATAGTGAGCCTTAAAGGGTTTATAAGGAGCAACTGATGGGTTTGATCTGCTGACCTTGTGGTTCACAGTCCAGTGCTGATCCCCCAACGCCACCCCAGGGGTCCTACTTTATACCTAGTTAGTGATTATTTGTGACATTGCCTTATCGTACTAGGTTCTTCTTGAGGACAGTATCTGTGTCCAATGCATCTGTGTGTCTTACAGCATGACTTGCAGTTAACTTTCTACATTGTAGATAATTAATATTGCTGGATTAATAAATGAACCAATATTTTCTTGTACTTGGCAATTCCACAATAAATACACAGATTTTGTTACTAGAACTAGGATGTCCAGAACCAAATATCATCCAGAAGATTAACTTATTACTCTTGGTTAGAAATGTCTGCAAAGAGAGTCATACATTGACTCTCAAAATACATATTAAAATACTTTTAAAAATATGTATTAAAAGCCAAACTCTGTACCTATATATGACCCTATTTGGAGCAAGGCGGCTTCTTTTTATGCCAATGAACTCATACCAGTGTAGCATGGTTCCTAGCCCTAATCACTTCTGTGCTATAAAAAGAGCAGATTAGATACAGATACATACACGGGGAGGAGGCAGTGATAGATGCTGGGGACAGATGCATCTATAAGCTCTAGAATACCAAGGTTTACTGGCATCTACTAGAAGCTCAAATAGACAAGGACAGACCTATCCATAGAGCCATATCACCAATTTGTACATATAGTCTCCTGAACTATGAGAAAATAGATTCCTCTTCTTTAAAGCCATCCACTTCTGGTAATTCTATTCTGACAGTATTATGTAATCAAGATACACTCTGAATAAGTGTGTCCAATACATGGCAGAACCAACAGCGGGATAAGAACTCCAACCAGTGATTCAGAAGTCAATCTCTACTCTTGGCTAGAATATTCCATGAAGGCCATTTATTGATTCATTTATTGAGTACATACACAAGTGTCAGGGCATAAGGAAGATACTGAATATTCAGCAATAAGTGACACACAGATCTTATCTTCAAGAAGCTCACAGCCTATTGGAAGAGGCAGACTTGTTAAAAAGAATAACAACTCAAGTGACAGATAATGAAAAGATCAAGCACTACGGAATAGCAATGTTGTTGTTGTTGTTGTTATGTGCCATCGAGTCGGTTCCGACCCATAGCGACCCTGTACAGGGTTTCCGAGGGTGTAAATCTTTACGGGAGTAGAAAGCCTCATCTTTCTCCCACGGTGCAGCTGGTAGTTTCAAACCGCTGACCTTAAGGTTCGCAGCCAGATTCGTAACCACTACGCTACCAGAGCTCTTTAGCATTCATTGTAGATCCTGGTAAAATGAAAAACTTGACAACTTCAATAGAAGGAGCTTATTTTAAATGGAGTCTTTACTAATATGGAGAACTAAGAAAGAAAGCTTCCAAAAGGAGAACATGTTTGAACAAATTGTATACATGAAGCAAAAGTGTGCCCGATGAAAAACAAGGAAAGAATATTTTCAGACAAGGAAATATCCCATGTACCAGCAGGGAGGTCAGATTGAGAAGGGCAGGATCAGGGAGACACACAAGCTAAAGGAAACAGGTGGAGACCAAATTGTGATGAACACATGAAAGTAACATTCAAAAGTTTGGAAGTTGCCAACGCACACATATACACATATGTGTGATGCTGTTGTTAAGAACTGTCAAGTTGGTTCCAACTCAATTGTTCAAACTTAAGAAACCCTGTATAGGGTTTCTAAGGAGTAGCTGGTGAGTTTGAACTGCCAACCTTGTGGTTAGCAGTCTAGCACCACACTAGAACCTAGTATGTGTTTGTGTATATGTGTGTATACTTAAATGTGAGTGAGACTGTGAAAGATAAACATAAGAAAGGCATGAAACAAAAAGGACAAAGAGATGCAGTTGATGTGTAAGCATAGCTACTATGTTTAATTGGTAGTTCAATCTCTGAAAACCAATTTTGGATAATTTAAACCCAAAGGGAAGGTATTAGCAGAATGGAGCAACTCACCCTGTCCCAGCAAGACAAGAGATCTGAATTTGGACATTTGCCTGGGGCATGAACCAGGAGCAGCTTAGTTTCTCATCTTAACACAATGACTAAAGAAAATGAGCTTCAGGCTTGTCATTCCTTTATCAGTCTACTCAAAATTCAAACTCCAAAGGAGGACTCACATTCCTTAGTTGAGGGAAGGCAAGACTCCCACATCAACAAGTCCCACCGATAGCATCCAAAACAGGCACTCCAAAAAAAAGTCCATAGCAAACAGAAAATATCAGAAAAGGAGCAGAAAAACTCAAAGAAACATGAAAAAAAAAAAAAACATTTCTAAATGGAAGAAAGCCAGAATCTGCACATGTGTAGTTTATAAGCATCTAGTCCTGGTGTGAAACTGCAGGTTAGTGTCCTGAACTGGAAGGTCGGTTTGAACCACAAGGCTGGCGGTTCAAGTTCACCAGCTGCTCCTCAGAAAACCTATACAGAGTTGCTATGAGTCAGAACCGACTCAATGGCACTAACAAGAACAGTAGCATTACTGGTTCAATGGTAGAATTCTCACATTCCATTAAGGCACTCCTCAGCTGCAATTCTTGGACAATGAGCCTCAGTGGGGACTTGCATGTTACAAAACTGAACAGGTTTCAGCAGAGCTTCCAGACTAAGATGAACTAAAAAAAAAAAAAAAGCCCTGGTCACCTACTTCTCCACATCAGCAAATGAAAACCCCATGGGCCCCCAATGAACACTGTCCAATCTACAATTGATCATGACAATAATGCGGGAGCAGACACCATTCCATTCCTTGTACACATGGTCACAATGAGTAGGGGGTCAACTCATCAGCAACCAATAACTATTGTTCCCAGTACATGTACAGAGATGGATGGTGGGAGGGTACAGTGCCCACAATTTGAACTGACTGTTGTTAGTAAATGCCATCAAGTAGCTTCCGTCCGACTCATAGCGACACTGTATAGGGTTTTCGAAGCTGCAAATCTCTGTGGCCTCAGGCCTCAGAAAGCCTTATCTTTTTCTTGCAGAGCAGTGGGCTCAAACCACTGACCTTGCAGTTCAAATCTCCATACTATCACAGAGAGCCAGTCACTCCTGGATAGCTCATGGTTATGACCAGAGTAGATAGCTGCCATTGGAAAAACACAATGGGGGCCACTTACTAAATACTGGGACAAGCTGGACATAATAATTGTTGTTAAGTGCCATTGAGTCAGTTCTTACTCATAATGACCTTATATATGGTGTCCGAGGAGTGGCTGGTGAGTTTAAACCGCCAACCTTGTGTTTCAAACCAGCCTTGCAGTGCAGCGCATATGAGAACGGGTTATTGACAACAACTTAGATTGCAACATAAACACACTATCTTCATCACAAGCATGTTTCCTTTAGAAAAGCATTTCTCTGGGTTAATTTTGAAATAGTCTGAAGTACTTCCCTCTATAAATTATTAATTGTTCTTGAAAGGGGTATATGTGTTTTGTTCAAGAGTTACTTCATAGACCCATAAAGATAGAGGATATGTATCTTTTCCTCACTCCAACAGACTTTGGAAAGGACTCATACTTGAAGTATACCCTGGGATGTTTTTGCTTGATTCAGAGACCAAAAATCTACCCAGGTCTGCAGTACTCAAATCATGTGTATTGTCCAAAATGCATTAGCCATAACTTCAGCTGTGAAATGGTGTGTCCTTTGAAATGTCCTGGTTGCTGTACATGTAAAAATGCATCAAGCTGAACATTTAATATGTGTTTATCCTATATAAATTATACACCAATTTAAAAAAAAAAGTTAAAACAAGGGAATGGGATGTTATTTAAAAGTGGAGAGATTTGAGAAATTAAGAATTGAAGGAATGGCCCTCTCACCAAAGAGAGAAAGTGGCGGGTGGAACTCAAGGCAGAATAGTAACGTTCAGATCAGGGTGAATCAATGAAGGGACTCCAATAAAACACCTGTTGCCTTTCTAACTCATAGAAAACCTGTAGGACATAGTAGAGCTGCCCTCACAGGGGTTCCAAGGTAGTTATATTTACAGAGCCAGATTTCCACATCTTTATATCATGGAATGGCTGGTGGGTTCAAACCATCAACCTTTAGGTTAGTAACCAAACACTTTAACCCCTGCACCATGAGGGCTTCTTTTCCAGTAGAATAGGTACTCATGTTTTTTCATTTTCTCTTAGCCTCAAAGGCATCCTACTTAAGAATCTTCCTCCTATTTTATAATATCCTCTAGTTATCTATCACCCATCTATCATTTGGCTGTATTGTGGTGGCTTGCTTGTTGCTACAATGCTGGAAGCTATGCTATCAATATTTCAAATACTTGTAGAGCCATTCATACCAAAACTAGAAAGACTAATAAGAAATGCCTCCAAAAATAACCAATAAAAACCCTATAAATCACAGAATATTGTTCAATGTAATGCTGGAAGATGACTTCATCAGGTTTCCAAGGCTGTAAATCACAACAGTCACAATGGACTCAAACATACCAATGATCATGAAGACATTGCAGGCAGCATTTTGTTCTGCTGTATGTGGGTTCAACATGAGTTGGAGCCAACTCCATAGCATCTAACAACAACAGCATCATCTTTAAATTTTATGTTAAAAAAAAAGTTACACAGTAATATAGTGGGAAAATAAGAACTCGGGAGTAAAGAGGAGTTGGCCTTCCCATCATTATTCTGTTGAGCCACTAAGGAGGTGGTAGAGGCCTCAGAAGAGGCAAGGTGGACGAGTGGACGTAGTAGAAACTGAGAGAAGCAGATATGTTTGGCAGCAAGCATTTGTATCATACTATACTGTGGTTTTTATTTCTTTTTTTCCCCTTCTTTTTAGTTATTCCTTCATACCTCCCTTTTTGGACTCTTGGTGTGGCACTGTAGGATCAGTCCTGTACTGTGAACTATAAGATCAGCAGTTTAAAGCCACAACCTGATACTTAGTAATGCTATACAAGGTCACTATGAGTCAGAACCGACTCGACGACACTTAACAACAGCTTCCCTTATTATCCTTTTTCTTTCTTTCACTTTCCACCACCTGTAAAAATGATGGCACCAAATATTCCTCACAGAGGCCTCCTACTGAGCTGCATGTAGTAATTTGTTGCAATGCCCACACAGAACTCAGACCCCATACTCACAGTTATGGGGTTTATTAGGGAAGTTAACAGTTACAATTCAGAAATGTTCAGGGCCCAGTTCTTTCAGTTAGGCAAGCCTCCACTCAGACTTGCCCACAGGCAGGCCTCTCTCTGGCCCTACCATGCTCAAGAAATGTTACAGGGCTACTGATAAATGCCCACAGGGCACTCCACTCAACCATTAGCCTCAGCCTTTACTTGATACATGAGCTGGGAAGCCCACAACTCTGTTTGCTCTTAGCTCTTGGTTTTGCTGATGCTACTCCTCTGCTGCTTGCTTTGCCTCATCTCTAATGTCACACCATTTGGTACGTGGTTCTAAGAGGTTCAATGCACAGGGATCTCAGTGTTCAAAGGATGGGCTCCATTCCTGACTCTTTCTTCTTGGTAGTGAGATACACCCTATCTCCACCCTATGTTTCTGAGATGAGTCCTTTTATACTCAGCAGGATGGCCAAGTTGACCTATCACAATTAGCCTGTTAATAGTCATTCACAGCTGGATCATACAATCCATCAACATCTTCCCACCTATCTTTATCCACGCCCATCTAGCATAGCGGCTACAAATCGGGCTGCGAGCCGCAAGGTCAGCAGTTTGAAACTACCAGCTGTTCCATGGGAGAAAGATGAGGCTTTCTGCTCCTATAAAGATTTACAGGCTCGGAAACCCTGTACAGGGACACTATGAGTCGGAACCGGCTCTACAGCACATAACAACAATAACAACATCCAGCACAGAGATGCTAAAACAAATGGAAGAAATGAGGAAGTACAAGAGCTGAACAGAAAATTTCAGAGATCAGCTCAAGAAAATAAAGCCAAACATTACAACAAAAGGTACAAAGACTGGGAGTCAGAAAATGAAAAAGGAAGAACACGCTAAGCATTTCTCAAGCTGGGGGAAATGAAGAAAAAATTCAAGCCTCGACTTTCGTTATTGAAAGATTCTCTGGGCAAATTATGAATGATCCAGAAAGCATCAGGAAAAGATGGAAGGAATACACAGAGTCACTGTACCAAAAGGAAATGGTTAATGTTCAACTATTTCAAGAGGTAGCATATGATCAAGAGCCAATGATACTGAAGGAGGAAATCCAAGGTGCATTGAAGGAATTGGCAAAGAACAAGGCACCAGGAATTGATGGAATAAAAATTCAAATCTTTCAAGAAAGTGAAACGGCACTCATCTCTGCCAAGAAATTTGGAAGACAACTATCTGGCCTACTGATTGGAAGAGATCCATATTTGTGCCCATTCCAAAGAAAGGTTACCCAACGGAATGCGGAAATCATCAGACAATATCTTTGATATCCCATGAGAGTAAAGTTTTAACTAAAGGTAATATAGAAATGGCTGCAAGCATACATTGACAGAGACCTTCCAGAGGTTCAACCCAGATTCAGAAGAGGCCGTGGAACGAGGGATATTATTACTGATGTCCGATGGATCTTGGCTGAAAGCAGAGAATATAAGAAAAATGCTTATCTCTGCTTTATTGACTATGCAAAGGCTTTTGATTGTGTGGATCATGATAAGCTATGGACAATATTGCAAAGTATGAATATTCCAGAATACTTAATTGTGCTCATGAGCAATCTGTACATGGACCAAGAGGCAGTTGTTCGAACAGAATATGGGAACACTGAATGGTTTAAAATTAAGAAAGGTGTACAACAGGGTTGTATTCTTTCACCATACTTATTCAACCTGTATGCTGAGCAAATAATACAAGAAGCTGGGTTATATGAAGAAAAACGTGGCATCAGGGTTGAAGGAAGACTCATTAACAACCTGTGATATGCAGATGATACAAGCTTGCTTGCTGCGAAGTGAAGAGGACTTAAAATATTTACTGATGAAGATCAGAGACCACAGCCTTCAGTATGGATTGCATCTCAATGTAAAGAAAACAAAAATCCTCACCACTGGACCAATAAACAACGTTATTATCAATGGAGAAAAGATTGAAGTTGTAAAGGACTTCATTCTTCTTGGATCAATTATCAACATTCACAGAAGCAGCAGTCAAGAAGTCAAACGACATATTGCATTACGCAAATGTACTGCACACAACCTTTTTAAAGTGTTGAAAAGCAAAGATGTCAACTAGAACACCTGACCCAAGCCATGGTATTTTAATAACTTCATATGCATGTGAAAGTTGGACAGTAAATAAGGAAGACTGTAGAAGAATTGATGCTTTTGAGTTATGGTGTTGGAGGAGAATATTGAAATTGCCATGGGCTGCCTACAGAACCAACAGATCTGTGTTGGAAGAAGTGCAGCCAAAGTGCTCCTTGGAGGCCAAGACGGCCAAACTTCGTCTCTCATACTTCAGACATATTGTCAAAAGGGACCAGTCACTGGAGAAGGATATCATGTTTGGTAAGGTGGCATTGTCAGAGAAAAAGAGAAAGACCCCTAACGAGATGGATTGCCCAAGTGGCAGCATCAGCAGGCTCAAGCGTGACAACAATAGTGAGGTTGGCCCAGGATCAGGCAGTGTTTCATTCTGGGGTGCATAAGGTTGCTATGAGTCGGCACTGACTCGAAGGCACCTAAAAACAACAAAATCATGAAAAGGGAGCTCTGGTAGCATAGTGGTTATGAATCAGGCTGCTAATCTCATGGTCAGCAGTTCGAAACTACCAGCTGTTCCATAGGAGAAAGATGAGGCTTTCTGCTCCCATAAAGCCTCGGAAACCCTGTACAGGGTTACTGTGAGTTGGAACTGACTCCACAGCACATAACAACAACAACCACAATCAGGGAAAATCCAGTTGGTAGGATTTTACAAAAATTCAGGCTATATGAGACATTAACTGACTCTTTACATCACAACTCTATATTAGTCAGACTCTAGCAACTCTCCCACCCAGCCATACCCTCCATACCTGCTGCGCACCCACCATACAAGTGCCGCCACCCACTCCAGCACCACTGGATCAATGACAGCTAGTGGCCAACAACCACCCAGACTCCCCCCAGTTGTTCTACATGACCAACAATCACAGACATGCTCCCATGTCTCCAACCTGCCTTTAAATCCACCCAATGGCAGGACACAAATTCAACATCCAAAAATCAGTCAAATTTTTCTCCATTAAAAAGAGAATTCTGAGAAAGAAATCAGGGAAGCAATACCATTTAAAACAGTCACCTTATGCAAAGTTAAGAAAAATTCTTAGCTAAAAACAAACATCTTGAAGGAATCAGTCTCTTGGTCTGGTGGATCATGATCCTATGTAGTCTCAGGGGACAAGAGCCAAAGCCTATTGTCATAACAAAGACAAAGTTTTACATCCAACTTTGGGTGGTAGCATGCCGTAAAGTCAATTCTGACTCATAGCAACCCTGCATAGGGTTTCTGAGGCTGTAAATCTTTATAGAGCAGAGAGCCTCATCTTTCTCCTGTAGAACGGCTGGTAATTTCAAAGTGCTGACTTTGAGGTTAGCAACCCGACACATAACCACCATGCTACCAGAGCTCTTACTTTGTTGTTAAGTGTTGTTGTCGGTTCCAAACCATAGCAACCTTGTATAGAGTTTCCGAGGAGAAGCTGTTGAGCTTGAACTACTGACCTTGCCGTTCATGTGGCTTTGTAGTGTGGTACATTAACCTACAGCGCCACACCAGAGCTCTTATGTTAGTGGGTAGCAATTGAGGTCTTAAAATATCATGAGCAATCATTTAAGGTGCAACTATTCATCTCTCCCTGTCCAGAGCAAAGAAGAGTGAAGAAAACTGAAGATGCCTAGAAAAAATGAGTTCAAGAGACAAACAGACCACACAAACCTCAGTCTCTACAATTCTAAGACAAGAAGAACTAGGTAGCAGAGATCACTGCCAACTGCTGTGTAAGAGAATACATTAAAAGGTACTAGGTACAGCAGGAGAAAAAAGTGTAGAACAAAACCAAAAATCATAAAAAAGGTCAGGCTTACTGGTTGGATAGAGACAAGTGTGACCTCAGAGTAGCTCTTAGCCACTCATCAGGTCTGCAAGTGAACTCAGCCCAGTGGCTCAATATCAAGCCAGATAGACAAGTCAATAAGCAAACAAACACGAGGGAGGTCCACACACCTTCTAATCAACCACTCTAGATCAAAACAGCAGCATTTGCCGCAGATAAAAGATCAGAAGGATTAGAAAAAGAAGGAATAAAACAGGAAACACAGGGAGGAAGTGTGATATGTGAGTTTATGTTGTGATGATGCCAATCAATAACATGAAACAAAACATGTATGAATTGTTGAATGGGAAACTGATTTGCTCTGTAAACCTTCACCCAATTCAGAATAAAAAGAGCTTTGTTAATGTAAAATTAAAATAACCACCCAAGAAATGAAGTACTTAGGAATAAACTTAACAAGAAACACAAAAGAACTATACAAAGAAAAGTATAAAATATTACCACAAGAAACCAAAATATAAAACAAACAAACAAAAACGCATAAATGGAAGAACATGTCATGCTCATGGATAGGAGGGCTTCGCATTGTGAGAACATCAATACTCCTCAAACCTATCTGCAGATATAATGCATCTCAATCTAGATTCTCTAAAGACATGGAAAAACTAATCACTAACTTTACACAGAAAGGAAAGAGACCCCAGAGAAGCAAAGTACTACATACTTCACACTGCCCCAACTCAAAACTTACTTTACAGTCATAATAGTCAAAACAACCTGGTACTGGTACAATGACAGACACAAAGATCAGAATTGACATGTGTAAACATAAGTGAGAACTCAATAGTAAATCGATCCAATTATGGGATGCTGATATACAGCTGAAATTCATTAAATGGAGAGGAGAGAGACTCTTTAATAAATGTTGCTGGTAAAACTGGGTAGCCACGTGCAGAATAATGAAATAGGAACCATATCTCTCACAATATGCAAAACTAACTCAAGATAGATCAAAAGTCTAAAGGTAAAACCTAAAACTATAAAAATCAACAAAGAAAAACTGGGGACCCTCATACATGGCACAGATATACTACCAAACAGAACTAAAAATACACAAATAATAGAAGACAAACTAAGCAATCAAGATCTACTAATAATTGAGCATTTGTACACATCAAAAGACTTCCCTAGAAGAATAAAAACAGCACCTATAGACTGGGGAAAAATTTCTTGATAACAAAATTTTTAGAGGCTAATCTCTATAATTTATAGAAAATGTTAACACCTCAACATCAAAAAGATAAACAATTTAATTTTAAAACTGGCAGAGCACATAAACAGACACTTTACCAAAGAAGACAATTAGGTGGCTAATGACCATGCTCATGGTCATTAGCCATTAGAGATGCAAATACAATAATGAAATATCATCTCACCCCAGCATTCATAGCAAAGGCAAAAAAAAAAAAAAAAGACCCAGAAAATAACAAATACTTGCAAGAGTATGGAGAGACTACAACTGTCATACACTGTTGGTGGGACTGTAAAATGGTGCAATCACTGTGATAAATGACATGGCACTTCCTTTAAAAGTTAAAAATATCATATGACCCACCAATTGTTTTACCTGATATATATCCTACAGAAATCAGAACCATAACATGAATAGATACAAACAAAGCCATGTTCACTGCAGCACTGTTCATAATAATAAAAAGATGGAAATAACTTAAATGCCCACCAATACAAGGATGAATAAACAAACTGTGATTACATACACACAATGGAACACTATGCAATGTTGAAGAATAATGATGTATCTGTGAACACCTCATAACATGGATGAACCTGGAGGACACTGTTGTTGTTGTTATGTGCCGTGGAGTCGGTTCCGACTCATAGCGACCCTGCACAGGGTTTCCGTGGCTGTTAATCTTTATGGGAGCAGACCGCCTCATCTTTCTCCCGAGGAGCAGCTGGTAGTTTCGAACTGCTGACCTTGCGGATCGCAGCCCGATTCGTAACCACTATTTAAGTCAATCACAAAACGACAAATATTATATGGAACCTCTACAGTAAAAAGTCAAGAAAAGATTACCATACTAAATGAAATATTATTTGATGGTTACCAGGGATAGGAGGGGAAGGCAGGGTAAATTACTGGCTACAGGGTAGACATGTGTGAACTAGGGTTAAGGGGAATGCAATACTCAATAAGTGGGAGATCAGCAAAAAACTATGAAGGCAGGGGAAGACACTGAGAGGAGGACATGAATTAGAGGCAAATACTATTATATATATAATCATGCAATAATAATAATCTAAGAGTAGATGCAGAGACAGACACACAAGCTGAGCAGATGTGGGAAGCAAAATGGAACACAATATACATCTAGACTTCAAACACAATATTTCTACATATGTATCTACCTATGCTGCAACTATATCTTTGAATATAGAAAAGAATGCAGGGTGCAATGTTATTAAAACTTCTTAGATATAACTAATCACCTTGAGGGAATGAGTCACTGGACCTGAGAGCTCAGGACTATATTCTCAGGGGACACCAAGATCAAGTGGCATGACAGTCCACAAAGTGTTCTACACCTTACCTTGATGAGTAACAACTGGAAACTTGAAAAGCTTGTTCATGGTAAGATGCAACTACTGATCTCTTCCCATCCAGAGCAAAGAAGAGTAAAGACAATCAAAGATGTTATAGAAACAATTCGTGCACACACAACTCAGCCTACAAAACCCTGAGACCAGAAGAATTAGATGGTGCCTGGCTGCTACTGTGGGCCACTCTAAAAGGGATCACATTAGAAGGTACTGGATAGAATGGAAGAAAATGTAGAACAAAATTCAAAATCAAACAAGACCAGACTTACTGGTTGGATAGAGACCAGTGGAACTCCTAAGACCGATCCTCAGTCACCCTAACTTTCTTCTTTGTAGATGTACAGATAATTTCCTATCACTGACAGCATTGTACTTCAGGATACATCTTGACATTTTTCTTTTTGACAAAGAATGCAACACCATTCTTTTTCAATTTGTCATTCCTAGTATAGTAGACCGTATGAGTGTCTGATTCAAAATCAGACAGTGATTTTGAATGACCAATACCAGTCCATTTGAGCTCACTGATGCCTAGGATATTGATCTTTATGCATTCCACATCATTTTTGACAAATGCCAATTTTGCTAGATTTATATTTCATACATTTCACATTCTGATTATTAATGTGTGTTTGAAGTTGTTTGTTTTCTTTTGTTTTATCTCATTTTGATGAAGGACCCCAAAGTTTTATATCATTTATATCATTAAGGTAAACTCTATATTTAGGAGGCAGCTTTTCCCCAGTCATCTTCCAATCTGAGGGGCTTGCCTTCCAGCACTGTATCAGACAGCATTCCACTGCTATTCAAACATGTTCAGTGGCCATAATTTCAGTGGCCATTTTTTTTAGAAGTAGATACGTCCTTCTTCCTATTCCAGCAGCTCTGCTGGAACCTGTCTACCATGGGTGACCCTGCTGGTCTTTGAAAGACTGGTGGAATAGTTCCCAGCATCACAGCAACATGCAAGCCACCACAATACAACAAACTGGCAGACATAATCATCATCTGAATCTAGAATGTAAGTTTGAACCAGCTGCTCTCGGGACAAAGATGAGACTTCCTGCTCTTGAAAAGTTGTGCAGCCTCAGAAACCCTATCCACATTCACTATGAGTTGGAACCCATTCAACAGCACTTAACACCAGTTTTTGGTTCCATTTTCTTAGTATATTTCAAAAAAAAAATTATAATTCTAGATTTAGCAATTATACATTCTGATGATTATTAACTCTGTCAGTTTGTCACACTATGTGGCTTGCATGCTGTTGTGATGCTGAAAGCTATGTTACCAGTATTTTCAAATACTAGCTGGGTCACCCCTGATGGACAGGTTTCCATGGGGGCTTCCAGGCTAGGAAGAAAGACCCATCTACTTCTAAAACTATTGGAATTACTAAATCTGCAATTAAAGTTTTATTAAAATGAACTTTAAAAATTAAATGAGGAGTAGGTAATAGTAACATCATTCTGAATTTATCATCTTCTAAGGAAGGAGTTTAAAGCTCCTCAAAAACCATGTACAGGGTCGCTATATGTTGGAACCGACTCAACAGCACTTAACAACAACAATTTATTCACAGCATTCATCATTTGAGAAAAAAAAAATGTTTAAATATAGTTTTAAAATTCTACAGTGACAAAAGGAGAAATAAAATAGTACTTAAATACACCAAATCATTAAAAAAAACAGCAAGAATATAATCCTCGTAGCAAAAGACTGTGCTTCCTAAATAACAACAGAGCTTTGTTTCTGTTTTAAGGTTTTTCATACCAACGTGACTCACTAAATTATCTTATCAGAGTAATGCTTGGTTGTTGTTGTTGCTGTTGTAAAGTGCAGTTGAGGCGGTTCCAACCCATAATGACCCAGTATAGGGTTTCCAAGGAGCAGCTGGTGAGCTTGAACCACCAACCTTAATGTTTGGTACTTGGTATTAAATATATTTTGTTTATCTTAATATAGTTTTCAGTTTTGTTTCTTAGGCACAAAGTTAGGGGTAGGGATGGATAACAAGATTTTCAAGATGGAAACATTATCAGCCCCGGTACTCCTTTTCCTACCTAGCAATCTTGTACATTGAAGTTTCGTCCACAGAATGAAAACTTCATCATCAAGAAATTAGGATGACATTAAATTCCTGTTTCCACAAGTACTAGTATTCTCTCTTGTATTTTTCTTTTGTGAACACTTTGTGTATTTTCCCTTTCCAATCCACCAATGAGTGTTGAAATCAGAAGGATTTTCTTAACCTTTAATAGAATCATAGTTTTTGCTTATGATTTCCTGACTATGGAATATTATGTTGTATGAACTTACACAAAAATTTCTAAAGTCAGCTATCACCAGAAATATTTCTTCATAGCTCTCAAATAATAATCTCATCTTAATGACATGCCAGTCAGCTGTGACTTTTATGGCATCTGACTATGATGTGGCTGTAATACCTATTAAATATGAAAAGATTGGTAGGTGTCTTCTCAGTTTTGCTCTTTGAAAACTGAATCCTGGGCTGAATTGTTTGCCTTTTAGGTTCTAGTGATTAAAATAAAAATATGTTTAAATATCTATAACTCAGTTATAGAGGATAACTTGCACACTCAAACCTTTCCAAGGTTTGTTCATATATTTTTATCATCAATCTCAGTGTGAAAAAAAAAAAATGCTTGCAAGAGTTTTAGGTCAGTCTTAATATTCTATAAAAGTATTAGATAAGAAAGCGTTCTAAAGTAGCAAAAAACAAGGAAAAAATCATTTTTAATTAAGTAAGGTTAAATTGGCTTTTATTCTAACTGTGATTGCTCTAAACATTGTTGGATCTAATAATGCTTTCTATTTGATAAAAATAAAAAAGTTGACATTTGGGAATAATTATCAAAATTGAAGCAAATACCTGTTTTATAATAAAGTACTTAGGAAAGAACAATTCCTACTTTAATGAGACTCAATCTTTATCAGAATAGTTTATATTGTTATCTAGACCTAAAAGAACAAAGCAATTGGTATGCAAGATTCATTGTTCCCCCAAAGATTCAGAAAGATTATTCTTTCATACTTCTGAATTTAAGTTAGTCAGTTGTTTCAGTTGTGGTCAGCCATAGCCAAATAAGCACAAATTACAACAGACTGTGGACTTAGGGCCAGATCATAAAGTGCATGACCTGCCTGCACTTATCAAGATTGCTCAACACCTGGCTTATGCAAATTGTTACTATGCTAGGCTGCTAAGCTCAGAAAGTTGGAGGTTCAAATACACTTAGAGATATCTCAGAAGAAAGGTCTGGAGATCTACTTCATATAGTTCTAAAAGCCACTGAAAACCCTATGGAGAATAGTTCTGCTGACACAAATGGGGTCTCTATGAATCAGACTTAAGGAGCTCTACTAGCATTTGTTGTTGTTGTTAAGTGCCATCAACTTTGTTCCGACTCATAGTGACCCTGTATAGGATTTCCAAGGAGCAACTGGTGATCTTGAACCACAGATCTTGCTGTTCAAACCGACCTTGCAGCCGCGAGCGCATTAACCCACAGCACCACACCAGGACCGGTAGCATAGTGGGTTACAAATTGGGCTGCTAATGGCAAGGTCAGCAGTTTGAATCTATCCACCACTCTGCAGGAGAAAGATGAGGCTTTCTACTCCCATAAAGATCTGGAAACTCGGGAACCATATGCAGGGTCACTATGAGTTAGAATCAACTCCACAGCACACAACCACCACCTCCACCATAAGTCAGAATCAGTTGAACAGCAACTGTTTTTTGTTTGTTTGTTAGTCAGTTGATTTGTTGGTTGGATTGTTGGTTGGTTTGTTGGCACAAATAGCAGAACTTGTAACTACTGTCACACAATCACAGAGATATGACCAGTGCCTTAGAAAAAAAAAACAATGACAAAGTCTCACATGCTAACTGTTAACTGTGCTACCTTTTGTCTCAGGTGTCTTCAGAGTAAAATTATTTGGGCAAACCTTGGACCAGCGTGGAAACAATGTAATGTTTACTTTATAAGAAACACCTGTTTAATACATGGCAGCACCTCCCAAAATTAAATCGACAGAAGGAAGAGTCGAGAACAGAACAAAACTATAAGGACAAATTCAGAGAATCTTGGAGGTCAGTCTATGATCAAAACAATTACAACGTAAAAGAAGGTGAACACGTAGGAACAGAGATACAGATGGTGAGAAAGTCAGGTCAATTACAGGATAAAATAGACTACACTAAATGGAGAGAAAAGTTAATGGACTATAAGGCAACCTCAAAGAAAATTAACGCTTCACAACATACCAAGAGAATGAAAATCCAAGAAGAACATAGAAACGTTAAAACTATTAGGAAACTCACAAGAAATAATACAAAAAGCATGAACTCAACAAAGGAAGACACACAGAACAAAGAAAGCAGCAACACCACAAAGAAACACCTGTTTAATATCTATCCCTGGGTTCATTGATTAATATTGATTAAGGATGTCCCTATGTGAATTGCTTCTTGATGGTAAGGCTGCTTTAATAGTCCTTAATGTTAACTGAGTAGTTATTGGATGACAAGCACTGAGCCAAGCACTGGACATTTATTCTCCATGTAACAGAGCCCTAAGATTGTAGTAGTTAGCCGTTCAGCTGCTACCTTAAATTACCTTTAAGTTAAGTCATTTAAACCCACCATTCACGCTGTAGGAGAAAGATGTGACAATCTGCTTCTATAAAGATTGTTGTTATTGTTGTTGTTAAGTTCTGTCAAGTCAACTCTGACCCATAGCAACCCTGAATACGGTTTCCGAGGAGCAGCTGGTGAGCTTGAACCATCGACCTTGTAGTTCAAATGGCACTGCAGTCTGGCGCATTAATCCACAGTGCCACACCAGCCTAGGTAACCCTATTGGGCAGTTCTGCTCTGTCTTACAGGATCTTATATTAAGAGTCAACTCGACGGCAGCAGAGTTTTTTGTTTTATTTTCCTTTTAACCCACTTAGCATGCCATAAGCCTGGGTCCTTTCCTTTCTTTGAAGTACTATTATTTCATGTGGTTTCACTTTAATTCCACATGCTATGGTCACTGTTGTAAAAATGATGACCAAGAGTTTGGCTTCAGGGCCTTCGTTGAAGCACATCTCAAGTTAGTTTTAAGTAGAGTTTACATTGCATGTCTCAGCAACTAACATGACATGGCATGTTCCAGTCAAATTAGTTCTGAACAGAAAAATCTGGAACACAGAACAATTTATAATCATCCAACCCTTAATGCAAATGTGATCGAGTTAGGCCGTTATTTCAATGTTGTTAGTAGTTAAAAAGAGAGAACGAAAGGAGTTGAGATCAAGGCAGGGCTGAAATCTTCTCACCTAGAATTAGATTCCAGGCATTTTAAGCACAGAAGCTCCGATTCAGACGGTGCCAAAGAGTAATCAGACATTTGTCCCTCAGGATTTACCCAACAATTAGAGGAATAGGCTGGGGATGTTTCCTGGGACTATTTGTTAGCAATTTTCCATCAGGGAGCTTGACTTCCCACAGTCTCTGAAAATGGAACCACCCCGCCCCTAGATGTGCCAGCTCCCGCGGCACCTGTGCATGATTTAGAAATGCTCCCTCCACCAAATCCTTTTGAATCAAGTGAAGTTAAATAATTTTAATTCCATCTGTGATTAAGTCTGAAGAGAAGAAAAGTAGAAGGGACAAGATGAGCTCTGCCCTGCAGAGTCCACGACTTGAAGAGCACCCAGTTAGATGGATTTTAGCCCCAACTTGCTCCCTTAGTGTGGGTGCCTTGTGTGGGGCACCGTACTCAGCCTATCTTGGGTCAGTGCACCTCAGGACAACGTCAAAGACTGCACCAGGCACTCTTAGTTATTGTGTTATTGAGACTTCATGGTCAACCTCCATGTTTCTCACTCACCCCTGCTGTAACCCACTAGCAAATTCTACTTAAAAGTCTAGGTATGACCGCCCCCCCCCCAAAAAAAAAAAAAAAAACACCAGAGGGAATGGAAGCAAATACTGTTGAATGATGATGCACAGAGGAGATTGTAATCATTGCAATGAAACGAGGGTGGAAAGCCGATGTTCTCCCACGTAAGCTATCACTCAGTTCACACAAAGAAAGAAAGAAAAAAGTCTAGGTAGAAGTCAGAAATTTACTTGTGTTTCTATCCTCTTCAAAAAGACTATCAAAAACAAAAGTCAAGAAAGAGAAAGGCCGTGTGCTGGTGGGCAGGAGGCAGGCTTGCCTAATGTGCCCTTGGGTTGTTTACATGCTTATATATTCATGAGTGTTTTTGTGCACATCAAGAAAAAACAACTGCCCACTCCGGGAAGCGCCACCCACTACCATAAAATTGTGTTATAATGATTTTGAGTTTTATTCCACCCCCCCCCCCCCCCCCCCCCCCCCTAAATTTTTACATTTGTTACTGTTATACTAAATATTACATGTCCTTTGACAGTTCTGGTGTTCGCATGTTTTAGGAACACAAAAGTAAAATGCATTTTTCATTAACCCAGAAAGTTTGTTTTAAACTCACAGATCAAATGTGCCTTAATTTTTTTTTTCCATTTAGATTTCAAACAATAACAGGATTGCCGTTTTTAATATACATCATTGGAGAGCTGCTTAATTGTAAATAGCCTATTGCTCATTTGGAAAAATAAACCAGTGAACAATAATAAAAAAAGAAAAAGGAAACAAACAAAAAAGAGGGAATAGAAGCAAATGCTGTTGAATGATGATGCATGGAGAGGATTGTAATCATTGCAATGAAAGGAAATATGAGAGGATGAATGTAAAACCAATGTTCTCTCATGCAAACTATCATTCAATTCACAACAACAAAGCCAAACCCATGTCATCACAATGATTGAGATTCATGGTGACCCCAGGGGTTACAGAGCAGAACTGTTCCATTTTTTTGCCTGTAAGCAGGTCACCAGGCCTTTCTCCTCAAATGCAACTGCGTGGCATTCATGACCAGCCTGTTGCAACTGTCTGTGGCTGCTAAAATAAAGAGTATTGTCACACAAACACACACACACACTGTAAAGTAAGGCCATGCCAAATTTTTAACTGTGGCTGAATTTGGCAAATGAAATGATAGACTCTGATGAGAGGGAACAGCAGTGTGTAAGGAGAGCTCCGAGTGCCCCTCTGAGTTGGAAAGGCAGAGAGTATCAGTTGGGGTCCAGTCAGATAAACACAGGAACAGACTATTTTGAACAGAGGGAGCTGGGTAGGAGTAAAGAGTGAGGGTTAGCGTTGGGACTATAGCAAGGTCTAGCCTAGGCCTAGGACTTCCTTTATTGTTAGGGTTATGCTGACTAGGGTGTGTATTAGGGGTAAGTGTCTGGCTAAGTAGGGCTAGAAATAAGGCTTTGCTAGTATTTAGGGTTACAGTTAGATTTATTTTTATTCTTTTATTTCTCTTGAAATCTATTTGATTTCCTCTTCATTGGGAAGTACTGTAGCTACACTATTCCTTCTTTTTATTTTAGGGTTTGTTTTTTGTGTTGTGACTGTATCTCTGGTTCTTTATTTACAGTCTTGTAGGTTTGTTTTATTTTGTATACTTCTTTAGCTGGGTTGGAGTCCTGGTGTGGTGCAGTAGGATAAGCACTCAACTTCAAGGTCAATTTAAAGTACAAGGTAGGTGGTTCAAACTCACCAACCACTCCTCTGTAACCCTATGTAGGGTCGCTATGAATCAGAACCAACTTCATGGCACTTAACAACAACAACCTATTTGGTTGAGTTCTAGGTGATAATGTCATGTATTTCATCTCAAGTTGTTGCCTACTGTTGTTGGTTCGTTGTCCAAAGAATACCCTTTAGCATTTTTTGTTTAAGGTTGGCCTGGTTTCTGAAAATGACCTAATTAGGTCTGAAAATGACCTAATTTCACTAACGTATTTGATGGATAAGTTTTGCTGGATGTATGGTTCTGGGTTGACAATTTGTTTCTTTTAGAGTTTTATATATGTCATTCCATTGCTTTCTTGCCTGCATGGTCTCTGCTGAGAAATCAGAGCTTAGTCTTATTAGTTCTCCATTATAAGAAAGTTTTTGTTTTTCCTAAACTGCTTTAAGGATTCTTTCTCATCGCTTGTTTTTAAGTTTGATTATAATCTGTCTTGGTGATTTTCTTTTGGGATCTATCCTGTTTGGAGTTTATTCAGCTTCTTGAATAGCTATCATCTTTCATGATATAAGGGAAGTTTTCTTCCAACAACTGTTGGACAACATTCTCCATGGATTTTTTTCATCTCTTCCTGTTCTGGAATTCCTATTAAATGCAAGTAATTCCTCTTGATAGTTTCCGACATAAATACTAGGCTTTCTTTGGAATTTTTGGATCTTTTTTATGATTGTATCTCTCAAAGATGAATATTGTGATATTTTCCTTCAAGCTCAGTTATTCAGCTTTCCATTGATTCAATTCTGTTTCTTAGCCCTTTCAGTGTACTACATATTTCTGAAGTCTTAGTGTCAATTTTCTGGCTTTCTAATTGCTGTTTTTGTAGGGTTCCCATTGTTTTTTCAATTATGCTGTCAGTTTCCTCAATTTTTCCACAGTTTAGTCTATGTTTTTTCTTTGAGTTCATCTCTAGTTTTCTTGATCTTTCCCACAATCCACTTAAGTAGCCTAATGAGCATGCTTTTAAATTCTTTATCAGGTAGTTCCAATACCATTTCTGGTGCTATTTTTTCTGACTTTATATTTTGGTCACTTGTTTCTTTGTGTAAGCTGTAATTGTCTGTTTTCTCAGAGACACTGTGGTGTCGTATTTATATTTAGTTAATGATTGTATATTGGCATGTTCTCAGGCATGTACCACCTGTGAGTTTGAGTGTGATAAAGACTGAAAGTGTCACCTTGGTTTTCTGTCCAGAAGTAGGGATGTGATGCCCATCACACAACTACAGGTAGAGCAGAGGCTGCCCAGGAGTGGGCACTACTGGCCAGTGGACCGTAAAGGACAGGGACTGGCCATGCCCCTGGTTACCAGGAGGATACAGGAACAAGGGAGCATTGTACCCCCTTACTGCCAACTTCCAGCTAGTCCTGTGTCCACAGATCACTGTCATCAACAGCCACTGGCAAAAGCTCCAGACGACCTCACTATGCTACATCAGCCCACAGTCTGCTCTTCCTCTCTTTCACTGCTCCTGTTCAACTCCCTCTCTGGTTGACTTTAAATCCACTTCTCTGCCATGTCCTCAGATGCTCAAGGTTCCAGGATAACCATCTATATCTCTTTCACTCCATCTTCCTTGTCTTTGTTGCGAAGGGCCATTTCAATGTGTCTGCTTACTCAGCCATCTTGCCCTGGACTGTTCTGAACAGAGGGGATTTAATACAGAGAACCAATTATAGAAATTAAATAATCCCATTTTTCTTGGCAAAGGGGGCCCCTTTGATAATGTCAACCTCTTTCACTTACTGATACAAGCTCAAGTCAGTCATGAGCCTGATACTATAGTTTATTGTTGTCTTAAGACACCTCTCTAAGGCCAGTGAGCACAATAATAGGACAGAGTGAGAGGTAGATGTGAGAAGAGACCCATGTGACATGATGTTTGTATAAAGAGAAATGAGAGACCCAAGAGGAGTCAGTAATTGAATAGATTGTTTTGGTTAAGTAGACACTATTGGAACATTATCAACTTAGTAACACTTTTCATTGGAATACCAATACATTCTACTAAGTACAAATATCACATCATTTAATTTCTGCAAATGATGAGACACTAGAAGAAAGGAACCCTGGGTAGTGCAAACAGTTAAGCACTGGACTACTAGCTGAAAGGCTGGCAGTTCAAACCTACTCAGAGGCACCTTGGAAGACAGATCTGGTGATGGGCTTTGCTAAATTGACAGCTTTGGAAAGCTTTGTTCTCAACTGTTAACCTAAAGTTTGGGTTTGAACCCACCCAGTAATATCATGGAAGAAAAGGCCTGAAGATCTGCTCTGTTAAGATGACCGCCTATGAAGCAGTCCTCTGTCATATATGGGATCACCAGGAGTCAGAATTCACTTGGTAGCAACTAACAAGAACAACTAAGGGGAGAATGGCTAAGAAAAACAAAGGATGATGGAACAGCTAGAAGGTTTTAAAAGATGGTGCAGCACCCCAGAAGTTTAGGGGAAGGCAGAGCTTCTAGAAGGAGGTGAGACACTAAGTAGAATGAGGCTGGATCTTATGAGGTAGAATTTAAAGACATCCCAAATATCTTTTCCAAAATGCTATATGCACCATTCCATAATCCCTAGTAAGAATCACCCAGGGTTTCGCAATTTGCTCCAATGTCTCACAGACCCCAGGAGCCACCAAGGAAATGGCTCACAAGGCTATGGAGGCTGGCAAGTCCCAAATCTGTAGTTCACATGTCAGTCTGGAGGATTCTCCTCATTCACACCAAATTGGACTATTGAGCACAAGATGCGGAAACTGGCACACCAGGTCAGAAAGAGGACACCAGATCAAGTCCCAAGAACCAGAGGTCAGATGAAGGTGAATGTTAGTTAACTAGGTTAGTCAAAGGAATACACCGGGAGTCAGGCCACTAAAAAGACCGAACAGTTGATTTCAAGAGCCTGAATTATGAAAGTAAAAAGTTAGTGAGAACAAATAGATCACACTGACCTTTGCCTTGGAAAAGACAATATTGGCAATCTTTCACATATTCATTTTTGTTTTGTTTTCATGAAAGCTCCACATACTACCTCCAGTTTTAGCATTTATATTTTGGTGTTTTGAGGTATAAGATTTAAATTTTCTCCCCCTCTTCCATGTCCATCTCCTTCCCCTCTATCACCCCTTTTAGGTTTTCCTACTGTCCTTACCTCATGAGAGAAGAGTTACAAGGTAAGGGTGGGAAGACAAATGTGTATCCTCTAATTAAAACCCCCAGTTGCTAACAAGTTGGATCCAACTCAGGGTAACTTCATGTGTGTTAGAGTATGACCATGCACTGCAGGGTTTTCAGTGACCGATTTTTCAGGATTATACCGCCAGACCTGTTTTTGCAAGTGCTGTGGTTGGACTGAAACCTCTAACCTTTCATTTAGAAATGAAGCACCTAACTATCTGCATCACCCAGGAACTTCATGTTTTTGTTTTCTCCTTTTTGCATTTTAGACTTTTTTTTACATATTTGTCAGCATAATGTCAACTTATAGTTGCCAAAGGAATATAAACCTTGACACAATAAATATCCCATTCACTTATAACAAGTATTTGACCCTTTCAAAGTGTTGAAGGTCTCCATTTTCCTATTAATAGCTTAGATGGAGGAATACAGACCCTACTTTGAGAATCTATTATATAGAGAATCATTCTAAACAGCATTACCATCTCTGGGGGAAAAACGGCTTTAAATCAAAATGAGGGCATTTTAACGTACTCAAGTTTGAGGCATTGGAGGTTATACAGTCTTCAATTTGGTAGGACCAAAGGCCTGAGTCTCTACTATTGGGAACTTCATGTTCCTCGCAGATTCAAAGAGGCCATGCCCAGTTGCTGACGATCCCAGTCACCTAAGACTGTGGGTTTGGGTTCATCTACTCACAAGGATAAGCACTGGACCACAAGGTTGGTGGTTCGAACTCACCAACCATCACTCAGAAACCCTATATAAGGTTAGAACTGACTCAACAGCACTTAACAATAACTCACCAGGTTACAAATAGATGGATTTTCCTGCCAGTGAAACATGTGTCCTGAGAATCCATCCCTCCTCCTACTGATATATTTTGTTTTTGGCAGACAGCTGCTTCTCAAAGTAAGGTTTCTATTTTCCTTTGGATAAATCTTTCCAAACAGACCAATGAAATAGCTATTGTTTATTTTTGAGGAGAATCAATTTCTACTGATTCAGGAGTCCCTTTTAAATGACAAACTGTGTTAGAGTTTTGCCTATTTAACTATACATTTACTAAGATGTGTTCTCATAGCTTATCCTGTTGCTGTGCATTTGACACCAACTCAGGAGGACCCTGCGTGTGTCAGAGTAGAACTGAGCTCCATAACGGTTTCAGTGACTAAGATTTTGGAAACAGATCACCAAACCTGTCTCCCAAGGTCCCTCTAAGTGGACTCGAACCTCCAACCTTTTGGTTAGCAGTCAAGTGAGTTTGCACACTTGTTGGGGGATTGGCCCCTAACAGCAATGACAACTTATTAGAAACTAGAAACCAGTACCCAGAATGAGTAATTACAAATAGCTCAAGTCTATGCCTTTTGTACTTCAGTTAACATTCTAAACCAATGAATAACAGGAACAGTAATAGTTCTAGCCAGTATTGGGGGGTGGGGAGAGAGAAGATGCAAATATTTGAAGTGAATAACTTTAGACTTCAACCATGACTACTGTGAAATCAATTCCCTAATTACATATATAATAAATAATTTTCCCCTCAGCAAGAAAACTAATTAATGAGCAAAACATAGGCAGACTATCACCACCCCATATCAGATGCTTATTTATAATTGTCAGGATCCCAGAAAAGGTCATTTTCAAAAAGAACAAACTCCAATTCCTTCCATTTCCAGTCTCCCTGCTCTGGTTAACAATTGCTACACTGAAAGCCAAAACTCCCCTGCAGGAGAATAATCAGTGCAGTGGCAGCTCAGGAGCCCAGGTATTGGTTAATAATTCAGTAGCAGTAAGCTATCAAGTTGTTCTCGTATGCTTTCCCCACAGAAATTTCTTTTTGGGCACAGAATTTCTTGGAAAGGTTGCCTTCATTTCCACTAGGGAGGAGACCTGTCTGGGAAGAAATGCTGAATCCAGACCCAGAGACTGAATTTGGAGATACCCCGTAGGTTGTAGGAGAGAAAGGCCACATTTTAAAGGCATTTGCTCCTCTTTGATTAACCCAGTCAGCCTTGGAAATAAGGTCTCCTTCCTCTTCTTGAATGCATTCTTTAACTTGAAGGATAAATACTTCTTGCACCTGCTCAGGCTGGTAAATGTTTGCATAAGCCTGAAAATGACTAACTTATTCCTTCCAGAGTTGCAGAGGAACATGGGCCTCCCAGACCTCACAGCCTGGAGGGGAGCTCACCACTTTTCAAACTCCCAGCACCTATTGCTGCTACAGCTCATCTGCAGTTCATCTCAGCTGCTTTGTAAACGAGCTCCCACTTGCGCTCCTTGTTAAGTTCCTGAACACTACAGAATTATTTACCTATCGCGTATTTTATGTCTTGGCTCCTTAGCTGGACTGAAGGCTCTCAGAGGACACGTGTTCTATGACTCTGTCTACTAACAATTAACTGTTCCTTCATACCAGTTCCTAAGACTGTGTTGTTATTAGCTGTGAATGAGTCAGCTCTTAACTTGTGGCAACTGCCAGCACAACAGAGCGAACCGCTGCTCAACCCTGTGCCATATCATGATCCGTTGAGGATCTGATGGCTGTGATCCATACAGTTTTCATGACGGGTTTTTTAAAGTAGATCACCAGGCCTTTCTTCCAAGTTCATCTTAGTCCAGAAGCTCTGCCGAAACCTATGCAGCATCATAACAACACACAAGCTTCCGCTGTGTGAGTGCACAAGATGCATTGGCCAGGATTCGAACCCAGGTCACCTGCATTTGTTGCTGTTGTTGTTAAGTGCCATTGAGTTCGTTTTGGCTCATAGCGAACCTGTATATGGTTTCTGAGGCTGCATGTCTTTTATGGAAGTAAAAAGCTTCATCTTTCTTCTTCAGTTCATTCTGACTCATAGCGAACATGTATATGGTTTCTGAGGCTACATATCTTTTGTGGGAGCAAAAAGCTTCACCTTTCTCCTGCAGGGCAGCTGGCAGGCTCAAACCACCAGGCTTGAGGTTTCCTGCATAGAAAACAAGAATTTTACCTCTGACCACATCTCTAGAAAATTGTTGTTGTTAGGTGCTGTCAAGTCAATTGAGAATCATAGCCACCTCTGCTATGAAGAAGAAGGAAAAAAAAAAAAAAAAAGAATAAAACAGTGCCCAGACCTGTGCCATCCTCACAATTGTTGTTACCCTTGAGCCCACTGTCCCAATCCATCTCGTTGAGGGGTCTTCCTATTTTTCACTGACCCCCCACTTTACCTAGCATCATGTCCTTCTCCAGGGACTGGATCCTTGTTCTTTTCCAATGTCTTCAGTGAACCTTAGACTTCTTCCTTCAATATCATTGGTTCTTGATCATAAGCTATTTCATCAAATGGTTGAACTCGGACCGTTTCTTTTTGGCACAATGACTGTATATTCTTTCCATTTTCTTTTGATGCTTTCTGCATCATTCAATATTTTGCCCATAGAATCCTTCAATGGCATTCTTTTTTAATGATCAGAATCAAGCCTTCATTTGACAAATCATAGCAAAATTGAATTCGAGGCAAATAACAAGCATCTGTCAGTTTGAACTGCAAGCTCAACAGTTCAAGCTCACCAACCGCTCATTGAAAATCCTATACAGGGTCTCCATGAGTCACAACCAACTCGACAGCACTTAACAACAACAACAACAACAACAAATACATATATGTAAGGAACTTTGGTAGTGTAATGGTTATGAGTTGGACTACTAACCTCAAGGTCAGCAGTTCAAAACTACCAGCCTTTCCACTGGACAAAGATGAGAATTTCTGTTCCTGTAAAGATTTACACCCTCAGAAACCCTATGCAGGGTCACTATGAGTCAGAACTGACTCCTGGCACACAGACACCATTCCACCACAATAGATACATGTAGGGAATCCTGGGGTGGTGCTGTAGGAAAAGCACTGAACTGCAAGGTTAGTTTGAATCACAAGGTCAGAGGTTCAAACTCACCAGACAGACACTCTTTGGAAATGCTATACAGGGTTGCTGAGTTGAAACTGACTTGACAACACTTCACAAGATGCAGAGACAGAAGATGCCTCTAAGGAGGAATAGGTAATAGATCTAACTGAAAAAGAATTCAAAAGAATGATAAATAGATACCTCTAAAGGAGTTATAGAAAGATCACAAAGAGCAAGGTGAATACAATAAAAACTTCAGAAGAATTCAGGAAAACACTACAAAAACAGACAAAATAAATGCAAATTTTGAAACAATACAAAACCTTTAATTAGAAATCCAAAAGATTATTATGAGATCTTAGTAATGAACAATACATTGAAAGGGCAAAGGAGTAGATATGAAGCAATGGAAGCCCAAATGAGTGAGCTTGAAGATATATTTCTCAATGTAAGTATGCTAGAACAATCAGAAAAAAAGAATGAAAAAATCCAAAGAAAGCCTAAGAGTTATTTGGGACACCTTAAAGAGGAACAACTTATGAGTGATAAGGATTCCAGAACAGGAAGAGACAACACAGAGAAAATTGTCTAAGAGTTGTTGGAAGAAAACTTCCCAACCATCATGAGAGAAGATAAACATACAAGAAGCTGAATGAATGCCAAAAGAAAATTACCAAGACATATTATAAATTCAAAGTCAAGAGCAAAATCCTGAGAACAGCTTGGGTAAAATGAAAATTGCCTACAAATGGAAACCAACAAGATTAAACTCAGATTTCTCAGCAAAAACCATGCAGGCAAGAAGACAATGGAATCACATATATAAAACTCTGAAAGAAAAAGTTCACCAACGAAGAATCATATACCCAGTAAAGCTGTCCCTCAAATACGATGGCAAAATTAGGACATTTCTTGATAAACAGAAATCAAATGAATTTGTAATTACCAGACCAGCTGTGCTACAAATTCTAAAGGGTGTTCTTTGGTCTGAGAACCAACAACAGCTGAGATTACCATTCAATACATCACTACCCAGAACTCAATCCAGATATGTTGTTGTTATTAAGTGCTATTGAGTTGGTTCCAACTCATAGCGACCCTGTATAGGGTTTTCAAGGAGTGGCTCGTGAGCTTGAACCACCAACCTTGCATTTCAAACCAACCTTGCAGTCCAGAGTATTAACCCTCAGTGCCACACCAGGACTCCTAATGCAGATATGGTTTGTTGGTTATGTGCCGTGGACTCAGTTCCAACTCATAGTGACCCAGTACAGGGTTTCCAAGGCTATAAATCTTTACGGGAGCAGAAAGCCTCATCTTTCTCCCCCAGAAAAGCTAGGAGTTTCAAACTGCTGACCTTGCAATTCGCAGCCTGATTCATAACCACTACGGTACCACCAGAGTTCCAAATATAGAAGTATTTAAAATGAAACAAACCTATAAGACTGAAAACAGGGAACCAGTGATATCAATGTATAATGAAGTCAACTACAAAGCAGAAAGAAAGAATAGTGTAGATACTGAACTTCCAAATGGCAAGGAAGTCAAGTTGTTTTCAAGAAAAAGAGACTGGTATAACCAGGGGAAAAAAATTAATAAATTACAGGGTAACCTCACAGAAAAATAATATACCTGCTCATCAAAGGGAAAAAAAGAAAATCAGAAAGATTAAGTAAACATTAACGCAACAGAAATTAAATTGACAAGAAAGAACTCAGCATAAAAAATTATGTGGAACAAATAATCCATCAGCATCACAAAAAGAGCACACAGAAATATGAGAATAATCGAGTCATACCTATAAATAATTACACTGAATGAAAAAGGATGAAATGTACCAGTCAAGAGACATAAAGAGCAGAATGGGTAAGAAAACAGGATTCTTCAATATGCTGTCTACAAAAAATGGAGACAGCCTAAATGTCCATCAAATGCCAACCAAGAGATCTGTTTTGGAAGAAGCACAGCCAGAGTGCTCCGTAGAGGCCAAGATGACCAAACTTTGTCTCTCATACTTTGGACATATTGTCAGGAGGAAACAGTTGCTGGAGAAGGATATCATGCTTGGTAAGATGGAGGGTCAGAGAAAAAGAAGAAGACCCCTCCAACGAGATGCATTGACCAGGTGGCAGCATTGATGGACTCAAGTGTGGCAGCTGTAGTGAGGTTAGCCCGAGATTGGACATTGTTTCGTTCTGCTGTGCATGGGATTGCTATGAGTCGGTTCTGACTCGATGGCACCTAACAACAACAACAACAACAAACGCCCATCAACAGAATGGCTAAACAAACTTTGATACATATACATAATAGAATACTACAAAATGTTAAAGAATAATGATCAATCTGAAACACCCCATAACATAGTTGGACCTGGAGAATATTATGCTGAGTGAAATTAGTCAATCACAAAAGGACAAACATTGTATGAGACTAATGATGTAAAAGGTTAATTTTAAAAAAGTTTCATTCATAAAAGAAACAATCTATGATGGCTATTGGGTTTTTGTTTTGTCTAAATGGACAGGTCCAGTAGCAGAGAGTAGAACTACAAAGAAATAAAGAAGTGTGACCCATACACAGGGGGAAAAATTAATTAATTGAAACTGAGCGTGCCTAGACATTGGATTTAGTAGACAAAGACTTCACAGTAGCTATTATAAATAATGGAGTCCTGGTATGGTGCTGTAGGATAAGCACTGGATCAAAAGGTAGATTTGAACTGCAAGGTTGGCAGTTCAAATTCACCAGTTGGTCCTTGAAACCCTATACAAGGTCACCATGAGTCAGAACTGACTCAATGGCACTTAACAACAACATTATACGTAAGTTGAAAGAAAACCATGATAACAAATTAAAGGAATGAAAACGTAACATCAATGACAGAAATAATAAAGAATTTGAATAAAAAGATAAAAGTTACAACAACAACAAAAATAAACAAAAAGAAAGAAGTGAACAAGCAAATAGAAATTCTGGAATTGAAAAATATAAGACACATAAAAACTCACTGGGAGGGTTCAAAGGTAAATTTAAGATCAAAGAAAAAAGAACCAGCCAACTTAATGATAGATCAACATAAATAATCCAATCTGAAGAATAGGGGAAAAAAAGACAAAAGAAAAAATATTCAGAATACCAGGTATCAGTAGGACAAGTATACCAACATACTTATAATGTAAGTCCCAAAATAAAAGAGGAGAGAGAAAAAAAATTTTTTTTTGAAAATATTTCAGAAGAGCCTAAACTTTTAAAAAAATTTTTGATGAAAAACAATCTACAGATTCAAGAAGCTCAATAAACTCCAAGTAAGAGAAATACACACCTAAGCAGCAATGAAGGATAAGCACTGGACTGCTAAACTGAAAGGTCAGTGGTTCAAATCTACTGGTAGTTCCTTAGACACCCTATACAGAGTCACTATGAGTCATAATTAACTCAACAGCACCTAACAACAAGAAGCATACAGTAATAAAATTGCTTTATAATAATAAAATTATCCCTAAATTGCCTTATGTGTTTAATAACGCTATTAAAAGTCCACCAGTTTTTTTCTATATAAATTGACAAGCTGCTCCTAAAAAATGTAGATGAAACTACAAATGATCTACAATAGCCAAAACAACTTTTCAAAAACACAAGTTGCAGACACAAGCTGTCAAATTTCTAGGTGTACTATAAAGGAGCTCTGGTAGCGTAGTGGTTACGAATCGGGCTGCGAACCTTAAGGTCAGCGGTTCGAAACTACCAGACGCTCCGCGGGAGAAAGATGAGGCTTTCTACTCCCGTAAGGATTTACACCCTCGGAAACCCTGTACAGGGTCGCTATGGGTCGGAACCGACCCGACAGCACTTAACAACAACAACAACAACAAACAACACTATAAAGTTACAATAATTAAAGACATTGTTATGTCAGCATGAAGATAGACATATAGATCCATAAAGCAAATTTAGAGTTCAGAAATAAACTCTTACATTTATGATCAATTGATTTTCAACAGAGGTTCCAAGGAAATTCAATAGAGAAAGGATGGTCTTTTCAACAAATGGTGCCGGGGCAATTGGATAACCATATAAAAATATATAAGTGTTGTTGTTGTTAAGTGTCACTGACTTGATTCCATCTCATAGAGATCCAGCATAGAGTTTCCAAGCTGTAAATCTTTACGGGGGAAGAAAGCATAATCTTTTTCTGGCAGAGTGGCTGCTGGGTTTGAACCTTACACAGGTGTTTACCTTGCAATGCCACACCACCTGCAGAAATGCTGAAATTCGGTAAAACAATTCTGGCACAGCACACCAATGCATATATCGAGCATGTGTTATGACATGCTTATTGCCAGGAGTGAATATAAGTCTGATGCTCTCATCGTATTTACAAGCAAATCATACAGTTTTGTTCATTTTCTCTCTTTAATTTCCTGTATTTCTGTGTAAAAATAGTCCAAAATGTAATTTTTTATTACAAATGTATAATCAAGGTGTAAGTCATGGATTGAGTTTGGCAGTCCTCCAGTGATCTGAAAATGAACAGTAGAAACTATGTGTTTGTTTTTGTTAAGTTCAGTTGATAGGTGTAGCAGAGTTGACTGTGAAAATATTACCAGATTATCTTAAGTGAAAACATTAGATAATGTTCCAAATCCAAACCAAATCCACTGCCGGTGAGGTGATTCCAGTTCATAGCGATTCTATGTAGGGTTTCTGAGGCTGTGAATCTTTACTGGAACAACAGAAAGCCTCATCTTTCTCCTGCGCTCCTGTGGAACCACTGATGGGTTTGCAGTCCGGTACTTATCCTACAACATTAGGTTGCTTGTTTCACAGATGAATTATGTCTTCTTAGTGTCTATCAAAGTCAGCAACACACTCACACACACACACAACACAGCAAGTTTGTGGGGAGTTAGCAAAAAAAAAAAAAAACTTATAATGTATGTTTTTTCTATGAAAAAATATGGTAAGTGAAAGGACAAGCCAGAGACTGAGAGAAAATAGTTTCAAATAGATCTGGTAAATAACTTAAATAGACTCCTGGTGAGGTACTGTGGGATCAGAACTGGACTGTGAACCACAAGGTCAGCAGTTATTTAACAAACAAACAAAAAAGAATATTAAAAAAGTTCTTATAATTCAGTTTAATAAGCAACTCAGTTTATTAAATGGTCAGACAACTTGAATAGACAGACATGTCGCTAAAGAAGTCACATGAATGACTTGCTCTTCTTGTGTTGTTGTTGTTAAGTGCTGCCAAGTCAGGTCAGACTCACAGCAACCCAGTATAGGGTTGCTGAGGATGTAAATCGTTTCGGGAACAGAAAGCCTCATCGTTCTCCCATGGAGTGGCTGGTGGACTTGAATGGCCACTTTATGGTTCACAGTCAAGTGTTGGTCCTACAGCATCACCTTGATCCCATACGAACGCCTAATAGTCACTTTAAAAGATTCCCAATAGCACTGCTATTGTTAGGTCCCTCGAGTATGTTCTGACTCAAAGATATCTTGTGTATAACAGAAGGAAACACTGCCCAGTTCTGCACCTTCCTCACAATCTTTTATTGTGAGTCTACTTCTCCTGCTGTTGCAGCTACTGTGTCAAGCCAGCTTGTCAAAGGTCTTCCTCTTTTTCACTGACCCTCTACTTTACCAAGCCACTATATCTTCAAAAAGACAGACATGCCAAGTATTGGTAGGGATGCAGAGAAACTAACAGTTTCTGAACTCAACCCCAAGGCTCAATATTCAGTTAAGTGATAGACAAAACTATTGGGTGAGGAAGTAAGCACACCGTAAGACAATCAACCATAAGAGATCAAAAGGGCAGCATTTGCCCAGAAAAGAGGGTGTATGGTGAACCCAAGGAGAATGTGGGGAAGGGTGGTGTTACACTGTAGGTTTTACAATCAATGTACAAAACAAAACGTGTATGAATTATTAAATGGGAAACCAATTTGCTCAGCAAACTTTCACCCAAGTCACAATAAAAGTTCAAAAATAAAATCATGGTGTTGGTTTTTTTTTAATTAAAATGTAAAATTACCATGCAATCCAATAATTCCACTCTTAGGAATATATCCAAGAGAAATGAAAATCTATGTCAACTCAAAGTCTTACATGACAATATTCAGAGCAGTATAGCCAAAATCTGGCATAGTAGCCAAAATCTGAAAAGAATACAAAGGCCCACCAACTGGTTAATGAACACCAAATATGTTGCTGTTATTGTCAGGTGCCTTCAAGTCAATTCCAACTTAGAGTGACCCTCTGCATGACAGAATGAAACACTGCCTGGTCCTATGCCATCCTCACAACTGTTGTCAAGTTTGAACCCATTGTTGCCGCCACTGTGATAATCCATCTTCTTGGGGGTCTTCCTCTTTTTTGTTGACCTTCTACTTTCCCAAGCATGATGTCCTTCTCCAAGGATGTGTCCCTCCTGATGATGCACCCAAAGCATGAGACCAAAGTATGAGACACAAACTCTCACCATCTCGGCTTCTAAAGAGCATTCTGGCTGCACTTCTTCCAAAACCAATTTGTTTGTTCTTCTGGCAAGTCCATGGTACTTTAAACATTCTTCTCCAACACCGTAATTCAAATGCATTGATTCTTCTACAGTCTTCCTTATCCATTTTCCAGCTCCTTACATGCATATGAAGTGACTGAAAATATCAAGGTTTAGGTCAGACACTAGCCATCTAACTGATCTTTTTGATCTTTAGCACTTCAAAGAGGATCTTTGCAGAAGATTTGCTTAATCCAGGAGGGCATTTGATTTCTTGACTGCTGCTTTCATTGAGTGTTGATTGTGGATCCACGCAAAATGAAGTCTTTGACAACTTCAATCTTTTCTCCATTTATCATGATGCTCTTTATTGATCCAGTAATGAGGATTTTTGTTTTTTTTTACATTGAGACTCAACTCATACTGAATGTTGCAGTCTTTCATCTTAATCAGTATGTTTAGTCCTCTTGCTTTCAATAAGCAAGGTTGTACCATTTACAATTCACAGGTTGTAAATGAGTCTTCCTCCAATCCTGATGTCATGTTCTTCTTCATATAATCCATCTTCTTGGATTACTTGCTCAGCATACAGACTGAATAAGCATAATGAAAGAATACAACCCTGGGGTACACTTTTCCTAATTTTAAACCATTCAGTCAGTATGCCCTTATTCTGTTAGAGTAACTACCTGTTGGTCTGTGCAATTCCTCATGAACATAAATAAGTATACTAGGATACCCATTCTTAAAAATGTTATCCATAGTTGGTTATGATTGATACAGTAGAAAGTCTTTGCATAGTCAATAAGGCACAAGTAAACATCTGCTTTCATCAAGATCCATCTGATATCAGTAATCAATAATATTCAGCAACATAGTTTTCTTTAAAATCAAGTATCATATGGCTATATTCAGCAAGAAAAAGAAACAAAATACATGGCATAATCTGAATGAACATCAAAAACATTATGCTAAGTAAAAAGAAGCCAGATGTAAATGACTGCATATTGAACAATTCCACATACATGCAATGTCCAGAAAAAATAAATGTATAAAGAAGCAGACCAATAAGGCTGGGGCATAGGAGAGGTAAGATGGGAGGAGAGATTTACTAAAAACCGGCTCAGGGAAATTTTGAGGAATGATGGAATAGTGTTAAGACTAGACTGTGCTGATGGTTGTAAAGTTCCATAAATTCACTAAAAATCTATTAATCTACTGATAATGGATTAACTTCACAGTATGTAAATTACTATGGGCAGTACCATTCCTAAATCTGTCTTTAAGTTGAATTTAAACATAAAACAAAGTGCTCTGGTAGCGTAGTGGTTACAAATCAGGCTGCGAACCGCAAGGTCGGCAGTTCGAAACTACCAGCTGCTCCATGGGAAAAAGATGAGGCTTTCTGCTCCCGTAAAGATTTACAGCCTTGGAAACCCTGTTGGGGGTCGCTATGGGTCGGAACCAACTTGACAGCACTTAACAACAACAAGCATAAATCAGAACAGTTAGGTACAGTTCATCTCTAACATCAGTTAGTCAAATATTTGTTTTAGTATATAGTCCTTCTATGACTATATACTAAACAGAGCAACCAGCAGTGCTCTGTTCTGTTATGCATAGGATTACTATGAGTCAGAACAAACTCCGAGTCTCCTAGCACCAACATACGTTACATAAAAAACATAAAGGAAACACTTCCAAACACATTTAAAGCATCAATAACATAACAATACAAAAATAATAATAATGTTTTGTTGCATCTCACAAAATAGTGCCTATTTGTTACTATAAATCACTGTGCCTCAAATTTGTAATATAATAGGCTAACCACAGGTTATATAAAAGTCAGGTATTTTTAACTCAGGGACTGCCCATACTCAAATTATGTTGTAAAAATGTTTTACTGAATAAAAGGTAATTAGAAAATAAGAGCATAGTCAAATCTAAGTTAAATATAAAGAGGAAAGTAGTAAAGGTATACATGAGGGAGCTTCAAAAGTTTGTGGGAAAATCCATTACCTTTTCATTCTATTGTCCACAAACTTATTGAAGACCTTCTGTGTTGTAAGCTGTCGAGATGATTCTGACTCATAAACAGATTCCAAAATAAATGAGATAGTTGATAGACAGGAAGATTCTGACTCATAGCAACCCTATTTCCCCAGAGAGTTTCCTAGGCTGTAATCTTCACACCAGATTGCCAGGCATTTTCTACTTCAAGGCAACTGGTGAGTTTGAACCACTGTCCTCTCAGTTAGCAGCTGACCACTTAACCACTGTGCCACCAGAATTCCTAAGGATACATATAAACATCAATGAAAAAGAGAGAAGAATCAGTAAAGAGTATTGATACAACCAAAAAGTAAGTTTCAAGGGTAGAAAATATCAAAATCACAAAAGACACAAGACACAAAATCAAACACTATATAGAATATCAATCACAAATACAATAGAAATAGATAAGAGGAGGGTGAAGACATTGTAGGCCAGTTAAGAATATGAGCAAATTTTAAAATAGTGTTTATAGTGTGCTGAATAAATCAATCTGACTACTGTAGAAAGGTAAGATAGTAACAGATAAAGGCTATGAATGGAGGTAAGAAATGATATACTTTTAGGTATCAAATTAAAGTCATTACAATTTAAGAAGAAAAGAACAAGCAAAAGTGAAAATATATATCTATGTTATTGTTGTTGTTGTTGCTAAGTGCCGTCAAGTCGATTCCAACTCATGGAGACCCTGCATCGGGTTTCCAAGGAGCAGGTGGTAGGTTTGAACCACCGACCTTGTGGTTTGCAGTCCAGTACTGATCCACAATGCCACACCAGGAGTCCATAAATACGGTAAATATAGTCTCTTCAGTTCATGTGTATCCTAACCATAGAATACTTTCTCTATGTAAATCCTAAATCTGTCATACAGAAGTTACGTAGAGAAAAAATGACATCCAATTAAAACAGTATCCCATACTGAAGTAGACATTAGGGCAGAACCCTTAACCCCTCATGAAGTGTGGCTAAAGCAATTTCACATTGCATATCTAACTTCATTAAGATTTTCCAAACAAGCTTTTGATTTTGAAAGAGCATCAATGCTCATATGTAATGATTACTGATGCTAACATTCATCTATGACACCTCTAAGTACAATAAGAAAGGTATATCAGCCATTTCTTCATTACCATAATTAGTAACATGCTGAGTATTCCAAACTGCCAAATCCACACTCACCTCTTAGAGGATTGCTGTTGTTAAGCACTGTCAAATCAATTCTGATTAAGAGCAACCCCATACAGAGTTTCGAGGTGGAGCTGGTAGCTTTGAGTCGCTGATCTTGAGGTTCATATTCCAATGCTTATCCTACAGTGCCACACCAGCTGTCCTCTCAGAGGATTGTTGTTGTTGTTGTTATTATTAAGTGCCGTGGAGTCGGTTCAAACTCATAGTGACCCTGCACAGGGTTTCCAAGGAGTGACAATTGAGGTTGAACCACCAACCTTCTGCTTCAAACCCAGTTAACCTTTCAAATGTCTCCATGAGTCACATCCATCCCAGTTCATCTGATCTGCAGGAGAGGCTACTCTTCAAACTCTGTGGCATTTACATCATATCCAAAATCTTGATGATGGTATGAGCTTTCATTATTTATACAATTAGATCTTGGCATTTATTAACAAATTGGTTCTGATTCATAGCGACCCTGTGTAGTTTCCAAGGAGCTGCTAGTGGGTTTGAACCACCAAATTTGCGGTTAGCAGTCCAGTGCTTATCTTACAGTGCCACATCAGGACCTCATTTATAATTACAGAGGGTCTCATTTATTCAGTTCAACTAGTTATTGAGAATGTCTTCTGTACAAAGCATTTTGGGGGCACTATAGGGGGACAGATGAATAAGAAATAGTTCCATCCCTAGGTCTCAGTCTAGTGAGGAAAACTGACATGCCAATAAATATTCATACCAGGTTTGTAGTGAGATGTACTAAAGAATTCAGTCAAGTTTAAATGTCTTGCTTGGAGTGGGCCAGTGGGGGTAGAGTATCCATTCAAATTGAAGAAAGGGATCCAATAACTTATAAGGCAGGACAATGGTATTCAAAAGAGACAAGATAACTTGAACAAAGGCCTAGAAGACAGAAAGTAGAAAAAGTTGTTAGAGCAACAGGAAGCAGACCTAAGGGTGAGAACTCAGGGTCTCCAGATTAAGAGCATAAGAATTGGAGGGAATAACCTAGAAATTAAAGTGGTTACTCAGGGTCCAGGATTCTCCAAAGAAAAAACAGCCGATAGAAGAGAGATTACAATATATAAAAGATAGTTGGTAGATAGAAGGATGGATGGGTAGGTAGATTTAAAGGAATTGGCTTATGTGATTCTGGAAATTGGCAAGTCTGGAATCCATAGGGCAGATGACAAGCCAGAAACTATAGCTGGAGATATATCTTATAAAACCCCTGGTCTTTTGTCTTCAGCCTTCAAGTAAGTGAATAAATTTCACTCACATTATCAAGGGTAGTTTCCTTCATTTGTTGTTGTTGTTAAGTGCCTTTGAGTTGGCAAGGTTGGTGGTTCACAGTCACCAGTCACTTCTTGCAAACCCTATACAGCATTGTTATGGGTCAGAACCTACTTGACAGCACTTAACAACAACATACAGCCTGCGAGCTGAACATTTCCCACCCCTGCAAGTATCTAGAGTTTCCAAGGAGCTGGTGATGGGTTTGAAACACCAACCTTGAGGTTAGCAGTCCAGTGTTTATACTATGGCACCATGCCAGGACTCCTTCCTATCACTAGACAATCCATAGCTTCTTCACCCTCAGTAAGCACCTCAGCCTATCATGGTTCTTTGCCTGGTGGGATAAGTGAAAAGAATAGGCAGGAAGATGGGGGCTTGTGCAATAACCTTGACAAGTAGCCAAAGTTAGGACATTGAAGATAGACACAGAGAGTTATGGAAGATTATCATCAAGTCTAAACTCGCCTTCTAAGGTCTAACTAAGCCATTTCCACAAAGAGTCATTCTTTTGTCCATTTAGATCATTATCATAACTTGATAACCATTCTTTGTTCACAAACTAATACAACCAAATTTTCTTTCTCATATATAGAGAATTCTCTCCACCTGGATGTGCACATCTTTCAAAGGTTAGAAGGCACCCCTTGCTTTGAACAAGCCCCACACTGCACAACTGAATACAGATATTTTACATGAAAGTCCTTGACTACACAATTCATGTATGAGACTAGAAACTCCATTTGCAAAGTTCAAAATTGAGTTCCTAGGTTTCTGAAGGCAGAAAGCGGCAGGCACAAAATCTCAAAGCTCACATTTCTGATAAGTTCAAAAAGCTAATAAGCATTGAATCACTTACCCCTGTTTCCTCAGGTCACCTTTGTATTTTCCTAGCATGTAGAAAGTGCTTGGGGAGCTCCCAACTATGTCCTAAGTGTGCTCATGGCAGGAGCGACAATGCCATGTAATTATCATTCAGAATTGCCAGTGTGCAAAATTTATTTAAAGATATTTATCAAAGGATCTCACAGCACATTGAATAACGGTAGAGCACTTCCCAGTATTAACTATCTTGTGATTCTTTCTGTGACACATTCTCAAACTTACCTAGTGAAAAAGGATCTGCAACTTAATTCCCATTTCACAAAGAACAATAAATCTCATATAAGGCAAGTCAGCAGCACTTTGCTGAAAGTTTAAAGGGCAATGGTGACTCTTCAGCAAATACAAAACAAATTCAAACACACAAGAAGGTAAGACAAAAAGTATTGCTACAGGTCACAATGCAAACCTCCATAAATTTACAAACATCAAAATACTGAAAAGCATCTTTTCAGACCACAGTGCTATAAAACTAAAATCAGCAACAAGAAGACAAGGAAATAAAGTGGAATCCATGGAAACTGAACAACACCCTGCTGAAAAGCGACTGGGTAAAAGAAGAAATTAAACGTGCATTCATACAGTTCCTAGAAACAAACGAGCATGAAAACACAACATATCAAAATCTTTGGGACACAGCGAAAGCAGTCCTGGAAGGACAATTTATTGTGATAAATACACACAACCAAAAAGAAGATAGAACCAAATTTAACACATTAACACAGCAATTAGAAACTGACCAACAGAGGGAACCTACAGTCACCAAAAGAAAAGAAATAATAAAGATAAAGCAGGAATAAATGAGATGGAAAACAGAAAAACTATAGAAAGAATCAACAGGACAAGAAGCTGGTTCTTTGAAAGGATTAATAAAATTGACAAACCACTGGCAAACCTAACCAAAGAAAAGAGGGAGAGGACACAAATAATTCGCATTAGAAACCACATGAGCGATGTCACAATGGAATCAAATGAAATCAAAAGGATAATAACAGAATACTGTGAAGAGTTGTACTCAAACAAATTAAAAAACTTAGGGGAGATGAATGCATTTTTAGAAAAACATGACCTACCTAAACTTACACTGAGTAAAGTAGAACACTTCAGCAGACCCATAACAAAAGAAGAAACTGATCAGGTCATCAAAAAACTCCCAACTAAAAGAAGTCCAAGCCCAGACGGCTTCACTGGTGAGGTCTACCAAACATTCAGGGAAGAGCTGTCACCAATTCTACTCAAATTATTCCAGAATATAGAAGAGGTCGGAAAACTTCCTAATACTTTTTATGAAGCAAGCATAACCCTCACCCCAAAACCAGGTAAGGACATCACCAAGAAAGAAAACTACAGACCAATATCCCTCATAAACATAGATGCAAAAATTCTCAACAAAATCCTTGCTTTGACAACAGACAACAGAATCCAGCAGCACATCAAAAAAATAATATATCACAAAAGGGGGATGAAAGGACGGTTCAACATTAGAAAAACAATCAGTGTAATACACCACATAAATAAGAAAAAGGAAAAGACCCACATGATCATATCAACTGATGCAGAAAAAGGCATTTGGCAAAATCTAACATCCATTCCTGATAAAAAACACTCACCAAAGTAGGAATTGAGGGGAAATTCCTCAACATAATCAAGAGCATAAATACAAAACCAACAGCCTACATCACTCTCAATGGAGAGAAACTGAAAGCCTTCTCTCTGCGAACGGGAACCAAACAAGGATGCCCCTTGTTACCACTCCTATTCAGTATTGTTTTGGGAGTCTTAGCCAGAACTATATGGCAAGATAGGGAAATTTAAGGCATACAAATTGGCAAAGAGGAAATAAAACTCTCTATTTGCAGACAATATGATCTTATACATAGAAAACCCCAAAGACTCAGTGAAAAAGCTACCAGACATTTTTGGAAGATTCAGCAAAGTGACAGCGTATAAGATCAACATCCAAAAATCAGTTGGATTCCTCTACAGCAACAATGACAGTGCTGAAAAAGACATTAGGAAAGAAATACCATTTACAATAACCACCCAAAGGATGAAATATTTAGGAATAAATGTAACCAGAGAAACAAAGAACCTATACAAAGAGAATTACAAAATACTACTACAAGAAACCAAAAGAGACTTACAAAAGTGGAAGAACATACCATATTCCTGGATAGGAAGACTCAACATCGTGAAAATGTCAATACTACCCAAAGCAATATACACATATAATGCGATTCCGATCTAGATTCCAGCGACATTCTTCAAAGAGATGGAAAAGACAATTAGAAACTTTATATGGAAAGGAAGGAGACCCAGGATAAGCAAAGCACTGCTCAAGAAGAAGAACCTAATAGGAAGCCTCTCACTCCCCAATTTCAAAATCTGCTACATGCTACAGTGGTCAAAACAGCCTGGTACTGGTACTATGAAAGATATATTCATCAGTGGAACAGAATTGAGAATACAGAAACTAACCCATCCACATACAGCCAACTGATTTTCGACCAAGTGCCTACTAGGTATGTTACATGGGGAGGAGACAGTCTCTTTAAAAGATGGTACTGGCAGAACTGGAAAGCGATATGCAAAAGATTGAAACAAGAGCTTTACCTCATGCCATGTTGGCTGGATGATCAGAATTTGACTAGAAGAAGAAGAGGGAAAAAAGAAAAAAGAGTAACCTGCTACAATTTGATTCACTTTACCTATACTTATGGATGGAGTAGCTCAAAAAAGGGAACAAATCTTAACAGCAAGGCTCACTCCCATCCCCTCGGTACACAGGGCTAACAGGGATGGGCAACACAGACATTGGCTATCCAAAATGGGGGGGCCTCTAAAGGCAAGAAATGACTGGCTTACAAGCTTTCAAGAGGGAGCCTAGTTCTAGACGGGGCGGGGAAAGGTAGAATCACCACTGAATGATTTCCAATCCATTGGGACTGGGCTGGCAAAAGGAAATGGGGATAAGATTCTTGTGGTACAATGGTGAATAATCACCATCAGGTCTAACTGTGAGGTTAGGAAACGTAGAGGTAGATGTTTTTTGAAAAAAGAGGAGAGTGATTGATTTTGCAGCCCAGGATTAGAAGTCCCTGGGACCATCAAGTGAGAAGAGCGGAATGTGTAACCCTACCCAGAGAGGCAGTGAAACCAGACAAATATGGGTCTCTTCCAATCAGTTGGCCTGGTAGCTGTCTTCCAAGTTTCTTGGCATAGAAGAGTGCTTTCTCAGTTTGTTGAAATAATTCACTGTGTATTCTGTTAATTCCTGGAGCCCTGTTTTTCACTAGTGCTTTCAATGCAGCTTGGACTTCTTCCTCCAGGACCATCAGTTCTTAATCATATGCTACCTCTTGAAATGTCTGAACATGAATCAATTCTTTTTGGTACAGTGACTGCGTCTTCCATCTTCTTTTGATGTTTTCTGCGTCTTTCAAAATTTTGTCTGTATAATCCTTCAATATTTCAAGTTGAAGTTTTAAGGTTTTTGTCAGTTCTTTCAGCTTGAGAAATGCTGAGTGTGTTCTTCCCTTTTGGTTTTCAAACTCTAGATCTTCGTACATTTCATCATAATACTTTGTCTCCTTGAGCTGCCCTTTGAAATTTTCTGTTCGCCTCATTCACTTCCTCATTTCTTCCAGTCACTTTAGCATCTCTGTGCTAGAGAGCAAGTTTTTGGAGTCTCTTCTGACATCCAATTTGGTCTTTTCAGTCTTTCCTGTCTTTTTAACAATCGTTTGCTTTTCTCCTGTATGATGTTCTTGATATCCTCTCCCAACTCTTCGGGTCTTCCATCATTAGTGTCAAATGCATCAAATCTGTTCTTGAGATGGTTTCTAAGTTCAGGTGAGATCTGGTCAAGGTAATATTTTGGCTCTAATGGCCTTGTCGAAATTTTCTTCAGCTTTAGACTGAACTTGCATATGAGCAATTGATGGTCTGTCCCACGGTCTACACCTGGCCTTGTTTGGGCTGAAGATACTGGCCTTTTTCACCATCTCTTCCCACAGATATTGTTAATTTGATCCCTGTGTATTTAATTTGGTGAGGTCCATATGTTCAGTCACCTTTTATGTCATTTAAAAGATATTTACAATAAATATATCATTGGTCTTGCAAAAATCTATTATGCAATCTCCAGCATTATTCCTAACACCAATGCCATATTTTCCAACTACAGATCCTTCCTCTTTGATTCCAAGATTCACATTCCAATCTTGAATAGTTATCAATGCATCTTGATGACATGTTTGATCAACTTCAGACTGAAGAAGTTGGTAGAATTCTCAAATTTCATCATCACTGGTTTTAGTGCTTGGTGCATAAATTTGAAAAATAGTGGCCTTCCTTGTAGGCATATGGATATTATCTTATCACAAGCACTGTTGTACTTCAAGATTGATCTTGAAAAGATTCTTTTTTGGTGACGAATATGGCACCATTCCTCTTGAATTTATTGTTCCAGGAGTAGTAAACCATATGATTGTCAGATTCAAAATGGCTAATACCAGTCTATTTCAGCTCACTAATGGGTAGGATATCCATATTTATGCATTCCATTTCTATCTTGACAACTTCAAATTTCCTAGGTTCATACTTTGTACATTCCATGTCCTGATTATCAAGGAAGTTATTATGTTCAAATACATCAATGCCGCTCTTTCTCCTCATTTTGAGTTGTGCTCCACCAGCAAATGAAGGTCCCAAAAGTTTTACTCCATGTGTGTCAGCATGGTCAGCTCTACTTTGAGTAGGCAGCTCTTTCCCAGTTTTATTCTGAATGACTTCCAACCTGAACAGCTTACCTTCTGGTGCTGTACTTGACAATATTCCACTGCTAAACATAAGCTTTTCAGTGGTTAAACATTCAGAAGTAGTCCTTCTCTCCTTCTTCCTAATCTGTCTTAGTCTGGAAGCTCAGTTGAAACCTGTGCACATGGGTGACCCTGTTGGCATTTCAAATACTGAGGGTATAGCTTCCAGCATCACAGCAACACGCAAGCCACCACAGAATGGCAAACTGACAGACACACATATACAAGGAAGACATACAATCACAGATACAAGGAAGCTTCAAAAAGTTCATGGAAAAATGGAATTGAACGATAATGGAATTATCTCTCTCATATGATTTATATAGTCTATTACAATGCCAACTGACAAAGTTTGGTGACATTAAAAAGTAGAAATAAACTGTTTATTTACATTGCAGAAACATTAAATTGGAACATCTTGGTTTTATCACCAGTCAGTTGTGTGCTATCACCGAGCAAATCACTGACTTCTCTAAGTTTCAAGTTAACTGAAGGACTTCTTAATCTACATTAATATTTTTCAAATGGTGTTATACAGAGTTTCTGAAAGGTGCCTCAGAAACCACCTGATAAAGAAAGAGCAACCTCCCCTCCTTTACCTCTTTATTCATTGGAGTTTGGCATAAGAATTCCTCTAAAGAAACAGAGCTTTAAAAATGAAAGTCACGATGAGATGGTATTCAAAGCTACTTCTGACCCTCATGTTCTATAATAATTCCATTAACCTACAGAGGCATTTTTACTCACTTTTCCCTGTTTATAATATCGTCTGTTCCCTGTATGAACAAGATTCCTTCCTAACTGTGTAAGTCTTTAAGTGGAATTTGTAGGTAAGTTAAACAGGTACATATTGTTCTTATTTATCTTTACTTTAGTGAAAGAAAAGGCTCAAAGCCTTTTCAATGATTTAAAAGCTGTACCTGCAGCAAGTGAAGGTGATTGTGATGAAGAATTTGTTATAAGTAGGGTTCACATTAAGGGCGTATTTACATAACATTGTTGTTGCTGTTGTTGTTAAGTGTAACTGACTGGATACTGAGTCATTGTGACCCTGAGTTTCCAAAAAGCTTGCTGGTGGGTTGGAACTGCCAACTTTGTGGTCAGCAGTCCAGTGCTTATCCTACAGTGCCAAGACTCCTATATAATATTAAAAGGCAAATAAGAGCTGTCAGTAAATCAGACATTCATAACCCAGGGGCTGTCTGTATGCAAATATTCATTTCAAAAAGGAAAGTTAACCAACTGATTAGTTAGTTATGAATATTTATTACAATGTTACACAGCGTTCCTCACCTTGATATTACTGATTTGTTCTATGGGGCTGTTCTGTGTAGCATAGGACATTTAGCAGCTTTCCTGGTTTCTAACCATACTTACTGATAAAGATCAAAGACCACAGCCTTCAGTATGGATTGCATCTCAATGTAAAGAAAACAAAAATCCTCACTACTGGACCAATAAACAACATTCTTACCAATGTAAAAAAGATTGAAGTTGTCAAAGACTTCATTTTTCTTGGATCAACCATCAACACTCATGGAAACAGCAGTCAAGAAATCAAGCAATATTCCATTAGGAATATTGGAATTAGGAATAACTCCCAACAGCATGTGTGGGAGTTATGTAAAACTCAAAGCAAGTACCAGGGAAGCCTGCTATATCTACAACCGAGTCAGTGAAGGCACCTACAACCTCAAGAGTCCACAGTGCCCATGTGAACCAGAATTTGCTGTTACAGTTGTTGTTTTTCAAGTGCCGTCATGTCAGTTCTGACTCACAGCAACCCTGTATAGGGTTTCTGAGGAGTGGACAGTGAGCTTGAACTGCTACTTTGCTGTTCAAATCAACCTTGCAGTCCAGTACATTAACAAACAGTGCCACACCAGGACTCCTGTAACAGTTGTTGTTGTTGTTAGGTGCCATCGAGTCGGTACCGACCCATAGCGACCTTATGCACAGCAGAACGAAACACTGCCCGATCCTGGACCAATCTCACTACTGTTTCCATGCTTGAGTCCATCAATACTGCCATTTGGCCAATCCATTTCCTTGGGGGTCTTCCTCTTTTTCTCTGACCTGCCACCTTACCAAACATGTGAGTAAAGTTTTGCTAAAGGTAATACAGAAATGGCTACAATAATACCTGTTACATTAGGTCCCTGGATTATAAACATCAGACTCACAGACAACTTCTACTTTTCCTTTGTTTTGTTGTTGTTAAGTCCGATGAGTCGGTTCTGCCTCATAACGACCCTGTGTACAGTTTCTGGGACTGTACATCTTTGTGGGAGCAGAAAGCCTCATTTTTCTCCCACAGAGTGGCTGGTGGGCTGAAATTATCTTGTGGTTTGCTGTCCAATGCTTATTGTTCCAAACTACCACACTCCCCCATTTTCCCTTTGATATTATGTAAAGTTGCTCTCACTTTTGAAACCATTGATCCAACCCCTGCCCAAAACAAATTCATCACAATCATGTTCACTTGCTGTAGGTGTAGCTTTTAAATCATCAAAAAGTCTTACAATCTTTTCTTACACTAAAAATCCATTGCCATCGGGTTGACTTCTATTCATAGCTACAATATAGTACAGAACAGAGTACAACTGCTCTTCTGGGTTTCTGAGTCTGTAAATCTTCATAGGAGCAGACAACCTTATCTTTCTTCATTGTAGTGACTGGTGGGTTTGAACTGCTGACCTTGAAGTGAGCAGCCCAATGCTTAACCCTTAGTGCTACCAGGGCTCCTTCTTGCACTAAAGTAAGGGTAAATAGGAACTATATGTCCAGGTTCCAACTTACCTACAAATTCCGTAAGAACACATTTAGGAACCCTGGTATTACCTGCAATGTAAAAAGAAGGCAAAGGCACTTTAAGAAACACAAATGACCAGGGACCTTGTCATAATACCCTTTCTTACTCCTATTCTGTCTTGTATTATCCAAAAACATTGAAAAGGATAGAGCAACCTATAGTCCTTTTCCTTTAGAAGATGCACATATCAAGAAGTGAAATAGAACCTGGCTCTAGTAATAGATAAGTAACATGTATGAGCTTTGAAATGTAAAGTATTTAATTTCAGCGATTCTGTGTACAAGATAAATGGTTCTATATTTATATTGAAAACTGGTATTGCACAATGAATGGTAAAACTCATGCTAGTAACTCAAAATTTTAATTTTCTTTACTTTATTATTGTTGTTGTTGTTGTTAAGTGCTGTCAAGTCGGTTCTGACCCATAGTGACCCTGAACAGGGTTTCCGAGGCTGTAAATCTTTATGGGAGCAGAAAGCCTCATCTTTCTCCTGCGGAGCATCTATCTGGTAGTTTCGAACTGCTGACCTTGAGGTTCGCAGCCCAATTCGAAACTACTGTGCTACCAGACTAAGAATGATATTAAATAGAAAATTTAAAAGCCCAATGATAAGTCAAGGGATAGACCAGTAGAGAAAGGAAACAGTTTTATATTTTAGTATCTTTATGTTAACAGCACTGTTTCTCTGTATTTTTTAAGCAAGGGCCCCACATTTCCATTTTGCACAGGTCCTACAAATTATGTTGTTTGCCTTGTTTAGGACTCATCAACACACAGGTGGTATTTGCCCCTAGGGATGTGAATGAGATTGCACAAGGAACACATGGGGGAGAAGAGGATAAGGGCAAGCAGAGAAGAAGCCAACCGCACCGCAGGACAGTGGGCAGTCAGAATGCCGAGATGGAACTGAAATCAGCAGAGTGGTGTGTGGAAGGAAAGAGAGATCAAATGCATCAACAGGTTAGGAAACAAAGACCCAAGAGTGGGTGAAGTCAGTTCTGACTCTCAGTCACCTGACAGGACAGAGAACTGCCTCATAGGGTTTCTTCGTCTGAAATCTTTACCAGAATACATCACCACGACTTTTCTACTGTGAAGCCACTGGGTGGGTTTGAACCTCTGACCTTTCATTTAGTAGTTGATCTTCTTACCCATTGTGTCACCACAGTACTGTGTTGTTGTTGCTGTGTGCTGTCAAGTCCGTTCCAACTCACAGTGCCCCTGTATAGGATTTCTGAGGCAGTAAATTGTTATGGGAGCAGAAAACTTCATTTTCCTTCCTTGGAGTGGCAGGTGAATTCCAGTTCCTTGAGGTTAGCAGCCCAACGCATAACCCACTATGCCACCAGGACTCCAGTATATTGTTATTCTTGTTAAGTGCCATCGAGTCAGTTCCAACCCATAGCACCCTGTATAGGATTTCCAAGGAGTGGCTGATGGGTTTGAAGCACTGACCTTGTAGTTAGCATTCCAGTGTGTATCCTACAGCATCAAACCAGGACTCCTGTACAGCCAATAGCAAATCATCAGCCTCTCCATTACACATATATGGTCCAATCAGCTAGACAGGAACTATTAACAATATGTCCTAGTGTTCCTTTCCATTGGCCATGTGGTTATTGGAAATGAGCTCTCCTTTGCCTAGTCTGACCCATGTTCTGAGTCAGGTTGGTTCTGACCTGTCCCATGTGGCTGGCGCCTCCAGAGTCTCGTGGTAGAGTCAGTGAGGTGCAGTGCTCACTGGATGGGCCTGACCTTGAGTAGGGCTCAGTGCAACTATCCAAGTGACTGACACTGGGACAGAGGAACTGATCATAATGGTAGAGCAGGGCAGGCTTCTGAATTTGTCAAGCCCAATGCAAAATGCAAATGCTCGATTCCCTCTGTGACAGACAGAATGGCTGAAGACCCCTAGCTGTGGCAGATGGGTGACTTCATTGGTTGGGGATACGCTCAGTACCTGGAGTGGGGTTGGGTGAGTGGCCACTGTCCTGATGTCTGTAGAATGCTACGTGGTTCTGCAAGCCTGGTTTAGGTCACTGCCTTACTCAGTCCTAGGATGTCAAAGGACGTGCCCTATCCCAACACTCTCTGACTCATGCTCAGGGAAGGCAGGAGCATCTTTCTATTTAATACCTCCCACCACCCCCCACCACATGGATGCTATAGGATTTGGGGATGAGGGTGGAGAGGGGCTTACCTAAACTCATCCCAGGAAAGTGCAGAGGCAGCAAGAGGCAAGATTAGGAGTGAGCAGAGTGCTGGCATATGTTCCTCTGGACCATTGGACTTCACTTCACTTGCAAAACACAAATTCAAAGATACATTTGTAAAGAATTTCAAGACAGCAACAGCTGGGGCCCTTCTGGGTGAGCCGAGCATGGGGAACTGCACAGGTGGCAGTGAAGCCAGCCCTAGATGGACTTAACACCATTTCCTCACAAGTGCTTGTGTTTATGTGCCGTGGAGTTGTTTCTGACTCATAGCAACCCTTGTACAGGGTTTCCGAGGCTGTAAGTCTTTGTTGTTGTTGTTGTTGTTGTTATGTGCCATGGAGTCGGTTCCAACTCATAGCGACCCTGTACAGGGTTCCCGAGGCTGTAAATGTTTACAGGAGCAGAAAGCCTCGTATTTCTCCCACGGAACAACTAGTAGCTTCGAACTGCTCATCTTAAGCTTCGCAGCCCTATTCATAACCACTATGCTACCAGAACTCCCTATTTCCTCCCAGAGGCTCCTTTTATTCAAGTAACCATGAGCATGGCAGTAGTTTACGTGTCTCTTAACCTTTCATGATCAAAGGGAAAAAAAACAGAGTATACACATTCTCTTTTGTTTTAGCTACTTTGTGTGTGTGTGTGTTTTATTTGTGGAAAAGGCTCATTGGGCCTGAGTGCAGATGGATATATCTGAGACTTACAGGTCAGGACCATATCTTCCTGGCTTCTCTTGATGGGATGTGAATATATTTAAGTAACTTTAACACAGTGACTCTCAACAGGTCAGGATTATGCCTCACCCAGAACTCACTGACAATGTGTGGAGACAGGATTGTTTATCACAACTGAGGTCGGAGTACTATTGGTATCTAGTGGGTTGTTGTTAGGTGCCATCTAGTTGGCACTAACTCATAGTGACTCTGTGCACAACAGAATGAAACTCTGCCCGGTCCTGGGCCAACCTCACAAATGTTGTCACATTTGAGCCCATTGAAACTGCCACTTTGCCAATGTATCTTGCTGGGGGGGCGGGGGGGCTTCCCATTTTTCTCTGACCCTCCACCTTACCGAAGATGGTATCCTTCTCAAGTGACAGATCCTTCCTGAGACATGAAGTCTGGCCATCCTGACCTCCAAGGAACACTCTAGCAGTACTTCTTCCAACACAAATCTATTAGTTCTTTTAGCAACCTCACAATTGTTGCCATGCTTGAGTCTATCAATGCTGCCAATTGGCCAATCCATCTCGTTGGGGGTCTTCCACTTTTTCTCTGATTCTCCACTTTACCAAACATGATATCCTTCTCAAGTGACTGGTCCCTCCTGACAATATGTCTGAGGTATGAGAGATGAAGTTTGGCCATCTTGGCCTCTAAGGAGCACTCTTAGAAAAAGTCTGCACTTTTTCCAAAATGAATCTATTGGTACTTTTGCCAGCCCATGGCTCTTTCAATATTCTCTTCCAACACCATAACTCAGAGGCATCAATTCTTCTACAGTCTTCCTTATTTGCTGTGCAGCTTTCGCATGAATAAGAGGTTATTGAAAATACCATGGCTTCCATCACATTAAAGGGAATTATTTCTTGTAAGTATCTTTTATTTTATAGAAGATCTTTTGTGCTCTGACCCCTGGCTACATTTGCAATCTCAAATTTCACCACTCCTTGACGCAGACTTCCCTCTACTAACACCGTTACTACAAAACTCTAGAAGTTCCCAGGCATGCCATGTGCTCTCATGCCTCTCTCTACGCCTTGCTCATGTTATTTCCTCTGCCTGGAATGCCCTTCCACTAGCTAATGCCCACTCACCCTTCAAGACCAATTTTAAATATCCTTTTCTCCAGAAAGTCTTTTCCTAGCCAATCCACCTAGGATTAGAACTTTTAGGATTCTCTTCTATTTTATATTACTTCTCCCATCAACTGTAGCTCATCAAAAGCATTTTTAACATCTAGTTTACTTGTCTATTTCCCATCTAAACTACATCACATGCAAGGCAAGGCCTTTGTCTTTTTCATCTCCATATCCCCAGCAGATAGTATGGTGCTTGGCACTACCAATTGCTCAATAGTTTCTGTGGACTCAGTGGTGTAATGAGAATTATCTACCTCTTCCACTCTTAACTAGATTGCTTAAAAAACATCTTTCTGAAAGATGCCTAGCTGATAAATTAATTTATTCTATTATTCTGGTTATGGAGGTTTATGTTTATCAAAGGCATTTTTCCCTGTAAGTATTAAATGTCTGTGAACCCTGACTATGCTTGCTTTCTGTCTACACTGTGCTTCCTAGAAGCTGTCATAGTGTCTGAAACATAGTAAGCTCTCAGTAAGTATTTACTGAATGAATGAATGAATGAATGAATGAATGAATTGGTCTTGCTTTCTACTGCCCATTTTTACCCTTTAGGAAATTCCTTAGATACCATAGTATCCTGGGAAAACTGGTTCATTGTGGTACAATAAATTAGTTAATCTCTCTTCTAGCCAGTCTTTTAAACTCCCACCAAATAACTTTTTCCTGATGGGTCAAGGTAAAAAAATGTGAGGAAGATGTGTTTTAGCTACGAATGATTGTTAACAGGGTTCATTGTGACTGGCCAATTCTTCCATCCTGCTGGGTATAAAACAAGCTCTCAGAAACAGAAGGGGAGGTGGGGAGGGAGGGACGGAGAGATGTCGCTATCATCAAAGAGTGTGTACTTCAAGAGCCCTGCACAATGAACCATCTCAGCCCAGAGACAGAAAGCTATGACAATGGAAGAGTGACAGAGGAACAACAGCGGAACCAAAAGCCAGAACACAAGACAAGAGTGGTGGACTTCCTGGCCGATGGAACAAGTAGCACTGAGTGCAAAAAGGAAGCCTGTTTGCAGAGTGGGGTGCCTCGAGCGTCTTACTTGGGGGAGTTAGGCTTGCTGACCCATGGAGCTAGAGCCAGGGGCCTTCCGGCTGAGGTTTCCAGTGAAGTGGTGTGAAGTGAAACCCTGTGAGGAGTTAGCAGCAGCCAGGAAAGAGCTTTGTTGTCCAGGCAGAGAAGCCTGCATGTGGACACAACTGAGAAGTTGACCAACTGTAAGAACTGTGCCTTGAGCAATTCGGACTCTGAATTGTAATCTGACTTCCCTAAATAAACCCCACAACTGTGAATAAGGTGTCCAAGTTTTGTGTGATAAATGAGTGAACCAAGCAGAGCAGAGAATGCTATAGAAGGATGGGTACTGGTATCTTTTTTGTTGTTGTTGCTCAACTAAAACACAGAATTATTCTTGTATTTGACTCAAGAAAAGAATCAATGGAAAAACTAAAAATAAGCATTTTTTTTTTAATTCCCACCCATTAGAGAAGGGGGATTAAGAAAGAAAGAAAAAAAATCCTATAAAAATAAAATCCTGTGAATGTTTTAACTTTCTGCCAAATCCAAAGATATACCAGTGAAGCACGATACCACAGAATGTAGAATGAGTTCATCTCTGGGATCACAGTAGCATCTGCATCATGTTAAGAATTATATCATGGTTTTGTGGTGATGGACTAAACAAACTGTTGCAACTGAGATTAATTGACCATTTTGTCTAACAAAGTGCTGTAAGTACTATTAAAGCTGATACACAAAAGCCATGTGGTTGGAGCAATGTAAGGCAATTCTTATTACAAAAGAGCAGAATTATCATCACATTCTGAGCTGTAATAAACTTTATCCTGGTGACTGTTCAATTTCCAAATGGTAAAAAGGTCATTTTACAAGTTAATAATAATAAGCACAATTTTTTTTTTTAACCCTGGAAATTTTCCAAATGGCTATTAAAGAACCCAAAGCATTTTTCCATTACTGTTAAATTAACTCATATAGGTCATGCACCAATAAGTCAAAGGTGAAGCAATTCTGAAAGTCAACTTTTCACTGGGGAGCAGGGAGAACGCAATCCCAGCTCACCTTACATAATTTTCTAATGAAAACAAAGCAATGGAGTTTCCTACAATCCAAGTTCACCAATGTCTCAACCAAAAAGACTGTTTGAGTACTTAGTGCCAGATAAATTACAATCCTCACAGGAAAATGTCTGTTTCTGGAATATGCTCATGTTCAGAAGACACATTAAATCTCCAGCTTACAGCATGGTAAGAAAAGACAGGGGGGAAAAAAAGAAATTGGACCAAGTTTACTTCCAAAACAAACTCTCAATTTAAAGAAAAATGAATGGCAAAATAAACTCCTTCCTTCTAAACAGTTACTTCAACACAGACAATGAAGTGACTCCTCACGCAATATGTTGTGAATTGGTAAATAGTAAATATATTATTTTTTGCACATAGCAAAATATTACTGGTAAACTGGAAAACTGACAAAAGCCACTGGACTCATTTCAGCTCCATTTCTAGTAGGTATTTGCTTCTAATTTCAAATATGCAAATCTCAGTGACCAACCAAAAGGGCAAATTTGAATGCAGATTGGAATCAACAGAACATGTAGCACATGGAAAATACACAGTGCCAGAGAGGTGTTGAAAACATAAGCATTCTTCAGCAACTTTTTATTATAAGTTACTCATTGAAATGTACAGAAATTCATTAGGAACAAAAACAATCTGCTTTTCTAAATTGTATTATCATCATCTAGTACCTCACCCGGCACCTTCCATACAGTAACTGCAAACAAAAATCATTAAATCAACTTTTATTCCAGCCCATTACCTTGGAAAGAAGCTCATATAAGTTAGGGTTCCTTGAATGGGAAGATTAAAGATTGTTGTTGTTCGGTGCCATCAACTTGGTACCGACTCATAGTGACCCTATGAACAGCAGAACGAAACACTGCCCAATCCTGGGCCAACCTCACAATTGTTGCCACACTTGAGCCCATTGATGCTGCCATTTTCCCAATCTATCTTGCTGGGGGTCTTCCTCTTTTTCTCTGACCTTCCACCTTACCAAACATGATATCCTTCTCCAGGGACTGGTCAATCCTGACAATATGTCCGAAGTATGAGAGACGAAGTTTGGCCATCCTGACCTCCAAGGAGCACTCTGGCTGTGCTTCTTCCAAAACAGATCTGTTCATTGGCTGCCCATGACACTTTCAATATTCCCCTCCAACACCATAACTCAAAAGCATCCATTCTTCTACGGTCTTTCCATTGCATATGAGGTTATTGAAAAATACTATGGCTTAGGTCAGGCGTACCTTAGTCCTCAAGCTGACATCTTTGCTCCTTAATACTTTAAAAGATCTTGTGCAGCAGATTTGCCTAATGCAATAATACATCGTTTGATTTTTTGACTGCTGCTTCCATGAGTGTTGATGGTTGATCCAAGAAGAATGAAGGCACCTCACACAAAGAGATTAGAACAGTAAAGATTTTTAGTCATCCATGCGTGAAAAAGAAGTACAGAAGTAAAGAAGTTCCTGGGTTGTCTCAGCAGCCGGACAATACCATCCAGTGTCTCACTGCTCAACATATCTCCATTTTCCATGTTTGACATTGTCATTATCCTTCATTCGGAGTAGTTCCTGGCATCATATGCAGACACCAGAGTCCAGAGAAAGAGAATGACTTTCTTGTGGCTCACTCTTAGGAGAGAGAAAACCTTTCCCAGAGCTCCCCCAAAAGACTTACCTGGTGATATTGGGTCACAGGTTCTCCCTAAACCATGAACTATGAAAATACATCTGATTAGCTTAGATTTGCTCTTTGAGACCATATAGGGTAGTGACAAGTCAACCATAATGACCACTACAACTAAAATCATGTCCTTCACATGTGTCAACTCTCAGCAGAGAACTTAAAATCATAGGGTAAGACAACAGAGAAAGACTTGGATCCTGGCATCACCCATGTTGAACTGCTACGTGAATGAGAAAGCGAATTCCAGTGTGCTAAACTACTTAGCTTTTGAGGTGATATTTATTAAATCAGTTAATGCTAGGGTGTTTATGAACGATTTTTGAGGCAACCCAAATTTGTTGAGAATAACTGAACTCCTATTCAGGAATCAAACTAATATCAATTGTATTCTATCATCCGTAGTCAATGTTTACTGCTATGGATTGAACTGTCTCCAAAAGGATGCCCTGACATTCTAACCTGTGAATGTTACCTTGTTTGGAAATAGAATCTTTGAAAATGTTATTAGTTAACATGCTGGAGTAGGATGGGTCCTAATCCAAGCTAGGTGATGTTCTATAAAAGGGAAGAAATGACACAGAGAGAGCATAGCCATTTGAATATGGAGGCAGAAATTAGGACATTATTACCCAGAAGCTAGGAGAGAGGCGTGGAACAGATTCTTCTCAGAGCCCTCAAAGAATTGGCATGATATCAGACTTGTAAAGAAGTGGGCTGTAAACTGATAGGTTAGCAAACCAGCCACCTCAAGGGAGAAAGATGGGGCTGATATGCTACCATAAAGATTTACAATCTTGGAAACCTACAGGAGCAATTCTGCACTACCCCATAGGGTTGCTATGAGTTGGAATCAACTTGATGGCAGCCGATTTTTTTTAGGATAGCCTCCAAAACTATGAAAGAATAAATTTTTGTTCTTATCAGTCAAGTTGTTAATGGTACTTTATAAGGCAGCCCTAGGACTTCTAGTGTGGTGCTACAGAATCAGCACTGGACTGCAAATCAGAAAGTCAACAGTTCAAACCCACCAAGTTCTCCTCGGAAACCCTATACAGAGTCTCTATGAGTCAGAACCTACTCGACAGCACTAAACAACAACAACAACAAGCTAATTGTTTTGTGCTGTTGAGTCGGTTCTGACCCATAGCAACTCTGTATAGGGTTTCTAAGGCTGTAAATCTTCACAGAATGTTGTTGCTAAGTGTCATCTAGTTGGATCCGACTCATAGCAACCTTGTATAGAGTTTCCAAGGAGCAGCAGGCAAGTTTGAACTGCCGACCTTGCCATTCAAACTTACCTCAGACAGCCTCGCTTTCTCTAATGGAATGGCTGGAGGATTCAAACAGCTGATCTTGCAGTTGGCAGCCTAATGCATAACCCACTACACCACTGAGTTCTCAAAAAGTAGATTCTCCTACAATGGGTGTTGAAATCTAGCTCCAGACTTTTCTCAGGAAAGAGCTAATGAAATCTCTCCAGATAACCAAGGATTGATTTAATGCCCCAGGGTCTTACTGGAATGCCTACTTTTTTATTCCGGGACCCTGTTCCTCAGCCTTAGGCAGTGCATGTACACACATGTATGCTTGATTGTAGCCATTTTGTCTATGGATTTCCGGTGAAGTCTTTGCTCTTCTCTAATTGTTGTTATTGTTGGGTACCATTGAGTCAGTTCTTAATCATAGCAACTGTATAGGGCTTCCAAAGAGCAGCTGGTAAGTTTGACCCTCACCAGACCTTGCAGTTCAAACCAACCCTGAGGTCGAGTGCTTAATACAGACCCTAGGTTAATATGCTACGTCTGACTGCCTTTCTGTCATGAAAATGTTTCTTAGATGTGACTGAGCTCTGTCTCTAGAATCAGATTTAATCCTAGGGGAAAGGGGCTAGAGGAGAAAGCAAAGCTGGTAGTGACCCAGGCATGCACTTGTTAACATCAATTTATAGACAAGATTGTTTCATGCTTGCAGTTGGAACTAAAAATGGTCCTCCGATTTTTGCAGCGCTGACCTGTTTAACAGTATCAAGCTTCCCTCCTACAACGGCCACTTGAGATGATGACGATTTATTCACATCCAGCCCAACATTGTCTATTTTATGATTTTGCATGAAAAAAAAAAAAAACAGTCTTCTTTTCATGCTTTAGGATATATGTAGTTTAAAATTGAACAAAGGGAAAAAAAAGTGTGGTTTGGGTGATTCATTTTTGAGAACACACTTTTTAAAAATTGAATTAAAAACATTCAAAGGCATTTTCCCCAACTTTATTGAGATGATATTCCAGGCAGAATCAGCACAAGAATGGTTTTTAACCTTTCAGAAGCATTGGAGTGAATGAAAATTCTTCAAAGGAAAATGAGTACATTATTCCCTCTTTTATTCTATTCCTGTATCAAAACTGAGGGTTGAAAGGGAGTGGAAGGGAAGAGGGTATTGGAATACACCAGTTTTTGTCCAGTTAATTGAGAAAGATTTCATTAAATAAGCTGGGTCCTAGGAGGTCAAATACTGACACAAGACAAAAAAATTGAACACACTAAGGTTGAAGGGGGTAACTCATGACTAAGATGTCCTATCCAAGGCAAAGCTCAGCAGTAAAGCATAAAGAATAAATAGAAAAGTCAATTTTATTTTCTTTCATCCATTCTATCAGATGCTTGGGTTCAGAGCTGGACACCTTTTTGCTGAGTCTGCAAAATATGTTTTATGTCAAAAGCCTGACTCTCATCACAATTTGCCACAAACTGTTTGATCTCTTTAGTAACAAAGTATAGCAACAAGCTAAAACATTGTCTGTTGTTTCTGTTCTTAGGTGTCATCAAGTCAATACCAACTCATAGTGACCTATGTACAACAGCGCAAAACACTGCCCAGTCCTACGCCAACCTCACAATCATTGCTACATTTAAGCCCATTGCTGCTGTCACTGTGTCAATCCACCTTGTTGGGGGGGTGGGGGTCTTCCTCTGCTCCGATCCTCCATTTTACCAACGTGATATCCTTCTCCAGGGACTGGTCCCTCTAATAATATGTCAGAAATAGGAACGACGAAGTCTGGCCAACCTGGCTTCCAGGGAGCATTCTAGCTATACTTCTTCCAACACAGATTGGTTTATTATTTTGGCAGTCCACTTTTAATATTCTCCTCCAACTCCATAGCTCAAATGCATCAATTCTTCTAGGATCTTCCTTATTCACAGTCCAATGTTTACATGCGTATGAGGTGATTGAAAATACCATGGTTTAGGTTAGGTGCACCTTAGTTCTCAAATTGACATCTTTGCTCTTCGACACTTTAAAGCAGTCTTGTGCTGCAGATTTGCCTAATGCAATATGTCATTTGATTTCTTGACTGCTGCTTCCATGAGTATTGATGGTTGATCTGAGCAAAATGAAGTCTTTGACAACTTCAGTCTTTTTTCCATTTATCATGATGTTATTTATTAGTCCAGTGATGAGGATTTTTGTTTTCTTTATGTTAACATGTAATCCATACTAAAGGCTGTGGTCTTAGAACTATTAGCATTGTCTAGTAACATTGTCTACTAAACTATTATTCTGCTATTTCATGGTTTTCGTGAGATACAATTGAAACAAAAGATATTAGTTTGTAATAATTACTGGAAATTTCAAGGTCAAGGAGGATTTCGTTTTTAAGATGAAATTAATGTGTAGGTAAGCAAAACTAATTACTAAGTAAGTCACCCCACACTGAATTTCCCCTTAATTTGCCATAACCATCCCACATAAGGACTTAATAAGTATGTTCATATGGGAAGTTAGAATGAATCTTGTTTTTACCTGCCAGTGAGTCAGCACCCAACTCTTGCAAAATATTGCCTGTCTTAGGCCATCCCCATGATCATTTGCAGATTGGGCTACTGGGATCTGTATGGATTTATAGGAAGTAGATGTTCAGGACTTTCTTTCTAGTCTGTTTTGGTCTGGAAACTCCACTGAACCTTCTTTAGTATCATAGCAACACATAAGCTTTCATATCCCACTGAACTATCCAGACCTTGGAGGGTTCCCATTCCAATCACCTTATTTTACAGATAAAGAACTAAAGGTTCCAAGACAACTGGTGACTTCCCTAAGAATAAACAGGAGATTCGGGTAGAGCCTGGGTGACAACTTGCAACTCCAGCTTTTTCTACTACTTCATGCACAGTAAACTTTGTACTACTGGATAGATATTACTCAGAAAAAAAATCTCCAGTGATTACCTCTGGGACATTTTGTAAACTAGTGGATTTTAGCATGGAAAGAGTAAGCCAAGGTCATGTGAGTTTCAGCAAGGAGTTTGAGAGATTTTTGCTTACTCTGAGTAAAGACTCGCCCTTGATCTACTTTGTATGAATTTGATAAGGACAACAGATTCTCTATCTACCTTGGAAAATACACTTCATTTCTCTAAAGCAAAATACATAAACTTAAATGTGCTTCAGAATTCATTGTTATCATGAACTGAAATGTATTCTCTTCATCGTCCACAAAGATTTGTAAATCTGAACCACTTCCCTCAGAAATCATCAAGCTATAATAAATGGGATTCAGACATTAATTCCATTCTGTTCCTAAATCCACCAATCTCTGATTCACCACATAAAACTTTGCCTTTAATTTTTACTTCTGCATAATCATTATATAGGAACCTCACAACATGCAAATCTCTAATACTGAATGGTAAGGAGAAAGTGTACTTAGAAATTCTGCAAAACTCCTGGGGAAGAAAAAGAAAGCAAAAAGGGCTTATTTTAATAGCTTTTGCATATTGGAATTTGCTGCATCTTCTGAACAAATATTTATGGAAATATAATCAAGAGTTTTTCAGACTTCTGACTTCCTGTTTAACATTTTCTTCAATGTCCTCATAATAAATGTAGCATTACATTTCAGTTTTCCACTTGGGCTCTGATGTAAAAACCATCAGATATGCACATAAAGCAAAAATAAGATTAACATTGTCAAACTTTGATATTTGTGACTTTATACAAAAATAATCACTGTTCCAATCACAATTTCAACTTCCAAAAACAAGTATTGTACGTATTTTAATTAAAAGAAGTATTATAAAACAGTACACAGAAACTCAACAAATCACACCATGACTCAGATTGCTTTAGAAATTTGTTGTTGTTGTTGTTAAGTGCCATGGAGTCAGCTCTGACTCATAGCGACCCTGTGAGTTTAAACTACTGACCTAACGCTTCAAACAGACCTTACGTTCCGTTGCTTATTCTATAGTGCCACACCAGGACTCTAGCAGTTAGTTTAAGCATATGAGAAAAAATATAAGATCACAGGCTGACAAATATAAAATAGACAAAAGTAGTTTGGATCTGCCATATTTTTCTAATCCAAAAATAACTTCTTGTTGTTGTTAAATACCATCGAGTCAGTTCTGACACATGACGGCCCTGTATAGGGTTTCCAAGGAGTGGCTGGAGAACTAATGAGGTCCTTAATAATAGATTAGGGATTATATAAAGACTTCAGTGTTTTATTTATTTAAAACACTACAATTCTTACTCAATTTTGGTGTAAAGTATATAGTCCTCTCCCATATTTACTACAAAAACTCTTAGCTTTTCTATGGATCCATTAAAAGAAGAAAGTTAGTGTAAAAAGGGAAAGATGGAACTAATGGAAATAGAATGTAAGCAACTGGGAAAGAAATAGAGTGATAATCCTGAATTCAAATGTCTCTGTATAATTAACCTTTGACCATTAATTTAATTTGCTCAGCTATTATGACAGTAAGTGATCCATGGACTCGAACACAGTCAATCTAAAATGGCCACTTTGTAATAGACGGATGCAGTAATAGCTTCTCTGATTGGCCATGTAGATTCGTCCTAAAGAAATATCTACAGAGCTAAAAAAAAAAGGTCCCTATGTTTATGCACTTATGAGTCCAGGAAGACTACTCAGCTTCACATCAACATCTGAATTCATCCCTTTTCTTCATAGATCGAGAAATGTTACAGAAAATTGTCAGCTTTATCCATAGGGACAGAGCTTTGAAAGGTATTTTAGTATCGCAATTCAACAGTACTTAACAACAACAAAATAAACAAAATAGGAGTCTTGGTACGGTGCTATAAGATAAACGCTGGACTGCTAACTGCAACGTTGGCAGTTCAAACCCATCAATTTCTCCTAAAAAATCCTCTACAGGGTCTCTATGAGTTGAAATCGACAGCACTTAACAACAACAACAATACACATTTTTTTTTTTTTTTTTTTGCATTTAGAAGATTAGTAGTCTACTTCAGGGATCTCTTGTTTCTTTAGATTTAATGTTCTCAATCTTTAATTTTTAAACTGACTTACTTAAAAATTAGGTGAGTACTCATACCCAAGATTTTCTACTTTCTCCATGTGGATTATTTCTACTCTTGCTTCTTTCATTATCTATACCAGTGGCTCTCAAACAGAAGCAAGTTTGCCCACTAGGAGATATTTGGTAATGTCTGAAGACACTTTTGATTGTCACAGCCAGGGGCATCTAGTGTGTAGAGAACAGGAATGCTGCTAAACATCTGAAAATACATAGGATAGGTACCCTCCACCCATGCAAAAATGAATGATCTGGTAAAAAAGTTAATGGTATGAAGGTTGAGAAATCCTTTTCTATATGGTGCTGTTCATCTGGTCTTTGAAACCAATAAATGGAAAAAACACCAACCTTATATATTCTAATTGTTTAAGTTCATAACAAATTTCTATCTTCCTTTTCATCATCAAATAGATGTAGTGTAAAGCCATGGACTCAGTGACTTTTCTTGAGAGATGAGTGTAAATTTTTTAAAAAAGTTTTAATTGTATACACCAAAAACCAAACCACTGCCCTCAAGTCAATTCTGACTCATAGTGGCTTTTTATAGGGTTTCTGAGACTATGAATCATTACAGGAACTGACAGCCTTATCTTTCTCCTGAAGAGTGGCTGGTTGGTTTTGAAACATCCACCTTGCTGTAAGCAGTCCAATGACTAACCCACAGCAATACCAGGGCTCTTTAGAAGAGGGGGCTTCAAGAAGTTCGTGGAAATTTTTTATTATCTTTTCATTCCATTTTTCCACAAACTTTTTGAAGCCCCATTGTGTGTGTGTGTGTGTGTGTGTGTGTGTGTGTGTAGAAAGCAAGAGAGAGAAAGAAAAGTCCAAGGACAGAACTCTGAGCCACTCCTACATTCAGAGGTTAAAGAATGGAGGTGTATCCAGCAAAGACTGAACAAAGTAGGTCAAAGGGGTAGAAGGAGAACCAGGCAAACATCGTTTTCTGGCAGCCACATGCAAGCAAACAGTACATCACTAAGTTATTGACTCAGTCAGAAGCCTGATAAGTCAGGCAAGATGAGGACTGATAAATGGCCAGAGGTTGTGGTCTCATGGAAGTCCTTGGTGACCTTGATAGTACAGTTTCTGTGAAGCAGTGGGACACTGAATGTGTTCATATTGAATAAATATGTTCAGGCGGGAGAGAATAGAGGTGAGAATTTTGACAGACTCTCTCCAAGACCCAGCCCATCTCAAGAACTTTTGCCAGAGTTCTCTAAGCTTACTGTTACATTGTACTTTCTCTGGGTCAATTATTTTATGTTTAACTCCCATAAACAGCATTTTTGAGTTGGCTTCTCAACAGCTCCCTCCCGTTTACAACAAAGCATATGATTTTTTTTTTTTTTTTTTTTTTTCAAACCAGCTGTCACCCAAATCAAGGAGCTCTGGTAGCATAATGGCTACAAGTCAGGCTGCTAACTTCAAGGTCAGCAGTTTGAAACTACCAGTCATTCCATGGACAAAAGATGAGGTTTTCTGCTCCTGTAAAGATTTATGGCCTTTGAAACCCTATACAGGGTCACTATGTGTCAGAAGTGATTCCACGGCACACTACCACCACCATCACCTAAATCCACTACTTGTCTTTCAGTTTGTCATACTATGGTGAGTTGTGTGTTGCTGTGATGCTGGAAGCTATGCCACTGGTATTTAAAATGCTAGTAGAGTCACCCAGGAGTCCTGGTAGGGTGCTATCGAATAAATGCAGGACCTCAAGGTCAGTTTGAACCACAGGGTCGGCAGTTCAAACTCACCATTCACTCCTTGCAAACTCTATACTGGGTCCCTATGGGTCAGAACCAACTCAATGGCTCTTAACAAGAAAAGTGTCACCCATGGTGGACAGATTTCAGTGGAATTCCCATACTAAGGTAGAGTAGAAAGAAAGAGGCAGACCACTTCTGAAGGGCTAACCATGGAAAAGTTTACGAATCAAAGCAGTCCACTGTCTGATACAGTGCCTGAAGATGAGCCCCTCAAGTTGGAATAAGCTCAAAATGCACTTAGGAAAGAGCTGCCTTTTCAAAGTAGAGTTGACCTTCATGATGTGGGTGGAGCAAAGATTTCAGAACCTTCATTTGCTGTTTAAGCACAACTCAAAATGAGAAGAAATCATTGAAAACATCTATTAATAATCAGAATATGGAATGTGTAAAGTATAAATCTAGGAAAATTGGAAGTTATGAAAAATGAAATGAATAATATCTTAGGCATTAGTGAACCCAAATAAACAGATATTGGCCGTTTTGAATCAGACAATCACATGCTTTACTATGCTGGGAATGACAAATTGAAAATGAATGGCATCTCATTCATCATAAAAAAAATCTCAAGACCTAGCTTAAAGTAAAATGCTGTCTGTGATAGGATAGTATCCATATGCCTACAAAGAAGATCAGTTAATACCACTATAATTCAAATTTAAACACCAACCACTAAAGCCGGTGAGGATGAAATAGAAGAATTCTACCAACTTATTCATTTTGAAATTGATCAAACATCCAATCAAGATGCATTGATAATTTCTGGTGGTTGGATGGAAAAGTTGGAAACAAAGAGGAAGGATGCATAGTTGGAGCATACACTGTAGATCACATGACAGAATTTTGTAAGAGCAACATAAACGGCAACAAAACACCTGGACCTCTCCAGATGGAATATACAGGAATCAAATTGACTACATCTATTGGAAGAGAAGTTAGACAAGTTCAGTGTCATCAGCCAAAACAAGACCCGGGGAAGACTATAGAATAGACCATGAGTTACCCATATGCAAGTTCAGGCTGAAGCTGAAAAAACTCAAACTAACTGAAATGTTTCAATAAACAGATGGAGCACTGAAGTTACATGCTTAGCTATGACAAGGAAGTTGAAGACAGCTACCTGGCCAACCAATTGGAAACCATATTTGTGTCCCAACAGAGTGCCGAGACCCAAAAGAATGTGGAAATCATTGAATAATATAATATGCAAATTAACTTTTACTTAAAACAATTCAAAAATGCTTGCAGAAATGCATCAACAAGGAGCTGTCAGATTCAGCAAAGAATGTGAAATGAGGGATTTCATTGCTGACATTAGATGGATAGTGACTGAAAGTTGTTGTTGTTGTTAGGTGCCATCAAGTTGGTACCGACCAGTAGCAACCCTATGCACAGCAGAATGAAACACTGCCCGATCCTGGGCCAACCTCACTATTGTTGCCATGCTTGAGTCCATCGATGCTGTCACTTGACCAATCTATCTCATTAGGGGTCTTCCTCTTTTTCTCTGACCCTCCACCTTACCAAACATGATGTCCTTCTTCAGCGACTGCTCCCTCCTAACAATATGTCCAAAGTATGAGAGACGAAGTTTGGTCATCTTGGCCTCCAAGGAGCATTCTGGCTGCACTT